>NC_046222.1:124297471-124622055 GCF_009819885.2 Catharus ustulatus | reverse complement strand
TCCAGGCCTTAGCAAGCAGCTTTCTAAGAGGCACCGGTGAGAGCAGTGTGCTTCAGACAGCGTTCACTCGCAGAACTGCTGCCAAATGAGGTCACCCTGCTGCAAACGTGGATGAAGAGATTTCAGAGCAGGAGAATGGAAGAAGCCAGTACAGGAAGCAGAGCAGTCAGTAGCACAGGGCTCAGCTCAGTCTACTCATCCTCTGGAAATGTTGATTTCAGTTTTGTCTTGGCTCACAGATGAACATATATTAGATGGTTTCCTTCTCATCATTATCTCATTCCCTTTTCTCATACAACGATTCCCTGGCTTGACACGGTTCAGCCATCTCTTGGGGAAGGGTTTCACGGGGCAGGCAGCACACAGGTTCAGAGGGCAGCTCAGACACCAGAACTGGATGACACTGTCCACGTCATTTGGGAATCACAAAGCTCACAGAAGCTTTGGGACAGACTCTGCCTCTGGAGAAAGGTCACAGACTTGTAGAATTGGAGAATACCAGGTTGGAAGTGATCTCAGGGGTCATGTGGTACAAGTTTTCTGGGCAAAAGCGTGGTCCATATGAGCTGGCCCAGCACCCTGATTAGCCAAGATGGGAATCTGTTATTTCTTTTTCATGGTTATTCTAGTGATTAATCCCTCTTTCCACTGAACTACTGCTGTTTCCTCTCAGTTTGCATCACTTCAGTTCCACATTATTGTTCTTGTTACACCTTTATTTGCTAGATTGAAACATTATTACACTTGAAACAATTAAAAATGCTCATTCTTAGAGATCCTTAGAAACCATTACTTCTCAAAATCTTACTTAAGGTCTTCACATGGAACCTTGCTCCTTGGATCCCAACTCAGTGACTCTTCTCTGGCCATCTTATTTCCCTGTTGTTCTGTGTTCTTCTGTTTAGCCAGTTTATATTTCCTTGAAGATCATTAGTCAAGATACTAAAAGCATTGACAGAAAATATTATTATTATTATTATTATTATTATTATTATTATTATTATTATTATTATTATTATTATTATTATTATTATTATTATTACTATTACTATTACTATTATTACTATTATTACTATTATTATTCCTTGGTAAGAAGTGTATCTGCTTAATAGGAAGAACATACTGTACAGGCTGAGTGTGTGTCTCACATACTGAGAAAAACAGTCTGTATGGTTTGGTGTATAGGGGTCGGTAGGCTGAATAGGAGTCAGGTGAGGGCATATTGTAAAAACAAAATAACACCATGTGAGATAGTATAAACAGGAATATGACTTGCAGGATGCATGAACTAATATTTCTGGGTCTCCTTTGCTGCTCTCCTTTGACAGCCACAGACTGTCCAGTACCAGCTAGTGCACCCCAGAGAATGTAGAAAGATTTGTGAACGTCTAGAGGAGACAATTAGAGGTTCAGAAAATGCAATGTAGAAAGATCAAATGCTCTGGGCAATTTAGCTTAGAGAAGAGTGAAAAGATATGATGACCGCCTTGATTTGTAAAGGACAGTTGCAAGGAGAACAATCTACTCCCAGTGTTCACGTACAAGAAATACTGTTTAAATAATAGTAAAGAAAATTTAGCACTGAATAGATTTACTGGCAGATTTATGAAATCTTCACTATGGGTGGACTTTTAGAACCAGCTAGGTGCACATCTGTGAAGTATGGCAGGTGCTCCTCAGTTCAAGGGAGGTCTCTTTGAGGTGAGGGAATCAATCATCTCACAGCCCTAGATCTTTCTTCTTCTGTTTAAAACCTGCCTCTACTATGCTGTTTGTAAAATACCTGCCAGAGCTTCACCAAATTTCCAAGAGTGTAAACACTCTCAGCAGCAAATCAAATTCTACCTGCTCTACCTTAAGAGCATCTCTCACATGCAGCCCAGGAGAGGACCTTGCATTCAAGACCAGCCCACACAAATATGCCTGTTGTGAGAACAGGAGCTCTGCGTCCATCCAGACAAGCAGGGAATGCAGAAGAGCTCTTCCACTGTGAGGTTCAAAGCTCTCTAGCTGGGTTAGATGCAGAAGCAGCTCACAGGAGCATTTCCTCTTGTCCTGGCTGTGAATACAGAGCTGCACGGCTGCGGTACCAGCTCCATTTGCAGGTGAAATGATCCTGCAACTCTTTCTCTATCCATGGATTTAATGGATTTTCTTTCATGGATTTCAAGTGAAATCTAAATGGCAGAGGCAAACTTGGGATCTCACATGAAAAAGACTTTCTCCTGTCTTAGGGAGAGCTGTCCCCTCACTTTCCCTCCAGCCCCAGCAATGAATGTTCCTAGCAGGTGCCTTATTTTATTTTTAACCTCCATTCTGCATGGAGGAAGCCTTTGCTTGCTGCAAACATCCGGGAATCGGAGCCTAAGCACATCCTAGAAGGATTTCCTGTTTAGGACTTGGAGCCAGACTTCACCCTGCACAAGCAGAACCCTCTGAGCAGGAGCTGAGTCCTGCCATGCTGTGGGCCAGAGGACTCCTGTCTGCTTCAGGAGCAAGCTGCCATCTAGCAGGAAGGTGCCAAATGCCCAATCTCTTCCCACCTGCTAGGGATGAGGATAGCAACACACAAGTCCAGTCGAGGTTGGGACGTACCTGACTCTGGGTTCAGGGTCCGTGTGGCAGAACAGCGTGGTGAGGGACTGTAATGTGGATCCCATCGTGTTTGCCTGCAGCTCTTGGAGCATGCCTACAGTGTGTTTTCTGTGCTCATCTCAGCTGAGCTTGGGCTCAGTTTGCCATATTTTATCACCTCCTACATTATTTCAGTTTTGGGAGTTTACCAAAGCACTGATTAAATATGATTACCAGTAATGGTCTGCCCTGAGTAGGTGAATCACGTACTGCTGCTCCCGTTCTGTGTCGTAGCTGCTCTCACAAAGCACTGCTCAGCCTGACCTCTTTCTACCAGCCCACATGTGCACACCAGAAGGACTGTGGAAGGCCTCTCTGAATGTCCAAGCACACGTTATGGGTCTGTTCTCCCCTCTCTTGCAAAGTTGCTCCCAGAATTTCTGGTAGGCTAGAATTTACTAGAAGACCAAAAGGAATCCACGAATTTCTACCCTTGAGTAGAGGGAGCACTTGAGAACCAATTGGAAGTCTTAGAGGAGGATTCTTTGATGATCTGGGGCTGAGGACTAACAAAATCATTGGTACTGAAGGAAGGAAATGACTGAAGGGATTGACCTAGGAAAATGCAGATTGCTTGCAGTAGTACAAAGAATTCAAAGCACATTTTAAAGGGAAATGTTAATTTGAAAACATGGCAATAATGTGATAGACCCTGTGTTCTTCAACATCTTCATGAATTACTGGATGCAGGAAGGAAAGAGATACTAAGCAAGTTTGTTGTTTGTGTAAAACTGGGAGGAAACTGTTGATACTCCCTTGAAGGCAGGGAGGCCTTGCAGAGATACCTGGACAAATTAGAGGACAGGAAAATCACCAACCAGATGAAGTTCAGCAAGGGAAAGTGACAGGTTCTGCACCTGGGATGGGGCATCCTGGATGTCCGTACAGACTGGGAAATGAGATGCTGGAAAGCAGAGCCATGAAAGGAGGCCTGGGGGTCCTGGTCAGCAGAAAGCTGAACATGGGTCAGCAGTGCCCTGGCAGCCTGGAGGGCCAACCCTGTCCTGGGGGCATCAGGCACAGCATGGCCAGGGAGGGGATTGTCCCACCCTGCTCTGCACTGGGGCGGCCTCACCTCAAATATTGCGTGCAGTTTTGGTCACTGCAATACAAGAAAGATATTAAACTATTAGAGAACCTCCAAAGGAGGGCGAGAGATGGTGAAGGATCTTGGGGCGAAGCCGTGCGAGGAGCAGCTGAGGGCACTAGGTCTGCTCAGCAGGAGAAGAAACCTCAAAGCTGTCTACAACTTCCTCATGTGGGGAGGAGGAGGGGCAGACACTGATCTCTGTGACTCGTGACAGGACCCAGGGAATGGCCTGAAGCTGTGTCAGGAGAGGTTTAGGTGGATATTAGGAAAAGGTCCTTCAGCCAGAGGGTGGCTGGGCACTGGAACCCAGGGCAGTGGTCACAGCACCAAGTGCAACAGAGGCTTCAAGGAGCATTTGGATAATACTCTCAGGCACATGGTGTGACTTTTGGGGATGGTGCCCTGCAAGCCCAGTAGTTGGTCTTGATGATCCTTGTGGATGTTTTCCAGCTCAGCATATTCTGTGATTCTGTGATTTTGTCAAATTATGCCAGAATAGCACATTAGACACCTTGATGAGTGGCTTTTTTGGAGGCAGGATCAACTTTTGTGTTGAGCAGACTATCTGAACTGCAGTGATAGCAGCACATGAGAAATTATTTACTCAACTGAAAAAGACAGACATTAATATAAAAACTCTAAAATGTGGAAGACTGGCAAAAAAAACCCAAATCAAACAAACAGTAAATTAGGAGTTTTATGCTTGAGGAAATGCACAGTCTTTTCAAGGTCAGTTTTGGAGCTCATCTATTTCAATTTTTTTCAGTAATGATCTCAGAAAAAAAAAAAGTACATAGATAAGGTAGCTCAGTGACAGGAAGTCAAGAGGCATTGTGAGTATAGAGGATGACTGGGACATTATAAAAGCAAAAAGCTATTATTAAGGAGTAACATAACAGAAATTGAATGAAATTCATCAGTTCATGGTAGATGGTCCTGTGGTTAACAGGAGTGTCCATAAATCATAATCCACCCCCTTAAGTGAAGAGAATCAACAATACCAGGTCAGATCAGCCTTGGAAACTTGCAAGGGGATGAGATTCACTACTCTGTGAGTAGCTTTTCCCAGTGCTACACTACTCTCCTGGTGAAAAAAACATTCTCTAATCTTCACTCTGAATCTCTCAAGGTGTAAATGTGGTCACTGCTACTGTGCTACTGTCTGCATTTGGTTCCATCATATTTGTAGTCTGTTCTTGAGGTAGCAGTAGGATGCTGCTAAACAGCTCTACTGCTTAAGCATCACCAGACCAAGAGAGCCCAGCTTCTTCAGAATCTTGTTATAAATTGATCAGATGTCCCAGACCACTACCTACCTCCTACAGGTTTTCAATACCCATGAACAGGGGGAGACAAAAATGTAGAGAGGATTCCAGATGTGGCTTCACTATAACCCAGTTCAAGGGGGATGATTATTTCCCTCCATCTGCTGCTGACCATTCTCCTCCTGCAGTGCAGGAAAATGTTTGCCTGATTTACAATGAGAGCATCCTATTGACTCTTCATTCCATGTTCATCCCTACCCTCATGTTCCTTTCAGCAGGACTGCAACTTTGTCACACGGTTCCCAACCTGTAAGCGATTTGGAGGTCATTCTGACCCTAGTGCAGAACTTTGTATTTCTCCTTATTGAACTTCATGAGGTTTCTGCTAATTCCTTTCTCTGCATTTCTAGACACCTCTTTGGACTAAAATACCACATATCAGTGACCCCCTCCTAGTGTCATCTCCAGACTTGTACTCCAAGTTATCACAGAGCATCAACAAAGACACTGAGCGATCAATGGCACTGGCTCCTAAATCAATGCTTGGCATATTTTGTTGGCTGCTAGGCACCAACCCTGTGTTGTGTCATTGATCACTACCCTTACAGCCCAGAGGTGCAACCAGTCTTCAGTTCACCTAATGCTTTATTCACTCAGACCATGTGTCCTCAGGTTGTAAACTAAAATTCAGGGGGAGCAGCTGTCAATGCTGTCAAGGCACTTTGCATCTACTGCTTAGTGCAGTTCAACACTTTCCCTTCATCCATACAGCCCATCATTTTGTCAGAGAAGCTGATTGGGCTGCTCAGGCATGATCTGTGCATACTAAATCTATTCTGACTATTCCTGATCACCTCTTTGCTCTCCGTATGGTTAGAAATGGATTCTGAGACAATGCAGTCCATGAGTTTTCCAGGTGTGGTGATGACCTTGAAAAACTGGTCGTTCTCTGAGTTCCTTATTTCCTTTCTTAAAGGTGAGTGTAATGTTTGAATAACAGAATCATAGCACGAAATCTTGGAAGGAACCTTTAAGGGTCACCTACTCCGACCCCCCTGCAATGAGCAGGGACATCTTCTACTGCATCAGGTGACTCAGAGCCCCATCCAACCTGACCTTGAGTGTTTTCCCACCCTCAACATAAACATTTCTTCCTTATACCTAGTCTGAATCTACTGTTTTGTTTTTTTTAAACTATCCTTACAGGCCCTGCTAAAAATTCTGTCCCCTCTTTGTCATAATCCCCCTCTAAGTTCTGGAAGGGGCTCTAGGATCTCCCCAGAGCCCACATTTTCCAGGCTGAACAACCCCAACGCTTTCAGTGTGTCCTCACAGGAGAGGTGTTCCAGATGTCTGATCATTTTTGGGGCTCTTCTCTGGATCAGTCCAACAGGTCTGTGTCTTTCCTGTACTGAGCACTCCAGAGCTGGGAGCAGTGCCCCAGACAGGGTCTTTTCAGAGTGGAGTAGAGGAGACGAATTATTGCCCTGGTCCTGCTGGCCACACTATTGCTGACAGAAGCCAGGTGCCCTTAGCCTTCTTGCCCACCTGGGCACATGCTGTCTTCATGTTTGGCCACTATCAACCACCACCTCCAGGTCCTTTTCCATCTTTCCAGCCACTCTGTTCCCAGCCTGAAGTGCTGCTTGAGGTTGTGGTGATTCAAGTCCAGCACCCAGAACTGGGCCTTGTTGAATGTCAAACATCAGCTGATCAGCCCATCAATGCACCCTGTCCAGATCCCTCTGCAGAGCCTTCCTCCGCTCCAGCAGACCAACGATCCTGCCCAACACGGCTGAACCCATCAGCCTCCTCCTCGTCCCTTGTTTGCCAGTCATGTTTATCGGCAGGGTACACTGATATTTCTTTTCTGGCTGACACACCTGTAGAAACTCTTCTTGTAATTCTTTGCATTTCTCGCCAGGGTCAGCACCAGTAGTGCCTTAGCCTTCCTCACAATTTCTCTACACAGCTGGGCAAGGTCCCTATACTCCTCTTGGGATACCTGTTCCTGTTTCCACTGTCTGTGTGTTTCCATCTTGCTCTTCAGTTTGACCAGCAGGTCTTGACTCAGCTGTGCCAGTCCTCACCTTCCTTGCCTGATTTCTTACACATGGGGATGGAGAGTTTTTGTATTCTACACAAAATGTCATCAAAGGTCTATCAGAGAAATAAGAGACACGATAGCTAAGTCAAGGCTCAAGTTGCTGAAACTGGAACAGGCACCAGATTGTAAGGAACATTTGACCATCTCAGAGCACACTGAGCCATGGCCTTTAGCAGACGATCTTAGCAACAGACCCTAGTCAACAGCAGCTTCTCCACTAAGAAATCAAAGACGGTCCAGCAGTGGTCATTGGCCCTAGAGGCTTCGTGGCTCCAACAGACACACAGACACTGCTGAGACCTGTCTGGAGCAGGGAAAAGCTGCCTGAGTGGCCAAGCCGAGCTGAGGAGCCAGCTGCTGTTGGAGATGCCTGGACAGTCATCAGTCTTGGGTTTTTTCCCTGGCACAGAATGGTGGAGCCCCAGACCCCAGTAGCACAGGCACATCGGGTGAGCATCTCCCAGTCTGGACCTCAGGAGCCCTGATGTGAGTCAAGGTGTTGGCAGGTCACAGGTACTTGAGCTCTGGGTTATGTGCTGAAGAAGCAACTGCGGTAGAGAGCAAAGAATGGCCCCACACGCCCTCAGCGTCTCCCACAGCCCCATTTCATCCCTGCCCAGCCCTCTCCCTGCCCGGTCTCGTCCCACTCCTGCTCCTGCCAACCCCTTCCCGTTTTCTCGGGCTCCCGGCGCCCACCGCTTCCTTCCATCTTTCTGTGCCCCAGGTCCAGCCCTTTCTCCGTGCAGATCCTGCTCCCCGACCCCTCGGTGCCCGGCCACACCGGCCCGCCGCCCGCACCGCGCTCGCCCGTCCGGGGCCGCCTCGAGGCCGCGATCCGCCGGCGCGCTCCGGTGCGGGGCGGGGAGGGGGCGGCGGAGGGAGCGAGGGGCTGAGGGCGGCGCTGGGTCGGGTTTCATCAGGAGCCTTCGCGCCGAGGCAGCTCCGAGCCAACGCCGAGCCGCCGCCGAGCGCTCCGCAGGGCCACAGCCGCACCGGGGCGGCCGCGGCACCGCGGCGGCACCGGAGCGCTCGGGGCACTGGAGCGGCCGGCGGTACCGGAGCGGCCGTGGCGCCGGAGCAGCGGGGAGGCTGCAGGACGTGGTGGCGGGGCCGGACCCTGCGGGATGTGAACGCCGCCGGTACGGGACGCGCAGTGTAAGTCCCAGCGCCGGGGACTGGCCCTAGCTCGCCCCCCGCCCGTTGTCCCGCACGGTGGTGGCATCGCGCGGTGGGACCGGACCGGGACCGGGACCAGGCGCTTTGTTCTGCCTCCGCCGCGGAGACAATGGAGCTGGGGGGGCGGGGGGGGACGGGGGGACGCGCCCGAGGCGGCGCAACACCGCGGACCCGCGGCAGGACCGGGCTCGCTGGCGGCCCCGGCGCTGGCAGCTGCCGGCCGGGACGGGACAGGACGGGACCGGGGCTCCCGGTGCCGCTGCAGGGCAGACCCGCCGAGGGGAGGGCGCTCGGCGGAGCCGTGGAGGCGCCGGGCGGGGGCTGCGAGCCCAGGCGGAGCGGGGAGCGGGTCTGGCAGAACGCCGGCACCGAGGCCGCCCGGTGCGGGACGTCCGGGAGCGCCCGGGACGGGGACAGGGAGCGGCGGCTGGGGAGCCCCAGGAGAGAACGAGCCCCGACAGCCGGCGGCTCCGGTGTACGAGGAGCAGGCGAGGCCCCGCAGCGCGTTGGCGATGGGCACGATCTGGCAGGGGCCGATGGAGCGCGGGGATGTCCCGAGACTGGGACTGTGGGAATTGGCTCCGGCGCGGAAATATTTCGTTAGACTTTCCTTTGTGGGGGATGCGTTCTGAGAGACAGGAGAGCCCGCGGGGAGCCCCAAGGTGGCACAAAAATGGGATTCATAAGGATGCAGTAGAGGCTTAACTGCATCCGCAGGAAAGGACTGGCACCCCCGCTCTGACTGCCCGGGGCCCGTATCAGAGGGTGGTGAGGATGTGTGGCCGGGCTGGAGTGAGCAGAAAGGTGCCGGTCCTGAAGGCCCAGGTGGGAGATGGTAGGAGAGCCAGGAGGCACGGAGGTGGCTGTAGGCAGTGTTAGGGTGAGTAGAGGCTGAAAGCGAGTAGTTAGCCCAAGGCTGTACTGCAGGCCAGTTGGGGCTGTGCATGGTTCCGAGGGCAGATCATGTGAAACTAGAGAGAATCTGTGTGAATGTACAGGAGGAAGGCATATTCCAGGTCCGTGACCAGTCTTCAACAAAGATTCAACGGGCTTCCTGGACTGGAGTCTGAAAAACATCATTACACAAGTCATGGCCTCTCATGTCAGACCTAGGGTATGGCACCAGCAGCATCTGCAGCTTTCCTGGAGCCTTTGCACAGCCAGCACTCTGACATCTGTTTGTGGCATGCACAGTGGGTGCTGTCTTTCCAGATCCTCTGCTGGGGCTGCTGTGAGCCCACTTCCCCCTTTCTTGTCGCTGACACAAAGGAGCAAGCTGCCACTGGCAAGGGAGCACACAGTGGTCCCAAAGTAATTCCATATCTTTTCTCTTTCAAAATGTCACACATCTGCTAAGTGTAGGCTGCGCTCCCCTGGTGCCCCAGCCTGTCAGCCCTAGGCTTACATGGATGTTGTAGCTCACTCCATTTTAGATGCCCTTCTTGTCAACCTCCTCACCATGTCTCTGGGCCTCAAAGACCTTTGTGAAGAGATTCTCATCCTGGCAGTTTTATTCAGAGACTCCTGCTGCCGTTCCTCGCAAGAGCTCTGGGTGCCCGGTGGTGGGAGGGACAGAGAGGGAGGGGGGCAGTGTGGCTCACGTTACACGGACCGGCCAAGCCAGCCCCTGCGCTGAGCTCTCTGCTAACTGAAAGCAGCTGTTCACATTTTGTGACTCTGCATCCACTGAGGTCACTGCTGTTTCCCTGTGACCCAAGCCTGCAGACCTCATTGTAGCAGAGATCTGCTGGTGCCAAGGATGCCTTCTGCCCACCTCTGACTGGTGCAGTCTAGTAACTGTTCACTTGCACCTTTTTCTGAAAGATGGGCTTGCTGTGAAACTACTCAATTGCATCCGGGGAGAATCAAACTGAAGAAGCTTACACAGGCTTTCATCACCCGTTTTCCAGCCCAGGGACTCTAATTTTTGTGCCCTGGTTGTGCTAATGCTCTCAGCTGCTCTTCACACTCCCCAGATTTGCTTTTCAAGTTTCTCTCCTCCCCTCCAGCAGCCCACAAAGCCTCACTGGCTTCTCAAGAGCAATATTACTGATCAAACCAGGTGGGCTTTTCCCTATGTCTATGCTCTGATTTCTTACAGACACTACTAAGAACTGTTAGCCCATCCTGTCCTTAGTCACTGAGGTTGCCCCAGGGAATCTTGGCCCTCTACCTGCTTTTCTTCACATTTTTTTTTTTTTTTTTTGTCTAAGCTCCTGCCAAGCCTTTAAGCTCCTCTGCCCTGGCCCTTCACATGACCTGAGCATCTGGAGCACCATTGGAATGGTGCAGTCTCATCACAGAAGCTACCTCAGACCCCATGCCCCCAGCACTGCATGTTTTAGGGGTGGGCAGTCACCCCTCCATCTGGGGAATTAGAACTAGCTCCAGTAGAGAGGCAGACCTATCTAGAGCCACTGAGTGCAGATTCCCAAACTGCAGCCCACAAAATTATCTTCTTTTGACTTCAGGTCCTAGGACATTGTGAGGGTTCTCACCTGCTGGGTGCAAGAAGAGCATGTGGGTTTACCTTAAAATGTTGGACAGGCCTCAGACTGGATTCCCGTTGAAGTAGGCATTTCTTTATGAGTAGAAAATACTTTTAAATTATTTTGTTTCTGTCACTAACCCAGGATTTCCATAGAAAAAAAAATATAGACAGCTGATCCGAGGTGGGAAAGGAGGACAAGGATATCATTATATGTTCCCTGGAAAGGGTTAACACTGCCATGGGGTTCTTTGGGCAAGGGCTGATATTCTTAGTCTCCAAACTGGGCATTGTCAGCCACCTCCATCCTCCAAGACAGGGAGGTTCTTGCTCCTGCATCTGACATGAGCGGCTCCTGAGTGTGGTTATGGGACCAGCAGCAAAAGCTTTCAAGAGAGTCCAAGTGTGAGCTCATGCTGCCGCCATCCCTGCAGACCACGAAGCCTCGTTCGCTGGGGCTGAGCGAGCGCTGGGGTTGGTGTTCTTCAGCAGCTCCTTGGATGCTGGGTTATCCTGGCTGTTACCAGGAGGGGTGGGCAGTGCAGGGGGCTGGCAGCCTGCGGGCACAGGGAGTGTGTCCGGAATGTGTGCCGTGTCCGGCTGCAGTGCTGCAGGAGCTGTGCTGGCTCTGCGTCCCTCCCCCACTGCTGCAATGAAATGCAGTTACGGGGGAAAGGGAGGGAAGGAGTCGGAGCCAGCAAGGAGCAGCGAGAAGGAGACAAAGGAGGGGAGTGAGCAGCGGAGGGTGTGGGACGGAGCAGCTGGCAGCTCGGAGGAGTCGCTGCGTTCCTGCTGCACCGCCGCCGCCCTCCATGGTACCAGCTTGGGGCACCCACGGATCTCCGTGCCAGCCCAAACAATGAGCATGGTCTGATTTTTCTCCCGGGCATTCCCAGCTGTGGGCACATCCTTTGCAATACATCCTTTCTGATTTATTGTTCACTGGATGGAAGCCCACTCCGGTTCTGTGCTCACTTCATGGGTTTTTGGCACCTATATCCCTGAGGTCCTGAAAGGCACACTGCTGGGGAGAGAGGGGGTGGGGGCTAGGGTCCCAACCAGTGACTCCCGAGCTATCTTGTAATTTGAGACCAGCTTTTCTCAGGGTGGAGAAATGCAAGGCTGCTGTTTGCCCAAAAACCTCTGTCCTCTTGCAGGCAGGCTCCGAACCTCACGGGAAGCATGCAGCTGTTAAAGACACAGGGCCGTGCTGCTCTGGGGCAGCTGATGCCAGTGCTGCCAGGCGGGCAGTGGCTGGAAAGAGCACTTGAGGATGTAGGAAGCACCTGTGTGACAGGGCCCTAGCTGCTCACCTTGATGCACTGTCAGGTGTGACCTGACTCCAGGTGCTGTCCCAAGCCTTTGTTCTGGGCAGTCGCTGACACATTGTCACATTTGCTTCTTGTGAGGGACAGGCGATGCATAGTGACTGGGCAGCAGGTACCCCAGGCCTTCCCTCTGCAGGCTGTTTTCTGTCCTTCCTTTGCTCCCTCTTTACCAGTATCCTCTGGTCTGCATTCCAGGCAGGATTAAAGCAAACTCTGCAAAGGAGATCAGGCCACCCTCTGCTCTGCTGGTTGCCAGCCATGGAGCAAATGAAGAGGTCAACAATGCTTCTGCTGGAGCTGCTTATTCTTGGGGGCCTGAGAGCAGGGATGGGCTCTGCTGTCCTGGGCACCCTGGATCTACAAATAGATGAGGAGCAGCCAGCTGGCACCATCATTGGAGATATCAGTGCTGGCCTGCCCCCTGAAACTAGTGCCTACATGTATTTCATCTCAGCACAGGAGGGCAGCGGCGTCTCCACTGACTTGGGGATAGATGAGAATACTGGGATCATCAAAACAGCTCGTGTCCTGGACCGGGAGACTCGGGACCGCTACAGCTTCATTGCTGTCACCCCAGAGGGCATCACGGTAGAAGTGAACATCCAAGTGAATGACATCAATGACCATGCCCCAGCGTTTCCCAAGCAGCACAGCACCTTTCAGATCCCAGAGCACACACCCATTGGAAGCAGGTTTCCCTTGGACCCAGCCTTTGATGCTGACAGTGGCCTCCTGAACACACAAGGTTATATGATTAAGGAAGGGAATGTGGGGCAGGCCTTCCGCCTGGAAACACGCCGAGGGCCCAATGGGGTCCTGTATTTGGACCTGGTGGTCAGCAGCGTTCTGGATCGGGAGAACCGCTCGTCGTACTCGCTGCTGTTGGAAGCCTACGATGGTGGCTCTCCTCCCCGGAGCACCCAGATGACACTGGATGTGTCCATTCAGGACATCAACGACAATGCCCCCAGCTTCAACCAGAGCCGCTATCATACACTCATTTCAGAGAATCTGAAGCCTGGCAGCAGCATCCTGCAGGTCTTTGCCTCTGACGCAGATGAAGGTGACAATGGGGATGTGATTTATGAGATCAACCGACGGCAGAGCGATCCTGACCAGTACTTCACCATAGATGCTCGCACTGGAGTCATCAAGCTCAACAAGGGTCTGGACTATGAAGTGAGGAAGGTACATGAGCTGGTGGTGCAGGCAAGGGATAAGGCTGTCCATCCTGAGGTCACCACAGCCTTTGTCACTATCCATGTGCGTGACTACAATGACAACCAGCCCACCATGACTATCATCTTTCTGAGCGAGGATGGCTCCCCACAGATCTCCGAGGGAGCCCAGCCTGGGCAGTATGTGGCACGTATTTCTGTGTCCGATCCAGACTATGGAGAGTACTCTAATGTCAATGTCACCCTGGAGGGAGGAGATGGCAAGTTTGCCCTCACTACCAAGGATAACATCATCTATCTGATCTGTGTGGATCAGCTTCTGGATCGGGAAGAAAGAGACTCCTATGATCTACGGGTGACAGCTACGGACTCAGGAACACCCCCCCTCCGGGCAGAATCAGCCTTTGTGCTGCAGGTGATGGATGTTAATGACAATCCCCCACTCTTTGACCAGCAGGAGTACAAGCAGAGCATCCCCGAGGTGGTGTACCCAGGCAGCTTTGTCCTGCAGGTGACAGCTCGTGACAAGGACCAGGGTCCCAATGGGGAGGTGCGGTACAGCATTCTGCATGGCCGTGACACCCACTCCAGCTGGTTTACCATTGACCCTGCCACTGGCATCATCACCACTGCTGCCCCCCTGGATTATGAGAAGGACCCTCAGCCTCAGCTCACTGTGCTGGCCACAGACCGGGGAACCCCTGCCCTCTCTTCCTCAGCTGTGGTGCACGTGGCCTTGCAGGATGTCAATGACAACGAGCCAGTGTTCAGGAGTAACTTCTACAACGTGTCCCTGAAAGAGAACACCCCTGTTGGGACCTGCTTCTTGCAGGTAGGTACAGATATTGAGGGCTGAGCTTAGCAGGGGCACAGCCAGGGCTGTGAGCAGCCTGGGGTGGGAGACCTGCCATGGCAGGGCGTTTGGTGCAGGTGTCATGCAGGCATTGATGGGCATTTGCAGCAGGAATGTCGGAGTGGGGATCCCCACACTTGGCGTGAGTCCGGAATGGGGCCAAGTCATCTCCATCCTTTCTGGGTGCAAGTAGTGGGCAATGCCACTGACCTCGGGCACACCGCAAGGCTGCCCATCATGCAGAGCATAGTGTGGGCCTCTCTTGAGCCGGGTCCTGCTGTGCCAGGCCTCGCTTCCATCTATGTGGAGCCACCTTGCAGCCAGAACACTCAAAATGGGGCTAAGGAACAGGATACTATCTCTAGGAAACTGCCTGTAGCCAGGCTTCGAACTTCCCTCTCCCTCTGTGAGGTTGTTAGCCCAAGTTCATCAGTGTTGGTAAGGCTGGTTGTGAGCATTAGCATTAATTGTGCTAATGAGCTAATGAGCTGAGACATGTGCTGTGGTACCAGCCTTTATGTGGCAAGAGATTGGGGCTGGAGCTGGAGAGCTGCTGGGCCTCCAAAGGCTCTGTGACCCCATGATGAGCTAGCAATGCCATTTGGATTCTGTGTTCCCTGTGTTTGGTTTTTCTGTTGCGGATCAGGCCCTGGAGCCCTGGTACCTGGGGACAGGTGATACCAGCTGGCTGAGTTGGGATGAGGGCAGGTGTGGGGGGTGCAGTGAGGCACTGCCAACCATGGCAGCATCCAGGCTGTCCACTGGGACAAGCACCAGTGGCATTGGGGGCACTTCTTTGCTAGAGGTGTGGGGCACAGAGATGTCTGGCTGGGACCATGGGAAGCTCTGGAGCCACGTTAGTGAGAGGTGCCCAAGGGGATGGGAGGAACAGGAATTCTGGGGTCCATAAGACAAAGCTGGAGAAGGTCCTGTGATTTGGCCAGGAAAAGGGGTCTCTAGGTCACCCTGGAGGAAAATTTGGAGCTGGCAAGAAAGAGCAGCCTATGGGTGCCCTGTGGGTACACTGCAGGGGCATGAGGGCTGTGAGCTGGGCTGAGGAGGAGGGGCTGGGGGTGTGTGTGTGTGTGTGTGCAGGTACTGATGGAGTGGGGTGGGAGTGCTGGAGAGGGGCTTGTTGGGGAGTGAGTGCGAGGGATGGGGTAGGAGTGTGGTGGGAAGGAGAAACTGGGTGGGAGCAAGGGCCAGATGTGGAATAGAGAAGGCTTGTGGAGCAGGGGCAAGTGTAGGATGGCATAGATCAGGAGGCTTGGGGACGGGTCAGGGTAGGATTAGGGGGGAGTCTGGGCAGCAGTGAGTGGGAGATGAGGGGGAAGATACACCTTCCTCAGGGAAGGTCAGGGGAGATTTGGGTTTGGTGTATGCAGGGCAACGCTGTGTCCCAGTGTGGGCTGGGTGGGGATGTGGCAGGGCTGGGGTCACGGTGGGGAAGGGCTCGGGGTGGGTTCAGGGCCGGGGCTGAGCAGAGATGCCGAGTGTCCTTGCGGGAGCACGGCAGCCCCAGGCATGTCGGGGCCGTCTGGGCTGCACAGCCCCCGAAGGGAGGCCCCCCTCTTTCCTTGTCCGTGCCTTCCTGCTCGGTGCTGCTCGCCGTGTGGGAAGGCGTTCTGGAAATGCAATCGGAGATGGCGGCTGGGCTCCTGACCGAGCGTGGGGCCAGGCTGCAGGGAGAGCGCGCCCGGCAGAGCAGCCGGGCGCTGGGGCACACCCGGAGGAGCGTGCAGGGCACGGCTGCCTGGCTCTGCTGGGCAGGGCCTGGGCTGGCCCGGCGGCTGGTGGTGACCAAGGCTTGGCTGGGTTTCCATGGCCTTGGCTTAGTCCTGGTGTTTCGTTTGGAAACTGCGCGTCTGGGCTGAGCGCAGGTAACTCCCGCGCGGCCTCGGCACAAAGCAAACAGCTCACACATCTGCTGCTGCTTCCTCTGAGCCAGGAAATGTGAGAGGATGGGAAAGGAGGCTGGCCAGGCCGATGGCTTGATCGAGGATGCAGCAGGAGCCGGCCAAGTCTGGGAGCTGGGCAGAGCCAGGCCGGGGAGCCCTGGGCTCGGAGCACAGCCCTGGCGTGGCCACCCCTGTTGCCTCAAGCAGGAAGGCTTCAGAGGTGCTGCCAGGGCTCACCGTGTCCAGTGCCCAGCACTGTTCCCCCCAAAGTTGCCCGTGCCAAGCGTGCTGCCCTCACAGCCCTTTTGTTCCATTGTTCCTGCTTGACTCCATCTCTCTATGGTTTCCAGGCACTGGGGCTCACCCTGCCTTGGGACAGTAAAGCGTCTCTGTCAAGGTCCGGGTTTTGTCCAGACCCACACAATGGTCATGAGTGCTCAGGTCACAGGCAAGCCCTGCCAGATGAGGCACAGGACACAGGGCAGCCACCCAGGTTACCACAGAACTTAGTGGGTTTACTTCTCTGTCGCATCTGCCACACTTTTAAGCAGAAAACCCTGGGAATACCAGCACTGTTTTTAGACAGTAATGTCTGCTCTCCATAGACAGGACAGAAAGGTGGGGAAGGAAGGAATCTCTGTGAGTGAGCAGGAGAGACCTAAGAATCGCTACAGAAGATCTGCTCCCTTGCAGACTCCATTCTGTCTGCCAGGTCAGTCTTTGTGTCTGGGTATGAACGGGGATGAGCAGAGCAGGTTGCTGGCCGGAGCTTCTGAGAAAGAAAAAGGAACTCATAACATATTCTGTGTTTATTACTTGTGTTTACACAGTAGCAGACTGAGCATGAAGCAAAGGAAATAGCAAACTCGCTGTTCAGATCTGAGATGAGAAAGAAACACCGGTGGAGACAGAGCCCAGGGTAGCAGTGAACATGGGACCAGCAGAAAATGGAGCAGAAGACAGTCACCAGCTGGCTGCCTTGCTCCTCTCTGCCGCCATGAGCTGATGATGCAGAAGCTTTAGGGCACCGGACCACGTTCCAATGCTGTGGTCCGTGATGCGAAGCACTGCTCTGGTATAAATTCGCCCTGCTGGTTTAAATTTGTTTTAAACATTTCACTGTGTACCAGCACGCTGCATGCATGGTCAGATAGTGTTTTTCTGGGACTTTCTGACTTTTCATGCTAAATCAAGTATTGTCTGTGCTCTGGCAGAGAGAATTGTGAGCCCCATGTGGTGAGCATGGGCTGGTTGGACAGCAACCTGAATGCCATGCAATGGTGGGTTATTGATTCTTGCATATGTCCAGTATTGATGATTTTGGAACCAGGGTTTTTTTACATACTCCCTTTGCATACACATAAAGGGGTTGGGGAACATCAGAAGTGAAAAGCTGACCAGCAATGCACCTAATGTAGAGTTTCTGCAGTTTTGGGGACAAGTCTGATGACTTTTTGTTCTGATTTGTGATTCCATTCATGGGCAGTGCTGCATGCATAGCAGTGGGACAACCCCATGGGCTGTGCCCTAGGGAGGAAGATTTGGATGAAGATCTGTAGGCTACACCAGGCCACATACACTGTATTACCAAAAGAGAGTCTGGAGGGCTAATCCTGGTGCCTTGGTTGTGCCAAAGGGGCGGCTGTGCAGGGACAGGGAGCATAGCCATGTGTGGACAGTGGAGCAGCACAAGGACTAATGCTCACCAACTGCGGTCAAGGAAAGTGGTAAGAGGAAGGGGGGCATTGCTGCCTGTGTTTGTGTTCTTAGGGCAAGGGATTTAGCATCAACCTATTTTCAGACCTTTGCACAACACAGAACAGGCCTCCCCCTCGTTAGAAACAAGAAGGCAAGCTTTCCAAAGCGAGAGGGGAGACGCCTGGGAGCGTGCTGGGGAGCAGAACGAGGGGAGGGAGAGCATCGTGGTCCTGAGGCGCAGGCTGCCGTGTAGGAGGATCTGGGGTACGCAGGATTGTGGGCATGGGGGAGACACTGGTACATGGGGAGATTGTGGGGGGAGGTGAGTGCTGTTGTTACCACCAGAAGAGCTGCATTTGTTCCAAATTCCTGTGAAAGTTATTTCCTTGCGCTGCCAGCAGCCTCCTCCTGGGCTTGGCACAGCAGCCAGCGCCATGATTAATTCAAGTAGCGTTTCCCCTGGAGCTGCAGCAGCTTTTCCACTGCAGCTGAGAGGCCCCAGCCCCTCGCACTCCTCTCCCCCCATCCTCTGCTCCTCCTCCCAACCCCCTTGAACAGCTCCCTCCTTCCTCCATGCAATCCCCAGCCCCCTCACAGCTGCCCCTTTTCCCTTACCTCTGTTTCAGCTCTCGGCTCCTCAGAACTCCTCTTTCTACCACTGCTCACACAGCTCCCTCCGTGTCCACCCACAGCCCCACCCATGCCTGCTGCCCTCCAAAGGGCCAGTCCTTCTGCCCCCCTCCTGTGGCCCCAGTCACCAGCATGCCCCCCCTACGTTTCTGCTCCCTCTTATTCTCCCCACACCCCTTGGTCAGTGCCAGCTGCAGTTGTCTTCTCTCCTGAGACCTTTGCCACTGCGACCCAGGACAGCTCTCTTCCACCTGCACAGCCCTTGGGACATACCAGCCTCTCCCTGCTCTCTGTGGGATCTCAGAATGGTTTAGGTGGGAAGGGACCTTCAAGATCATCCAGTTCCAACCCTCTGCCATGGGTAGGGACATCCTTCCTTCCTTCCTACCTTCTGCTAGACCAGTCCAACCTGGCTTTGGACGCTTTCAGGGATGGGGCAGCCACAGCTGCTCTGGGGAATCTGTACCAGGGCCTCACCACCCTCACAGGGATGAACTTCTCAATATGCCATTTAACCCTACCCTCTGGCAGTGGGAAGCCATTCTCCCTTGGCCCTTGATCAAAGTCCCTCTCCAGCTCTCTTGGAGCCCCTTTAGGAAGGGACGCTAAGGTTTCTCTGGAGCCTTTTCAAGGTTGAACATCCCCATCTCACCCAGCTATCTCCTGAGCAGCTCCATGTCCTCCTGATGTTGGGGGGCCCCAGCCCTGCCTTGATACCTAGGCTCGCCCTGCCTGGCATGCTCAATCTTGTGCTGACCCCAGCCCAGTCTCTCCTGCACATCTTGCTGATCTGTCCCATCTTTTTGCATAGACCTTCTCTGTGCACGGCCTGCCTGAGGTCCACATGGCTGAAACCTATCCCCACACCCTGGTTTGGACTCATTCTGGCTTCAGTGCCCCCCAGGGCTCTGCCATTTCTGCCCTGTGCTGTGGCTGCCCTGTTCAATCCCCCCACCCTGAGCTCTCTTCCCTGCATAGCCCAGCTTCCCAGCCCTGCTCCACTCCAGGATTCCCTGCCCCTTTCTGCTCCCCAGCTTCCAAGTCCTGTTCGGCTCCTGCACCTTCCATGGGGCTCCCTGTGCTCTGTGGCTCCTGGCTGCCGATGCCATTTCACCAGTGAGGGCACCCGGGAGCCCAGGTGCAGAACCTCGCTCCTTGTCCTTCTGTGCCTTGGTCGGTCCCTGTGCCTGGAGGTCCCTGGGCTCTCAGAAAGGTGCTGTGCACTCCCAGACCCCCTCACATCTTGCCCAGCCCCACCATTGGCATCCTGCCTCCCTGCCAGTGTCTGTGGTTAACCCACGTCCCCTCATCCTCTGAACCGGAGGCTTTGTCCCATCTCAGAGCAGTGCTGGAGGCAGCCCCTGCTCCCTCTGCCCAGCTGCTTGTGTTTGTGTCACAGAATCAGAGAAGGGTGGGAAGGGACCTTAAAGCCCATCTCATTCCATGCCCTGCTATGGGCAAAGACACCTTCCACTAGACCAGGTTGCTCCAAGCTCCATTCATCCTTGAGTACAGTCACAGCTTCTCTGGGCAGCGTGGAGGCCTTGGCTGTGGGACCACCAGCCAGCCTCCTGCCCGTGTCTGGGGCCTCGGGGATCCGGAGGTGCGAGCCAGCAGTGCCGGCAGCTGCGCTGGGGCTCCCGGGACGGGGGGCTCTGGTAGCCATGGGGTCTGACCCTCGCCTTGGCCACGTGTGCTGGGCTGTCGCTGGGCCGAACCCTGACCCTGCTCCCTCCCCTGGGACCCGGGTGTGCTGGAGGCTGAGACAAAGCCCTGGAGCCGGGAATGGCTCCTGAAATAGCCGCATGGCCGCTCCCTGGCCACTTTTAGCTGGTCAGTGGCTGTGCCAGGGCTGGGAGGGCAGGGCGCCTGGCACGCACTCAGGCGCAGGGAGCCGTGCGTGGGATCGCTGACCACACTGGCGCCAGCCTCCCCTCCTCTCCCACCAAGAGCCGTCACTCAGAGGGGCGGGAGCCCCAGAGCCAGATGTTTGCCAAAGCCACAGCATAACATGTGTGCAGCAGAGCCCCAGCCATGGCTAGGCTCCAGATGAGTTCCCTGCCTGCTGACTGAGCTGGCTGGAGCGGGGAGGATGGCTGAGGAATGGAGGCCTGAGCTGCTGAGCAGTGCTCCATCACTTTACAGCACTGTGGGCTGGGTGGGGGTGTGCAGGTCGGCAGGAGGGCTGTGAAGGCAGGAGGTGTGTGCAAGGGCCTCTGGTGATGTGCTTGAGATGGGTCTGTGGGAAGGGGTGGCTTTGACTCCCACAGGTGATGCAGCTGAGGACCTTGGTGCAGGGCTGTACTTCATCCATCCCCATCTCTGGGAAATGTAAGAAGTCTGTTGTGCCTTGGCTCTGCTTGTCCCTCCTCTCTTGCTGAGGAACTGGGAGGAGGGTGTGAAATGGCAGGGCCTCAATACCTGTCACTGCCCTCCCAGCTCTCCATGCAGTGGGGAGAGGCACACTTGGCCAGGACCTCACTTCCTTTTCAAAGTCTGGTGCTCTGGTTTCTTGCTGCCTAGCCCTGAGTCATCTTGCTGTTCTCCTTTGTTGTCCTCTGATGCTCTGTGGTGCCACAGCACTCCCACCACATGCTCTTGTGCCCAGCTGCAGGGCAGTCCAACAAAGCCTTCTCATCACATCTGGGGGAAGGAGGGGCAGGTAGCAGATGCTGCTGCCCAGTGTGGTCATGGCTGCCATGCAGGGACAGGAAAGCAGATCAGCTCTCTTGGAACTATTTGAGCTCAATGGTGGACTGGGGTGTTCAGGAGGGTCTTTGGCTGGAGATGACAGAATGGCTGAGTTTGGAAAGGACCCCTGCAGATAATCTGGTACAACCCCCCATGCATAAGCAGCACCATCCAGAGTTGGTTGCATAGGACATCCCCACTTTCCTTTTATGCCTCGTAAAGGAAAAGTGCTTCCTCATCTTCTCCTGTGTTCCCATGCCCTCTGATCCTGACCCTGGGCGCAACTGGGAAGAGCTTGGATCCATCCTGTTGTTGCCCTCCTTCCTGTATGAATGATACCCCTTCTCCAGGCTGAACCATCCCAGCTCCCTCATCTTTTGTCACAGGAGAGGTGCTCTGGTCCCTTCATCATCTTTGTGGGCCCTTCACTGGGCTCTCCCCGGTATGGCCATTTCTCTTCTGTACTGGGGAGCCAGCATTCCAGCTGTGGCCTCACCACTGCTGAGGAGAGGGGCAGGATCCTCTCCCTGACCTGCTGGCCACACTCATGCTGATGCTGCCCAGGGCACAATGCTGTCTCATCTTCAACTTGGCAGCCATGAGGACCTGGAGGGTCTCTTCTGCTGAGCTGCTCTCCAGTGATCTGGCCTCCAGCATATACTGGTGCAGGGGATTGTTTCCTCCCTGGGGCAGAACTTTGCACTGTCCCTTGTTGAACTTCAGGA
This sequence comes from Catharus ustulatus, assembly GCF_009819885.2. Lineage (NCBI taxonomy): Eukaryota > Metazoa > Chordata > Aves > Passeriformes > Turdidae > Catharus > Catharus ustulatus. The sequence goes on along the minus strand of NC_046222.1, from coordinate 124,600,294 downwards.
GGCCTCTCATCCATCCCTGCAGCCTCTCAAGGTTGCTCTAGGTGCAGCATGACCCTCTGGCAAATCAACTGCCCCTCCCAGTTCGGGGTCATCAGCAAACATGCTCAGGGTACACACTGCCCCATCAACCAGGTTGTTAATGAAGATGCCAGACTGGACTGGACACAGGACTGACCCCTGGGTACACTGCTAGCTGCTGTCCTCCAAGTAGATATTGTGTTCCTGGCCACCACTCTCTGGACAGGAGCCCTTCAGCTGGTTTTCAGCTGAATGAGGATCTTATGGGGGAGAGTGCCAAAGGATTTAGTGCACTTCAGGTGGACAATATCCATTCCTTTTCTGTCATCCACCAGGCCAGTCATTTATCAAGTGGTTCAAGCATGATTTGTCCTTAGGGGAAGCTGTGCTCACCACTCCTGATGATTTTCTTGTCCTTCCCATGCATAAAAATGGTTTCCAGGATTAGCTGCTCCATCAGTTTTCCAGGGATCAAGGTGATGCTGATTGTTTTGTAGTTACCTGGGTTCTCCTGCTTACTCTTGAAGACTGTGGAGAGATTTACCTTGCCCAGCCCTCCAAGCTGTAACATCCTGCCTTGAATGTGAGGACTGTGGGCGAAGGTGTCAAAATCCTTCCTAAAGTCAGGGCAATTGCTACCCACAGCTGTCAGCCCTTTGACCCCAGGTCCCATCACTGCACCACAGAAAGCAAACAGGATGGCCAATCCATGATGGCTCTTCCCTTCCAGGATCTTTCATGTGACCTAAAACATGCTGCAAGACGACTCCATGATTCTCCCAGGCCCAAAGTGTGGCTGACAAGAACATAGACCCTCATATGATCCTTTTGGCTTCTGTTGAAGGTGGGATGTGATACTTGCATTCCTCCAGTTGTCAGGGGTCTCCCCTGATTTGCACCTCATGTGAGAGCAGCCCTACGAATCCATTTCTGTCAGCATCCATTGATGCAGCCTGTTGAGTCCCATGGATTCAGTGGATCAGTCTTTTTCTAGAAATGCTGACTCTCTTCATCCCTCTCTGGTAGCTCTCTGAATCCTTTTGAATGGTGTGGAGGCCTGGGAGGCTGGTGGAGCCCAAGGTGGAGAAGGCACTGAGTGTTCCAGTCTTACCTGGGCACGCTGCTGCTGACCACACATAGAAACGAGCCCTTCTTCAGGCCTCTGCCACCAGCACAGTGCTGCAGGCTCTTCTTGGCACGCTCAGGCTTGAACTTCGACTGTGCTGACACACTCCTGACATGCCTGGCAATGTTAATAGATTCCTACTATGTATCTTGCCTCTGTGCCCATCTCAAAGAATTGTGGAATGGTTTGGGTTGGAAAGCACCATAAGTATCATCTCTTTCCACCCGCCTGCCATGAGCAGGGACACCTTCCACTGTCCCAGGCTGCTCCGAACCCTGTCCAACCTGGCCTTGGGCACTCCCAGGGATGGGGCAGCAACAGCTTCTTGGGGCAACCTGTGCCAGGGCCCACCACCCTCACGGGGAAGAATTTCTTCCCAATATCCAATCTAAACCTACTCTCTGTCAGGGAGAAGCTGTTCTCCCTTGTCCTGTCACTCCTGGCCCTTTAAAGTAGCCTCTCTCCATCTTTCTTCTTGGCTCCCTTCAGGTACTGAAAGGCCACAATTAGGTCGCTCCAGAGCCTTCTCTTCTCCAGGCTGAACAATCCCAGTTCTCTTAGCATGCACAACCTTTTGCATGGCAGCTTAGCCCTGGGGCCCCTGCTTAGCCCAGGCCATCTGCTGACATCTCTGTGCTTTCCTGAGCACTGGGATGGGCTGTTGTGGAGTGTGCTGTCCTGACGGCTTCCCAGCTTTCCTGAGCTGCCTTTAATGCTGCCTCCCATGAGATCCCTTCCATTGACCAGTTCCCTGTAAAAGCTGAAGTCTGTCTTGCAGTCCAGGGTCTGTACTCTGCTTCTCTTCTTCCTCACTCCCTTTAGGATCCTGAATGTGCTGCTTCATGGCCATTGCAGTCACAGCTACTGCCAGCTACCCCATCAGTCAATACTGCCTTCTAGGGAGCAGCAGATCCAGCTGCATGCCACACCTGCTTGGCAGGGACATTGGAATTCTTTGTAAGGCCAGAGATCTGTGATCCTGGCTTCCTCAGGTACTGCTGCCTCCTTGGCAGCTTCAGGTCAGGAATCTGCTGGCAGAGCATTGATGTCCTTCTGCTTAAAGCCTTTTAGTCAGAGGTGAGAGAGCAATGGGGCCACCATTCAGGCTCAGAGCCCTGGCTCCTGCTCCCACGTATTAGAGCAGCAGGACTGGCACAGCCCCAATGGGAGTTTCCTGGGCAGTTCTACAGGCAGCTTGACCCTGTTTCCCTCTATTTTTCAGGCAAACATCAGTCTCATGAGTGAGCTGCAGTAAAACCAGCTGTGGCTCCAAGATTTGGGGCGGATGCTAAATACAGAGCCTGGGGCTGCCCTGCATTAGCTTCTAGCAAAGTTCCTGGAAAAAATGTTCATGCTTGGTTTAAAAATTTCCAGAAGTGGTGAACTCACCGCAGGCCTTAATGGGCCCTTTTGGGCCCTCACAGCTAAAACTGTGTCCCTGTCCCAGGCTGTGTGTGCTCTGAGTCTGCAGCAGCACATGCCAGCTGAAATGAGGTGGTTGCCGTACCTGGTGGCTGGTGGACCCCTGTGATGTCTCTCAGGAGGCGCCAGGAGACATCACCCAGCTGCAGTGGGGATCCTGCTGTCCCAGGGTCGTCAGGTTCTTCTGAGGGTGGGCTACCCTCAGGCTGTCAGCAGCCCCATCCCATGGGATTCACACGTGGGATGTCAGCAGTCTGCAGGCAGGGAGCTGGGACTGGGGTGCACCAGCCACAGCCCCCCTCCCTCTGCACACAGTGACAGAGCACAGAGCAAAGTGTCCAGAGGCCCCAAACTCCGCCAACACCATTACCTGGTCCAGTAGGTGTTTGCTGTTCCTGTGGCTTTTCCCTAGGCACCAGTTTAGCATCACCCATCCAAGGGAGACAAGAACCAGGCCTCTCTCAGACCCTGTGTAGGCTCGTGTTGGGCAGAGTTTTGTGTTGGACCAGTAGTCCACAGATGGTCCCACCCCAGGATGGGGTGGTGAAGCACTAGGTACATGGGATACCTTGTTCTGGTACCAGACTGCTGGCTCCACCAGTTATCTTGCTGGAAGATCGTTCTGGACACCAGGAAGCCACCAGGGAGATGGTGATGCACTACACAATAGTGAGAGCTCACCTATTGCTCCCCTGTTCCTGAAACCTGACACAGGTCTTGTGGCAGGAAGCTGGATATTCCCCCTTTGGGTATTCCTGAGGGTGGCACCCAGCAGAAGATGGTTACAGCGGTGAAATGAGGCTCTTCTGGAAGCCCCTGGCCTAAGGAGCCTGAAGCTGCTATCTCACTGTGCAGCCAAGCGTGTTGCTGTACAGTGATTAAAGCAGATGATGTGCATTTTGGATAAGCTTCAGAGTGAAAAGCTCATTTTGAAGGAAGAAAAGTCTTCGTTTGCCATATAGTGCCTCTTCCAGTCACCGTGGCAGCCGGTCAGTTCCTGAGCATTTCCATCTGCAGTGGTGAAGGCTGGCAGCTGCCCCAAGGAGTGACAGAGGCACGGGGGGCTGTGGGTGCAGGCTGCACCCCATAACAGGCAGCGTGTAACCTGCATACGAGCTCTGGTGATGTCGGTGAGGTCAGATTTGTGCTCTCTGCTAGGCAGCTCCCCAGGAAGATGAGCTGGGGCAGTAGGGAGGGGTGGTGAGCTCTGGGTGGGTCCAGTTTCCCAAAGTACCTCCTGACCCAGTTCTGTCACAGCACCTGTGTTTCCAAGTGCTCTGCAGCTGGAGTGGGGAGGGGGGGGATCCTGTTCCAGGGCACTTCCTCTGGCAGCTGCAGCAGGTTTGGGGAGCAAATCCTCTGCACAGGAGCTTAGTGCTCGGTGGAGATGTAGTCTCGGTTTCTCCCTGCAGGCATCCCCCAGGCAGCAGGGCTGGCGGGGGTGTCGCAGGTGCTGCCTCCCCTTCCCAGTCAGGGCAGGGTGGTCCCATCCCTGCCCAGCTGACTGTTTCCTCCAGGCCCAGCTGTTGTGTGTCCCCTTGTCCTTGCTCCTCCATCCCTGATGACCGGGCTGCAGCCCCCAGCCGGGCCCTCGACTTGGCGCGCGTGCGGCGTTCCTGCGCTCCTCGTGCGGGAGCCGAGGCCCCATGGCTGCTGCGGGGAGGAGCTGTGGCTGACGAGGCCTGAACTCCACTTCACCCGGGCCTGGCCCAGCTGCCTTCCCCCAGCTCTGTCCCCCAGCTTTGTTCTCCATGGAGCTCCCAGCTGGTGGAGGAGCTCTGGGCAGGGATGTGGAGTCAGGAGTTGGTTTCCGCTGACCTGAGCTCTGTAGGAGCCCATGGAGGAACTGGGGAGGGCAAGCAGGAAGCAGCATTAATCTTCCTGCTCTGTCTGTCAGCGTGGGTGCAGTTCTTGTGCTACAGGCAACGTGAGACTGGACTGTCACAGGGCAGTGCCACCCTCCATCCTCATGCCCAGAGTCTGGGGCTGCTGGACACACAGCTTTGAGAGCAGAACAGAGCCAGGGCCACGGTGACAAGGGGTTGACTTTCTTCCTGTCCCATCCTAAGTGTCTTTGCAGAAGAGAAGGAGCAGAGGCACAGGGGCTGCTGCTGCTGCAGTGCTGCATGTCCTGCAGAAGAAGCAGTGGCTGGTCTGGGACAAGAGGCACAGTTGCTGTCACACTGCATTGTGATGGCCAGCTCTGAGGATGGTGTGGCAGCTGTGGCCATGGAGCAGAAGGTGGCACTGAGATGTGCTGGTGCTGGATCTGGCCTGGTGGTCTGTTCTGTTCAGGTGGTGCCTTCCCTCACACAGGTGACAGCCACAGATGCAGACAGTGGTGCATTTGGCTCCCTTTCCTATTCCATTGGCTCTGGCATCGGCAGCGTTGTCCCCACGCAGTTCAGCGTTGACAAGCACTCAGGGCAGCTGTGCACGGTGCAGCCCCTGGACCGTGATGAGGGCACATCTGCCTACGACTTCACCATCACTGCTGTGGACGGGGTGAGTGCTAGCGAGGCTGCGTTCGCCGGGTTGCTGACCCAGCGTTGTGCAGGGGATGCTGCTGTCCTGGCACTGTCTCTGATCTGGTGCTTCCTCAGGGCGGCCTGAACTCCATGGTGTATGTGAAGGTGTTCCTGGAGGATACGAATGACAACCGGCCGGTGTTTTACCCGCTGGAGTACGCTGCCAGCATCAGCACACAGAGCATGCCGGGGACAGCCGTGCTGCGTGTCACCGCCCACGACAAGGACGAGGGGCTGAACGGGAGAGTGACGTACCGCATCGTCCTGGGAAACTCGCCCCCCCTCTTCTCCCTCAACAAGGACACAGGTGAGAACTGGCAGGCTGCCAGAGCAGGCGCAGCTGGAGCACGGTGATGTGGGAGAGTGAGCAGCCTGAGTGTCACTGCTTGGCCACCTCAGCAGTGCAGTCTGTACATCTGTTCCTCTCCCTGCCACATCTTTCCCTGCTAAACTTCCTTAGCCTCTGCTAACCCCTTCCCAGACTCAGTCACTGACTTTTTGTTTTTTCTTTGCTCCCTGTTCTGTTCTTCATTTGTCCTGTCTTCCTTCTTCTCCCCATTCCCCATCCCTGATTCACTGTACCATTCCTCTCATGTGCTGATGCTTCACCCCATCAGGCTGTATCCTGCTTCCTTTCTTGTCCCTGCCAGTCCCCTCTTCCCCAGCTCAGTCATGTCTCCTCTTTAACTCTGTCACTCTGTTCTCATTGGCTGCATCTGCTCGAAGCTCGGGCAGTTTCTGCTGGGAAAGTGGTGCATGGGTGTGTGGTGCCAGGTGCTCTCAGCGGGACAGAACGTGCATTGGGGCATCTGCACACTGGTTCTCAAGTTTCCATCAGGTGAATGAGACAAGCCCTACCAGCCCTCCTAACGCAGGGCCACCTCCTTTGTGGGGCCTATCAACTATGGTCCTTCACTTCTGCATCCCCTCCCAGAGGCTCCCTGCCAGCCCAGGGCCCATTTGCTGTGTTACGACACTCACCCTGTGCCCCAGATTGGAAGTCCTCTCCCCTCCTTTCCCTCTCCCAAGATCTGCCTTCTGGCTCATGTCCCTCAGCCTGTACCACTGCTTAACGCAAAGCTGGGTGTAAGGTCAAGTGCGGAGGTTTTGGGGGGGCTTTCCTGGGAAAGCTCCACTCATTCACTCCAGCTCCTCTGTGGTGGGCTCCCACTGTGATGCACATTTTTTTCTGCCCCTTCTGGTCTGTCTTTTCCGGCTTATGGTTTGTCACCTGGTGCCAGGTGACAAGGATGCAGCACAATGCCACATCAATGACTTTCTTCCTCAGGAGTCATCTCTCTGTCATGGTCTCTGAGTGGCAAAGCCAACACCCTGGTGCAGCTGGTGATCTCTGCTCAGGATGGGGGGGGCCTGCAGGCACAGCCGAATGCCCGGGTGAACATCAGCATCGTGGAGGGCACAGTCTCACCCCCCGTCTTTGAGCAAGCTCAGTATTTCTTCAGCGTGCCTGAGGACATGCCACAGGGTGCCAGTGTGGGGGCTGTCCAGGCCCAGAACCCACCAGGTATGAGCTTGTCCCTTTTGCATGTTGGCACTTCCTCTGTCCCCACACCGTCCTTGAGGTCCAGCATCCACCACAGTTCCTGGTGGAGTGGCCCTGCTCTGAGAGCTCCACACACTCACATCTGAATGCGCACCCAGCTCAGCTCCTGTGTGTACACAAGTGTGTGTGCACACCCGTGTGTCTGTGCACAGGGGTACAGTGCTGCTGCACAGCTCCCTGACCGTGGGGCTGGGGGACTGAGCTGGGTCCCTCATTCCTTCTGTCTCCGTCCTCTTGCCCACAGGTCATGCTGATGACATCTTCTATTCCATCTCCTCGGGGGACCCTCATGGCTATTTCTCCATCGACTCGGCCTCGGGGCAGCTCCGCACCAGCCTGCCTCTGGATCACGAGTCCCAGTCCGTTCTCATCCTGGATGTCCAGGCCCGGAGCGGTTCACCCCCTGCCTACAGCAACACACGTGTGAAGATCTCCGTATCAGACGTGAATGATAACGTGCCAGCATTCCCAACTCCCTCCGATTCCATCTTGCTGCCAGAGGCCACAGAGCCTGGCACTACAGTCTACACCGTGCAGGCTGAGGACCGTGACAGCGGTGCCAATGGCCAGGTGACCTTTGAGCTGCTGTCGGGGGGCGAGGGCACCTTCGTGGTGGAGCGTGCCTCGGGGGCAGTGCGGCTCCTTGGGGCCCTGCAGTACGAAGCCATCTCAGCCTACAGCCTGGCCATCATAGCCCGGGACAGCGGCATTCCCCAGCTCAGCTCCACCTTCACGCTGCTGGTGCACGTGCAAGCTGAGGACGACAACGGACCCATCTTTGACACTCTTACGTACCGCGTGGAGGTGCAGGAGGGTGTTCCCGTCTCCACCCGCTTCCTCCAGGTGAGGGCCCTGGCACACGATGTGGAGCCCACGGCCCTCACCTACCACCTGCGGGCAGATGGGGACGCTGCCAGCTTCGGCATCGTGCCTGAGAGCGGCTGGCTGTATGTCAAGAGCGCCCTGGACCGGGAGACACGGGACTTGTATGTGCTGACGGTGCTGGCCTCGGTGGGAGGCACCGGGGCTGCAGCAGACACGCGGAAAACTGGCACCAGCACCGTGAGGATCAGCGTCACTGATGAGAACGACAACAGCCCTCGGCTGAGCGAGGAGCGGTACTTCTTCACCGTGTCTGAGAACCAGGCTTCTGGCAGCAGTGTAGGAAGGGTGATGGCGAGTGACCGGGACGCCGGGCAGAACAGCCGGCTCACCTACCGCCTGCTCCAGCACGATCCCAACTTTCTTATCCACACACAGACAGGTGAGAGGCTCCTGGCTTCCTAGGTGGGGCCAGCTGGTGATAAAGCCCAGGGCAGGGCAGCAGTGATGGCAGCCAGGCCAACTCAGCAGCAGAATATTCACCTTACTGCCCCTGCAGTGCTGGGCTCCAGCAACACACCCGAATAACACAGCTGAGCATGGGGTCTGCTCTAATGCAGCTTGTGGGCTGAGCTGTGTCCCCACTCACCAGTGTTCTCACTTGTGCCTGCCCTATTCCTGGAAGTATTCAAGGCCCTGTTGGATAGGGCTTGGGGCAACCTGGGATAGTGAGAGGGGTTCCTGCCCATGGCAGCAGGGTGGAACAAGATAGGATTGAAGGTCCCTTCCAGCACAAACCCTTCTGGGATTCTCCCTCACAGGAGAGGTCAGCACCAAGCACAGCTTGGATCGGGAGCAGCAGTCCAGCTTCCAGCTCCTGGTGATTGTGCAGGATGGGGGAGCACCACCCCGCAGTGCCACCGGAACCATCTATGTCACTGTGCTGGATGAGAATGACAACGCTCCTGCTTTCCTCCACGTGGGCCCTGGTCAGGAGCTAACTGTGCAGGTAGGGGTGCAGGCTGGCACCGATGAGGCAAGGGCCTGGTGGCCTCTGGATGTGGGGGCAGGTGGTACTGCTGGGGAAAAGGGGGTGGGTAGGGAGACCCAGGAGAGTTTCAGGGTTGGAGGTGAGCAGGCACAGATCGGATCCGTGCAGCAGCCGGGACAGTTTGGTAAATGTGAGATGTGGCAGGAGGGGCATGTTCTTGGGCAATGCAGATATCCTGGTGCACAGAACAGGCAGGGACTCTGGAGGGCTCTGGCACAAGCAGGGCTGGCCAGCAGGCAGAAGCTCTTGGCTCACACATGTCTGTAGGGAGGGACAGCAAAAGGAGCCCTGAACCTGACACAGGTTCAGAGAACAGCCAGGGTAAATAGTGGTGAGCAGGGAAACTCAGGAGGCTATCACTCTCTAGTCTGAGGATTTTGGGTATGGCCACTCATCTTTCTGGGAGGTCAAGAAAGCATTGTCCAGCTGGGCTTGGTATGCACAAGAGTTTTCTGTGATTCTGCTGTGTCTGCCAGCCAGACTTTCCCTCCACACTCCGGTGGCAGCAGTCACCAGGCACTACATGTGCTGCAGACCCAGCTACAGAGGAACTGCTCAGGAGAACTGGGTGAGGACCTGCCCCCCACCTGGCTCTGCTCTGCTGTGTCCCTGAGGGCGTCATGAGCAGCGAGGGCTCGTGGGAGCCGCTGAGGGGCTCTGGCAGCAGCAGAACAGGATGGGCAGCCGGAGCCCTGGCTTCATCTGCTCAGCACACAGCAGGGACAGCCTGCAGCTGGATGGCCATGCCCGCTCTGCACATCCATCGCTGCACATCAGGCTGTGTGCTCAAAGCCCTTTGCTCTGGGTTGGTTCAGAAACACCAGGATGGTGACAGCCACCCTCTGTCACATGTCCTGCCTGAGCCACACACCCCAGACAGATCAGAGCAGACAGGACTGTGTTGGTGGCCACCTGGGTGACACAAGATCTAGGGACATTGCAGCTCCAGCCAGGCCTTCCCCGATCATTGCTGTTTCCATTCCCATTCTAGGGTGCAGTTGTCCCTTGCCCGGCCATCTCCTTGCATACGCTGCTCTGCTGGCAAAGCTGCTGGCAGGGCTTGGCCTGGGTGAGCACATCCCCAGAGCCCAGAGGCGGCAGAGGGGGCACAGTTAGTCTTGCCCTCTCTCTGAGCAAGGCTCTGGGACCAGAGCAGGCCAGGGACCAGCCAGCCATGGCATGGCTGAGGGAGCACTGGACGGGCTCTGCCATACAGCATTGCTCGCACCTGGCATCTGTTGTGAGCCCTCTCCTGTGCAGGGACACCTGAGACACACTGCACTGCAGGATCTGCAGCTGTTCCCAGTGTTTGAGGGCACAAAGTGCTGCAAGTGCTCTGCTAGAGCTTGGGAGGGCTCTGCTCTTACAAAGAGACCATGAAAGCAGATGTGTCCTTCAGGGGACAGGACAGGGGTGAGATGGGTTCAGAGTTCTGAGGGCAGGTAAATGCTGCAGCATCTGAACCAAGACCTGTTTGAGCACTTTGGTTTTCAGGCACTGGAAACAGAGATACAGAAGGGTGAAACACCGTGACAGCCCACTGTTAGTCATGTTTGGGATGTAGGAGACAGACGTGGAGGAAGAAGTGAAAACTAGATGATAACACAAAGCTGCATGATTTCTTACAGATGTGCTCGGTGCAGCGTTCATGCCAGTGTTCATCAGGCAAAGCAGAGGAGGGCTCTGTGTCGGCACCTTTCAGCATCAGCTGCAGCGTGCTAAGATGAAACACGCTGGCAGTACATGGGGTGTTCGCACAGTAACGGATCCTCCCAGGGAACGATTGCTAGGAGAGGGGACAGAGAGCAAAGGGGAGGAGGAGAGTGCCTGTTTTCACAGAGGGAGTGTCCCTGGTGCTAGTGTTTTGCTGTATCCCCTCAAAGATACGATGGTTGATGTGACTGGTCTGTTTACAGCCTTCAAGGTGAGGGCTCACTGTGCAGAACTGCAGAAGGATCCCATCTCATGCAGAAGGATCTTGCAAAAGGATGGCGCTTAGTGGAGGGCTCTGAACCGCCTGCTTCAGTTTGGGAGAAGCCTGGAGCTTTGTGATTGTGCCACATGAGGCTCAGGCACAGGCAAAAAAAGCAAATCAAACGCTCGGTTTAATTAGAAAAGAAACAAAGAATGAAAGAAAGTATCATCACTCACAGCTCAGATTCTGCCCACACTCTCTGCCTGGTTCCATTCCCTGAGTGAGGCAGAAGTGCTAGAAACTGTTTATAAAAGGATGTTAATGGGATCTCTGGCAGATAATGGTTCCAAGCAGAAATAAAACATTCTTTGGCATGGACAAAGCTGCGGGAATATCATAAAGGTGTGCACAGAGTTGTGGGGAAATGAGAAGTTGCTTTTTTATAACACGAGGCTGGGCAGCTCCGTAAAAACTGACCAGGCAGCAGGTTTAAAATAAACACAGGCAGCACTTCTTCATGCAGAATGTAATTAAATTGTGAAATCATTGCCCAGAGTTGCATGGGTTCAAAACTAGATGAATTCATGGAAAGAAAAAAGTCCATCAAAGGCTGATGAACACAAATATGATCTGTGTCTCAGGAAGTGTCTGAGCCACAGTGGGCTGGGAGCCGGGGAAGTTCACAGGAGGATTGTTCCATACGTACCATGTTTCTCACATTTCTGTATATCCACTGCCAGCCCCTGCCAGAGCTGTGCTTGTGGCCAGAATGGCTCTGTAAGGTTGGCACCAGGCTGGTGTTTGCAGCCACCTTTGGGGAGGGTGGGCAGACCCAGATGTGCCCATGTGGCTGCTCTCTTACCAGTTTGCACAGGCAAGCTCACTGCTGTTGCTGTTTATTCCTGTTTGTGTGACTGAACTGGCATCTGTGCGTGGGGCTGTGTGGGTGTTGCCCGTGTAACTCCTCTGACATGTCTGCTTTTCTCAAAGGGGTCTGACTCCTCATGGAAGGGGATTCCTCATGCTGCTGAGCAGCAGCCACTCAAGTCTGGGCTGAGGGCAGTGGGGGCAGATGCTGCCCCAGCCTGTGGCAGGGAGAGGTTGGAAGGGGCCTCTGAAGCGCAGCCCCATGTAGAGGTGTCCACGCAGACCCTCCTTTCATCGAGGGCCAGGCTATATTTAGGACTGCGCCTCCATCACTACTGTGAAAGGCTGTTCCAGATTCCTTGATCTGGTACTAGAAAACATCTCTTCATTTCCAGCCTAAACTAATTTCTGACCATTTTATACTCATTTGTTCTTGTGCCAATATTGTGTTTTTGCTTAAAAAGCTGTCCTCTCTCCCTGGAATTTCCCTCTCTCTCCCAGTGTTTACAGAGCACAGTCCCAGCGCTGCTTAGCCTGGCTGAACAAGTCCAGCTCCTCTGGTCTCCCCTCCCAGGGCTTCAGCACAGTGCCAGCAGCTTGGGCAACAGCTCTGGCCCTCACCTCCACCCAGGGACCTGCATGCTCTTCTCCAGAGTCCTGCTTGGATTCCATTTGTCCCTTTCCTAAAAGCATTAAGTGGCACAGATCACTCTGCTCAGCTGGGTCTGGGAGGGTGGTCTCTGCCACATGGGATGGGATGGGAATGTGAGGTCTGTCCCCTTGAGGTGAGAATTTGGCATCTGCTAGGGTGGAAGGAACAGCAGAGCCCATGCCAAGTGGGAGTCCTGTTCCACTGAAGAGTATGTGCTGGAGGGGCAGATCTGCAGCAGGGAGGGGATGTTTGCTGAGGATGATTCCAAAACCTGACCAGTGCTGAGGGACAGTGATGGGGGTGCATCCAGTTCCATAGCTATCCAGAAAAGGTGTGCAAATGCTGTAATGTGTGGTCTCTGTGGCAAAGGAGGTAGCTCCCCTCAGGACACGAGGTTACCTGAGCATGTGTGATTGATGTCTCAAGGGTCTTGTCACTGGCATAAAATGGGGGTGTAAAATACCTACAGACAGGCAGTGCTACCCAGGAACAAAGGAGAGCAGGGAAAAGCCCAAGCTGAGGTACCTGAGCCCCAGAAGATCTGCCAGCTGCACTTCCAGAGTGGGAAACTTCTCTGGCTAACTGTGGGAACTGCGAAGATCCCTGCCTTTGGCCAGGGAGGCTGGCACTGGGCTGTCAGGGCTCACACATTGGCATTTGCAGCTGAAGGGGTGTTTTGGGGCAGGGAGAGCCAGGACTGTTGTGGAGCCCTGCCCTTACTGCCTGCAGAGGTTCGGGGTGTAGCAGGGGTGAAGCAGTGCCCTCCCTCCCGTAGCCCTGCAGCGTGCTCCCCCTGCCTGTGTTGTTAAATGGGACGGAAGGGAAGGAGGGCTGGTGAGGCAGAACCTCCCCTGGCCAATTGCTGTGAGCTCCTCCGTGTTCCCAGCCTCAGGCACAGCTTGTGGGTCCTGTGGGGGGTCTGTGCTGTGGGTAAGGGGTAGGGCTGGTGCAAGAGTGCAGACCTCATGCCATGCTTGGGGGGCTGTGAGGTGATCTGAGAGGTTTCCTGTGCCACTCAACTGTTCCCTGGGCCACATGGCAGGTGCTGGAAGAGAAGCCATCGGGACTCCTGGTCGCCTCCCTGCAGGCCAAGGACCCTGACGAGGGGGAGAATGGGACCATCATCTACTCACTGATAGGTATGAGCTCCAGGACTGGCAAATCCATGCTGCTCTGGCTTGCAGCAGATGGGTGCCCACTGCCCAGGATCCCCACACCACACTTCCCCTCCTTCGCACCCTCCCCTGCCTCCCTGCACCATCCCTGCTCATCCCAGCCACGTTCCCCTGTCTGTGCAGGAGCCTGGGCTGAGCGTTTCACTCTGCACGTGGCCACCGGGGAGCTGCGCACGGCCACCGTTCTGCGCCGGGCCGAGCGTGCCGAGTACATCTTCACCGTGACGGCCAGCGACCGCGGCGCGGTGCCCCGCAGCACGTCAGCCATCGTTCGTGTGCAGGTACCCGAGCTCCTCCTGCTCCTGCGCGCCGGCTCCTCTTGTCCCTGTACCATCTACCCCTCACTCACCTCTTGGAAGATACCATGCAGCTCTTTGGCAGCCTTTCTCGCCACCTCCTCATCCTCTACTGCCGTCATCCCTGGGTACCCTCCGCTCCTGGTCAGCTGTTGATCCAGCCCTAAAATCCACATGGAGAACCTGGGATGGGAAGGGATGCCCCTGCGCCTGTTCTCATTTCCAAAGAGCTGCCAATTGCAGTTCTGCCTTCTCCAGGCCTTAGACAGTCGACCTTGTCCTAGATGCAGGAAAGACATCTGAGATTCCCTGCACAGAGACTTCCAGTCTTCCCAGTGTCTACTGAAACCAATGTTCTGATCTGCAGGGTGTTTATTCTGACCTGCAGGGTGTCCCTGATGTCTGTGTCACTTTGGCACTCCCTGCTTGGTACTGCCCAAGCAGCCACATCCTTTCTTTGCTGTTAGTAATGAGTCTCCCCTTAGGGCAGAGGCTCTGGTTCCTCCCCATCCTCGCTCTCCCACCAAGCACTGTTTCACACCCGCTCATCCATGTCCTCGCAGTTGCCCAGGCCATCTGACTGCCCTTGCTGTGCCATCTCTGCCAGCCCTTCCCATTGCTCCCTTGAGCCAGCTGGTCCTCAGTCCTTTCTGTCACACAGCTGTCCCTACTCTGTGTCTTTCCCCCGTTGGTGTGGGAGCTCCAGAGCTGAGTTCTAGCCCAGGTGGATGTGACATGCCACATCCCCCTGAGTGGAGCCTGGTGTTAGCCTGCCACATCTGCCTGCAGCCAACAATGACATGTTTTATACCATTGCCTTTTCACACTATGTCTGTAACTGTTCTTGTCATCAGAGCTGTTCTGCAGCCTCCAGAGCACTGAGGCCAGGCTGGCCATCCCCATCATGCTGGTTTGCATCCCTGTAATAGATATTTGCTTGGCAGTCACTGGGTTTGATCCCCTCTGGGCTGACAGGTTTGTTGCTACTCCTGCTTTCCTCCGCTCCTTGACAGGAATGTGCTTCTTCTGCAGGTTTTCCCTGTGGTGGCCTTTACAGCATCCTCTCTCCCATCTGCCAGTGCACTTCATCCCCAAATTAGCTGCATTATCTTTAATAAAGCTAGTGATAGTATTTATTTATCTTGGGGTCATACTGGGTTCTCTTTCTGTGCCTCCCATCAGGATGAGCGTGACCTCTCTTGTTACTCACTCTTGCTTATATTTGCAGAATTGTTTCTGCTGCCGTCAGTTGGCTTTGCAGTGTCGGGCCCAGTCACAGAGCCAGGGAGTGGCTGAGGGAAGGCACCTGTGAAGGTCACCTTCTCAAGCCCCCTGCTCAGATGGGTTGTCTGGGTGACTTTTGGCCGTCTCCAAGGCTGGAGACTCCACCACCTGTGGGCAACTTGTGCCAGGGCTCAGGCACCTGCACAGTGAAAAGTGTGTTCTGAGGACCAGAGGGACCCTCCTGTGTTCCAGAGTGTGCCCTGGCACACAGCCCCCTGTGCCTGCCCCTCACTCCTTCCTCTCCTCACAGGTGTTGCCATCTTCTCGCATGCTGCCACGGCCTGATGCCACCGTGTTGACCCTGCATCCTCTCGAGGGGGTCAAGCCGGGGTCTGTGATTGGTTCAGTGGCCCCCCCGGACGCCCCTGCACGAGGACAACTGATCTACACGGTGGTAGGAGGTGGTGGGGATGGCACCTTCGTGGTTGACAGTATGACAGGGGAGATTTATGCTGCCCGTGAGCTGGACTATGAAGCTGGGGCACGGCACGTGCTCCAGGTGAGTGCTGAGGACACGCAGCACGGCTATCCCTCCAGCAGGTTGGTGCTGGTCCAGATCCACGTGCAGGACTGCAATGACCAGGCACCCACCTTCCCCGAAGACCCCATTACCATTGTGGTGCCTGAGAACGCCCAGGCTGGCTCCTCCATCTTCACCTTCCAGGCGCTGGATGGGGATGGAGTGGGTCCCAACAGCCAGGTGCGCTATGCTCTGCGGCACCTGGAGCCCCCCGGGGCCCCCTTCCAGCTCGACAGCCGCTCGGGACAGCTCACCCTGCGCCAGGGCCTCGACCGCGAGGCTGCTGCCTCCTTCCTGCTGGTGGTGGAGGCCACAGACCAGGCCCGCAACGTCAGCCAGCGCCGCTCGGCCGCCGTCACGGCCCGCGTGTTTGTGACCGACGAGAACGACAACGCGCCCGTCTTCCTGTCCCCGGCCACCGTCAGCGTCATGGAGGACCAGCCCACGGGCTTTGTGGCGCTGCACGTGGTGGCCCAGGACAGCGATCTGGGAGAGAACGGACGCGTCAGCTACTCCTTGCGAGCGGGCAACAGTGATGGCCGCTTCCACCTCAACCCCAGCACTGGTGAGGGCCGGGAGGGTGCAGGGTGGAGGCAGGGACACGGAACAGGGAGGCTGAGGAGGATGCGGGGTGGAGGCAGGGACACTGGGAACAGGGAGGCTGAGGAGGATGCGGGGTGGAGGCAGGGACACTGGGAACAGGGAGGCTGAGGAGGATGTAGGATGGAGGCAGGGACACGGAGCACGGAGGCTGAGGAGGATGCAAGATGGAGGCAGGGACACTGGGAACAGGGAGGCTGAGGAGGATGCAGGGTGGAGGCAGGGACACTGGGAACACGGAGGCTGAGGAGGGTGTAGGGTGGAGGCAGGGACACTGGGAACAGGGAGGCTGAGGAGGGTGCAGGGTGGAGGCAGGGACACTGGGAACACGGAGGCTGAGGAGGGTGTAGGGTGGAGGCAGGGACACTGGGAACAGGGAGGCTGAGGAGGATGCGGGATGGAGGCAGGGACACTGGGAACAGGGAGGCTGAGGAGGATGCGGGATGGAGGCAGGGACACTGGGAACACGGAGGCTGAGGAGGATGTTGCACGGGGCATGGGAGGAGGGTGTGGGCTGGGGAGCCTGGAGGAGCGAGGCTGGGGCTGCAGGGAGGCCCGAGCCCAGCATCTGGTTGACGCAGTGCTGCTGTCTCCTGAGAGCCTTGTGTCCTGTGCCTGCAGCTGCACAGTACTGCCAAGGCACGAGCCCCAGTGCCAGCTTGCCCCCATTCTGTGTCCACAGGTGCGCTCTCCATTGTGCGGGCCCTGAACCGGGAGGAGGTGGCGCAGCACAACCTGACAGTGGTGGCCACGGACCACGGCTTCCCACGCCTCTCTGCCACACAGCTGCTGTCCGTGCTGGTGCTGGATGTCAATGACGAGGCTCCTGCCTTTGAGAAACCCGAGTATGAAGCCCACGTCATGGAGAACCTGCCGGCCGGCAGCCCAGTGCTGCAGGTGCTGGCCACGGACCGGGATCTGGGTGAGGATGCAGGCAAAGGTGAACTGCCCAGTTCAGTCAGGGCCTGTCTGGAGATGCAGCCCCAGGTCTGGGTGTACCCTGCTCCCTTCTGCCAGTCTGGGGAGCCTGGCTGACCAGAGGGAAGGATCAGCACCTGGCCTGGAGGTGGGAGATGGGCTGAATCCTGGGAGAGGGTGGGAATGGAACAAGGACTGTGGTTCCCTCTGGTCCTCTGGCCCGTAGCCTTTGTTCTGTGGGTTCTTCCCACCAGCTGGGTTAGGCTGGAGCCCCACACACACCTCTGCCACCAGGGAGGAGCCCATCCTCTGACCCAACCTGTGAGAGCCAGGAGCAGGGAGGTCAGGACTGGGAGCCAAACGGGGTGCTGGGGCTGCTGCTGGGCTGCCTTCAGAGCACCTTTGTCCCCACAGGTGCCAACGGGCAGGTGTCCTATGGGGGTCTCTCTGGGGGGCCGTTCTCCATCCACCCACAGACGGGGCTCATTGTCACCACGCAGCCCCTGGACCGGGAGGAGCAGGAGCAGCATGTGCTGACAAGTAGGCAAGGGGAGGTAGCAGGCAGGGGGACGGGAGGGTAGACAGGGCGTTCCTGCTGTGGGGTGGGGAGTGTTGCAGAGAGGGCAGGCCGTGGGGAAGGATTGGGGCTGTGGGGCACAGTGGGGCTGTGGGGTGGTTCAGGGCTGCAGGAATGCCGGTGCTGTCATGCATGGCCCCTGTGGGTGCCTGGGGGTTGGCGTACAACGGCTGTGGCCGTAGCTCCCAGCCAAGGCAGCCTCTGTGTCCTGCAGTCTACGCGCGGGACGCCGGCCTGCCGCCCAGCCTCACCAAGGCCACGGTGTGGGTCACAGTGGGGGACGAGAATGACCATGCACCCCACCTGGAGAGCGAGTCCTGCTCCGTGGAGGTTCCTGAGAACCAGAGTCGTGTGGCACTCTACACCCTGCGGGCCACTGATCCTGATGGTGGGGAGAACGGGCGCTTGGAGTACCGGCTGACAGGTGAGATGCACTGGGAGCGTGGGACTAGGCAAGGACTTCTCCCTGGGCTTCCCTGGGTCTAGGGACATCAACAGCAGCAGTCCCATTCCATGTCAGTTCTTTCCTGCTCCAAACTGCATGGCATTGCTGCCATCTCTCAGCTCTCACCCCCCAGTAAAGAGCACCCTCAGATCTGGACAGGTTGCATTGCTCACTCCCCAGACTTGTGTCTAGTTCCCCAGGCTTAGACCAGTTCCACACCTCTCCTTGCTGCTCTGACCTGTTAATTCACAGGTTTCCAAGTCAGATTTTTGCTGTATCCTGTCACAGGCTGTCTGGTGACTCCCCTTGGCAGCAAGTGGCCCAAGGAGGTTTGCTCCCACTGGGACTCACTCTACCTACCCTGCCAGACCCCATGGTGGTGGGCTTCATGCTCTCCAGGGCCTTTCTCATTCCAGTTACAGGCATGCTGCATTGTTACTCCCCCTCTTCTTTTTTAGGTGGAGACCCTGGGCAGGATTTCAGCCTAGACCCCGTCTCCGGTGTCCTCTCCACTGCACATGCCCTCGACCGAGAGCAAATTGCTTCCTACAGCCTCACTGTAGTGGTGCAGGACCATGGCTCCCCCCCACGCAGTGCCACCATGTCGGTGACTGTGCAGGTGTTGGACCTCAATGACAATGCACCCAGTTTTGCTCAGGCCAGCTACACGGTGGAGGTGCCAGAGGACTTGCCAGTTGGTGCCCTGGTGCTGCAGCTGGCGGCTGAAGACCCGGATGAGGGCACCAATGGGCAGGTCTCCTACTACCTGGGCAATGAGTCGCTGGGCATGTTCCAGGTGGAGCCGCAGAGCGGGCGCATCCGCAGCGCCCAGGCACTGGACCGGGAGCGCCAGCCCACCTACAGCTTCCTGGCCAAGGCGGTGGACTCGGCCCCATGGGAGCCCAAGAGCGCGGCTGTGCGCGTCACTGTCGTGGTGCGAGATGTCAACGACCACGTTCCAGCCTTCCTGCACAGCCCACTCACCGTCAACCTGTCCCGCCACACACCGCTCAAGCAGGTGGTGGCCACCATGAGGGCCGAGGACAGGGACGCGGGTGCCAACGCCTCCATCCTGTACCGCTTCGCCACCCCCAGTTCTGCCTTCGCAATCAACTCCTACACAGGGGACATCCAGCTGCTGCAGCCCCTTGGCTCGCTCAGCCAGCGCCAGCGGACGCTCTTCGTGCTGGCCATGGACCTGGGGCAGCCGGCGCTCTCCTCCACGGGGGTGGTGGTGATCCATGTGCAGGAGGAGCCCTACCGGGGGCTGCGCTTTCCCCGCAGCACCAGGGACGTGGCCCTGGCCGAAAATGCAGCCCCAGGTACCCGCTGGCAGTGACCAGAAAGTGCTGTGATGGAATGGGATGGGGCATGAGGGGACGTGGGAAGCGCTGTGGGGAGCCCAGTCAGAGAGCACTGTGGGGTCTGGGGAAGTCCTGTTATGTTTGGGCAGACCCAAGGAACTTGCAGGGTCAGAGTGGTGCCCAGGCTAGTTAGGGTGGTGTCCCTGTAGGTTGGCTGGTCTCAGTGTGTGCAGATCACTGTAGGCAGCCACAGGTGTCCAGATGCTCCCAGAAGGTCTCCAGGGTCACAGTGAGACCACTGAGGAACCATGGATAGGCAGCATGACACCAGGCTCCCAGTCCAACATTAACCTTGGATCTTCAGTCCCGTGCCAGCAGTGTCCTCAGGCAGAGTGGTGCTCCTGTGGTACAGCACATGCTGCCCTGCATGTCATACTTGACCCTTTGCCATGTGCTCCAAGGCTCCACTGTCCCTTCATACCCTTTTGCTCTCCCAGGCACTGAGGTGGCAAGTGTCCAGGCCGTGCACACAGGGGGCTCCTCGGGGCACATCACCTACAGCATCATCAGTGGCAACGAGAGGAACACCTTCCTGATCCAGCCCAGCTCAGGTACAGCTCCAGGAACACTTGGGGAGCTCTGCTCATGGCTGCTCAGGTGCTCAGGGCCCCCAGGGCATGGGAACGCCGTCCACGCTCTGTACCAGTTAGTTGAGAGTTGTTAGTACTGGAATGTAGAACTGCCCTGTCACTGACCAGCAGCTGTTAGCACTGCTCCCAGTGCAATTGTGGTCCCCCATAATTAGATCTTTTACCAAAACTTCAGAGAGTGGGGTTAGATGAGATTTTGGGAAGACATTCTTCCCTGTGAGGGTGGTGAGGCTCTGGCACAGGTTGCTCAGAGAACCTGGACAGGGCTTGGAGCAACCTGGAATAATGGAAGGTGTCTCTATGTGCCCATAGAATGTTGTCAATTAGTTTAGTACATCCTGCTGGCTGCCCTCCTCCTTCTCAGGTGGGACAGCAGCCCCTCATTGCTCCAGCAGCCTAGCTGTCCATGGCTCAGGTTGGTGGCAGTGGGTGTCCTCAGAGCACTTTGAGAGGCTCTGACTGGACTCAAAGCTGCAGTGAGGTGTATCTGGCTTGGAGCTGGATAAGCTAATGTTAGGGTAGGAACAACTCTTTCTGCCCCACACCTTCAGGCGAGACTCCAGATGGAAGGACTGTCACATGCTGTAATGACAGCAGGAACTGCCTGTCCCCAGCAAGGTGTGGGTGTTACCACTCAGGGCAGCTCTTGAGAATTATGAGAAGCTGGCAGTGTGGGGAGGGCTTGGAAGATTTCAGTGTGTCTGTCCTGTCAACCTGAGAATGGGTGGAGGAATGGATGGATGATGGATGGATGGTGAATGATGGATGCATGATGGATGAATGGATCTGTGGATGGAAGGATCTATGGATGGATGGATGGATGGATGGATGGATGGATGATGGATAGAAGGATGGATGGTGCTGGTACATCACTCCCCACTTCCCACCATTCCCCCCAGGTGCCATCTCAGTGAAGGACTCCAGTAGCCTGGACTTCGAGGCCAGCCCCCGGCTGCGCCTGGTAATCCAGGCAGAGACTGCAGCTTCCTTTGGTTTTATGGCCATAAACCTCAACCTCCAGGATGTGAATGACAACCTGCCCCGCTTCCAGCTGCAGAACTACGTGGCGTTCATCTGGGAGTCACAGAGCTATGACTCACCTGTCATCCAGGTATGGTGGGGCACAAACAGGGACACCTGAGCCCTGGCCTGGCTGGAGTTATGGGATGGGGGCTGCATGGGCCTGGGATTGGCACCAGCACACAAATCCTGCCTTGGGCTCTACAGCTGTATCTCGTGTGGCTTTGCAGGTGCTGGCAGATGACCTGGACCAGGGAGTGAATGGGCAGGTGACTTATGCCATCAACCAGTCCCTGCCAATGCCGGGCTTGTACCACATTGACCCTCAGACTGGCACCATTACCACTGCTGCCATCCTGGACAGAGAGATCTGGTCCCAGACCCGGTGAGTACAGCCAGGCTAGGGGATGCCAGGACAGGGACAGAGTCATGGAGCACAGTCCTGAGGCATGGAGAACATTGTTCTTGGTGCCCCCAAAGCTGCCCCAGCCTGGCTATGAAATGGCTCTGTCAAGAGGCACAGCTGAGGGTCAGTGGGAGTGATGGACACAGGAGCCAGATGGCCAAGATGAGCCCACACACAGCTCAGTCAGGTGTCTAGAGAGCTGAGAAGATTGTGAGAGGGCACTAGGTTCATCATTCCCCTTCCTCCCTCTTTAATCCACATTGCATCTGCTCAATTTCTTCCACCTCCAATCACAGGACCCTTGTGTCCTGTCACATGGCTCCAGACCTGTGCACCAGCCTGAGCTCCCCCAGATGTTCCCTTGCACCCAAACAGGCCCTCTGGGCCCTTCACCATGTGTGCACACTCTGGACGTGTCCATCCACTTTAGCCAGATACATGGGAAATGCTGGCAAACACCCCACCATGAATCTCAGGCTTCTCCTGCCCTTTCCACACACCTTGCTCAGGTGAAGTCCTCCAGTTCGTGTTCTCCCCCTCCACATGTGCCCCCATGGCTGTGGGTTCCTCTGCCCTTTTTCCTGGTGGGAAGTTCTGGTATTCCTTCCATCCACACACCCCTCGCCATTCCAGGGAGGCTCCAAGTGTTCCCCAGAAGCCAGAGAGCCCCAGACACCTGCCTGCACCCACACACCTTCCAGACTTCAACACATGCCTTAGGTGTGCAAAAACTTGCTGCCCTGTCCCAGCGTGCTCTCCATGTATCACACCCACTGCCCCACACACGCTCTCCAAATCATGCAATCGTTGAGGTTGGAAAAGACATCTGAGATTACTGAGTCCAACCTGGGACTGATCCACCATCTTGTCTACTAGAGCACCGAGTACATTTCTTAAACATCTGCAGAGAATGCGCTGCACAGGTCCATCAGCCCAGACTCTGAGCTGCTGCAGTTTGCCCACCACATGCACACGCTCCAGCCTGTGCACACCTGCAGTGCATGTCCCAGGTGTGCGGTGCATGTCCCAGGAACTGTACACGGGTACGGTGCTCCCTCACATGTGTGGACACACACCTGACCCTCATGCCTGTCCACAGCTTGGTGGTGACAGCGATGGACCGAGGAACACCACCGCTCATGGGCTCGGCCACGCTGACCGTGGTGGTGATGGACATCAACGACAATAGCCCTACCATCCCAGTCCCCTGGGAGATCCGTGTCCCTGAGAGTGAGTGCCGCAGCACTGGGGCCAGAGCTGGGGTACGATGGGCACGTGGGGTGGGGAGGAGCCCCAGGGAGGCCAGACCAGTTCCTGTCAGGGGCTGGGTCACACTGACCCTCTGAAGCACCCTGAGCTCTCCAGCATGACCCCTGTGCTGCTGCTGTGTCCTGAGGGAGCAACCTGAATTACTAAACCAGCCCTGGCCCCTGCCTCTTGTCTGGGACTCTGTCTGCAGAACCTGCCCTGTCAAGCCCCTAACATCTCCCTCTCCCATGGCATCTTCCCCACTTCCTGGTGCTCAGGCTCTGGATTGGACTGGTTTCCCACCAGGTGAGCCAGGTATGCTGGGCAGGGATGGGTCTGCTCACTCACATGTCTGCTCCCCACAGACACGCTGCTGGGCACCCAGATAGCCCAGCTGACTGGGAACGATGTGGACTCGGGCCCTGCGCTGTCCTACACCCTGCTGCTGGAGGGGGACGCAGCAGACACCTTCGGGGTGCGGCGCTACAGCGGCCACATTGCCCTGACGGGGCCGCTGGACCACGAGCAGCGCAGCCGCTACACCCTCACCCTGCGCGCCTCTGACACGCGCCACGAAACTGAGGCCAACCTCACCATCCTTGTGGAGGATGTGAACGACAATGTGCCCACCTTCACCCAGGTTTTCTATCAGGTACATGCACCAGGTGTGCCAGCCTGCAGGGGCCGTCCCACACAAGCCCTCTGCAGCTGCTGCCTGGCCCGCCTGCCCCTACAAAGCAGAGGACGGGTCTGAGCCCCTTCTGGTCCCACTTTCTGACCCACATCTACATCCCGGCATCCCTCATGCTGTCACTGTGGCATAGAAGGAGTTGAAACCAGGCAGGTGATCCTGGGACCAGCCCCAGCAAGGGACACAGCTGGATGCAGAGGGTCCTGCAGAAATGGATGAGCACAGTGGGGAGGTCAGAGGGGGTGGGAAATGAGCCACAGCCCAGACAAATGTTTGCAGTGAGACCTGGCAGGTCCCTGTTGAAGGCTGACTTGGGCAGTGTGTGCTGCAGTGCTGGAGCCCGGGCAAAGGTCTGGTGAGCCCCAGGAATGCTTAAAGGGTCTAAGAACACAGACCCTTTACCTGTGGTTTCTCTGGCCAGTGAGAGGCTGGACAACCTTGGCTTTGGCTGCCTGGCCAGCCCCAGATCCCCCTCCCAGTGGTGCTGGGGGCTCTGGGCGGTGGGGGGAACCAGATGCTGACTGTGGTTTGCTCCTCTTCCAGGTGCTGCTGCCAGAGCACACACCTGCTGGTAGTGTCATCCTCACTGTGAGCGCAACTGACCCCGACTCAGGGAGCAATGGGGACATCACCTTCCACCTGGCTGTGCCCAGTCCTGACGTTGCCATCGACCCCAGCAATGGTGCGTGGGCCTGGTGCTCTCATGGGTCAATCTGAGGGTGCCTGTCGA
Organism: Catharus ustulatus; assembly: GCF_009819885.2. NCBI lineage: Eukaryota > Metazoa > Chordata > Aves > Passeriformes > Turdidae > Catharus > Catharus ustulatus. The sequence continues at coordinate 124,576,465 of NC_046222.1, read as the reverse complement.
GGGAAGTGCTCTGGTGCTGTCCCTGTTCAAACCCTTACAAGGTCTTTTTCTGGTATGGCTGGTGAGGCAGACAGCAGGGTGACCATCAAATGCTCCTCCAGCTGATACCCTTCCCAGTTCCCACTGGTTCCCATGCTGACCCTGGCTTTGTGCTCCACAGGGACCCTCTTCACCACCCGGCAGGTGGAGTTCAATGCCAGCCAGCCCACCCTCGACCTGGTGGTGGAAGCCCGTGACCACGGCTCTCCCAGCCTCTCATCCTGGGCCACAGTGCAGCTCCAGATTCTGGATGTTAATGACCACAGCCCCCGCTTCCAGGAGCCGTGCTACAACGCCAGTGTTCCCGAGGACCTGCGCCCAGGCACCACCGTGCTAACGCTGGAGGCAGGGGATGCTGACCTGTCCCGGGAGAACGCTGGCTTTGACTACACCATTGTCAGTGGGAACGGCGGCAACGCCTTCCAGGTGGAGAGCCGGGTGGCCCGCGCCGGGGGACAGCTCCGCACGCAGGGAGCCCTGGTGCTTGTGGAGTCCCTGGACTTTGAGGCCATCCCAGTGTACAACTTGACCGTGGCAGCCTCAGACCGGGGCCTGCCGCAGCGCAGTGCCACCGTGCCCGTGCTCATCACCGTGCAGGACGTCAATGACAACCCGCCCGTGTTCGCGCGGGCCGAGTACCGCGCGGCGGTGAGCGAGGCCGCGCTGCCTGGCACTGAGCTGCTGCGCGTGGCAGCCCACGACGCCGACTCTGGGCCACGTGGCCACGTTCACTACACCATCAGCTCAGGTGACCAGCACGGGCTGTTCCAGCTTCATGAGAGCACAGGGGCCCTGAGCCTCGTGCGGCCACTGGACCGGGAGGCCCAGGCGCTGCACACGCTGGTGGTGCGGGCCACGGACACACCGGGTGGGCACTTTGCGCTGGTCCCCGTGGCCATCGAGGTGAAGGACATCAATGATAATAAGCCATACTTCCCAGTGGAGGTGCTGAGTGCCAGCATCCGGGAGAACTTGCCCCCTGGCACGCTGGTCACCACGCTGCGTGCTGTCGATGCCGACACCGGTGCCTTTGGGGAGCTGCGGTACGTGGTGCTGGAGCAGGCAGTGGGGGACCCCACCATGGGGGACGGCCGGGACGCCTTTGCTGTCAACAGGAGCTCTGGGGAGCTGCGCTCCCGCCTCACCTTTGACTATGAGCGAGCCAAAGCCTTCCAGCTCTTGGTTCGGGCCACGGATGCTGGCAATGCCTCGGCCACTGTGACTGTGCGGGTGCTGGTGACAGGGGAAGACGAGTACGATCCCATCTTCCTGAGCCCCTCCTTCAACTTTGAGGTGCCTGAGGGCGCGCGCAAAGGGCAGAGCATTGGGCGAGTGCTGGCCACAGATGAGGATGAGGGGGCTGATGGTGTTGTCCTGTACACCCTGGCAAAGCCCTCACCATACTTTGCCATCAACCAGACCACGGGCTCCATCTACCTGCGTGTGGACAGCCAGCCCCAAGCTGGGGCTGGGCGTGCAAAGAGGGAGCCACGGGAGATGAACTTGGAGGTGCAGGCACGCAGCCCCCTGCCTGCTTCCCGCGTAGCCTCTGCTCAGGTCACCATTGATGTCACACACACCTCCTTTGGCCTGGCACCCGACCTCAACCTGCTGCTGGTGGCTGTGGCTGCCTCGCTGGGCGTCGTGGTGGTGCTGGCCGCCGTGGCCATTGTGCTGGCACTGGTGCGCTCCCGGCAGCGCCGGGGCCACAAGAAGGCAGAGGGGGAGGGGGCACTGGCCCGTGCACAGAGCGGGTCCTTGCAGAAGCTGGGCCGTGAGGAGCCGGCACTGCCTGGGGCTGAGCACATCTACCACCAGGCACTGCCAGGGTATGGGACCGAGCCGGCAGGGCCCTACACGCGGGGCGGCTCGCTGGACCCCTCGCATTCCAGCGGCCGTGGCTCTGCTGAAGCCGCTGAGGACGACGAGATACGGATGATCAATGAGTACCCACGCGTGGCCAGCATCACGGCCTCCATGCAGGAGCACATCGCCGCCCGCGGCCCTGACTCTGGCATCCAGCAGGATGCCGACCAGCTCTCTGATATCTCCTGTGAGCCAGCTGCGTTGGAGAGCGCCCAGTGGTTCAAGAGCAAGAAAGGCTCTGGGCTGCTGCTGCCAGGGCCACCCCTGCAGCTGTACCGTGAGGAGGGCGGGGGCAGCGCCTTCCTGGGTGTCCGCTGCGGCCTCAGCGTCTCCTCGCAGCCCCAGGACTACGCCTTCCCAGAGGACGGCAAGCCCTCCGTGGAGGGCTCGCTCACCGCCATCGTGGCCAGCGATGAGGAGCTCCGCGGCAGCTACAACTGGGATTACCTGCTGAACTGGTGTCCCCAGTTCCAGCCACTGGCCAGCGTCTTCACGGAGATCGCCCGCCTCAAGGATGAGAGCTCCCTGCGCAAGCCCTTCCCGGCCAAGCCCAAGGCAGAGCCCAAGCCCCGCATCGACCCCCCACCCCTCATCACCTCGGTGGCCCATCCAGGTGCCAAGTCTGTGCCCCCCAAGCCACCACCAGGCAGGACCTTCCCGCACCCATCCTCCCTGCGCCGCTCGCCCATCAGCCACGAGGGTTCCATTTCGTCCTCCGCCATGTCGCCCAGCTTCTCCCCATCACTGTCCCCGCTGGCCGCCCGCTCCCCTGTGGTCTCGCCCTTCGGCATCTCACAGGGACCATCCACCTCCACTATCAGCGCTGAGCACTCGCTGGAGCCCCCTGAGGAGGCCGAGCTCAGGATTTAGAGCTGGGCCCCTGGACTCCTCTGCCCCAGCCCACAGCCACGGGGCCGGAGCAGGGCCCAGCCCAGGGCTGCTAAAATGGGTGCTCGTCCCTCTCCCAGCACTGTGCCTGGCCTGGGCCCCCAGGGACTGCGGGTGCCCTTGGGGGCAGCCACCCCTGTCCCTCCCCACAGCTTGGCAGATCCTGTGCTGGCTAGTGCCCTATGGACTGCTGACCCCAGTGCTGGCACCCCGGGGTGATGGTCCATGTGCTGCTGGCGGTGGCTCAGAGTGGTGCTGGGCAGGATGGTGCTTCACGGTACTTGGTGCTCCGGGAGTGGCTGGGAGCTGAGGGGTGCTGGGTCAGGGGCTGCGGGCCCAGACCCTGCCCTGCCCAGCTCCGGGGCCATGCAGTAGCCCATGTGCAGGAGGACCCTGAGCCTTCCCTAGGGACTCCAGGAGCTCCCAGGGCAGGGGTTTGACACCCCATGGCTGGGGGTGGTGTTCAGGGCAGGGCTCGATGCCCCAGGGCACAGATGCTGCCTGCAGGGGAATGAACCTGCCCCCTGGCTGGGAGGGGACAGTCACTAGGCTGGCTGCAGCAGAATGCAGCAATGCCCACATCTTGCTGCCTGTCCATGGCTGAGCGGGGACAGGAGGCTCTCCAGCCCTTTCATTACCCCACTGCTGCCGGTGACATATCCAGGGAATCTCCGGCCCAGAGCTTCAGGATGGTTCCTGTGGTTCTGGGAGGGAGGCACCTGCCATGCTTAGCATGGGAACCCTGTTCCTGGGACCAGGTACCTGTCCGGGCAGGGGTCCCAGGCAGGGACAGTGCCCAGGTACGGGCAGCACAGTGGTGCCGGCAGAGCTGTGTGAGAGCTGACAGGGACAGCCCAGCCTCAGGAGCAGTGGTGATGGCTGCTGTGAGCCACACACGCCTCAGGCCCAGCAGGCAGCCTGCAGCTGCAGGGGCACAGGTGGGAGGTGGTACCCCAGAAAGCCACATCGCCCAGGCATGTTCTCTTACAGCCGCAGTGGGGACAAAGGGCATCTGGCCTTCCCCGGGGCCCTGTGGCATGACTGCTCCCCAGGACCGTCTGGCCACCTCCAGGACACGGTCAAGGTGCCAGAGCCCGGCCCCCCATGCAGGGCTGCTCTGCACCCCCGTTATGCATGCTGTGAGCCCGGACAGAGCCCCTGCAATGGGGCCGGTCCCCATCTCCTCCCAGCACTGTGCACGGCACTCACACAGGCAGTGTCACTCACACCACGCTTGGCCCCACCGGAGCTGTTCCCGAGCCCGCGGCTCCGCGGGACCAGCCATGCATCCAGGCCATGGAGTGTGGCCGTGGGTTCTGCTGCTGTAGCCCTGGTGTCCTGGAGGCTGTGATTCCCACTTGGCCGTGGGTGCAGAGCAAGGGCTGGAACAGCATGGGGTGTCCCACAGCAGCCCTGAATGCCCAGTCCCTGATCTTGCCCAGGTCAAGAGTGTTTGGGGTCAGGGAGGACACCCCGTGTCTGAGCAGAGCCGAGGGGAAGCTCCTTCCCATCACACTTTCCCCAGACCCAGCATGTCTGCAGTGTGCTGCAGCCCCAGCCCCAAAGGTGTTGTCACAGCAGACAAATGTACCACTTCTGCCCGTCCTCCCCATTTCCCATGAAGAACCATCTGTGGCTGCAGCTCCATCTGTCGTAGCCCCTCACCCCCCTTGTGCCGTGGGGTCCTGGCACATGCCAGTGGTCCCAGGTGCTGTCCTGTCCTGTCCCCTGTCACTACAGGGGACAGGGATCTGCGACAGTGACAGGGGCACCAAGGGAGCACAGGGCCATGCCCACTCTGCTGGGGCCTGAGGTGCCCTGGGAGGGGAAGACAGTTCTGCTTTGGCACAGGGACAACCCACAAAGGCTCTTGGGGTGCGCACCCCCATGCCCTCTCTGTCCTGCTCACAAACACTGTGGGGACACACTGTTCTCCCCAGGCCCCGTGGGGGCACTCTGGGGGTGCCTCGTGTCCCCCAGCCCTGTGGGGCACTCTAGGGCTACCCAGTGCCCCCCGGCCCCATGCTGGGGTGCCCCATGCCCCTGTGCTGCCCCGACCGCCCACACAGCCCAGCTCCACTGCACATGTAGGATGGGGACACAGATGGGTCACCCTGCACGCCACAGGAAGGGTCAGACACATGCACCCTGCTTTGGGCTGGGGTCACTGAGCCCCCAGTTATTTATTTTTACACAGTGTACTACAATTCCTGTTTTTACTCGTTTGTACCTTTTGTATTGTGTCTCGTGGAGCTGCATGTACAGTGCTGCCCATGGCCGCGCAGGGCCACGCAGTGCAGCCTGAACCCAAGTGCCAACGTCTCAAAAAATGCCTTAATAAACCACACATTTGTACAGACACAGCCCCGTCCCTGCTGCCGTGGGCTTATGCCAGGCTGGTACCATGTTCCCATGGGACTGATGGGGAAAGGGAGGGCACTGGACCTGCCCCACGGAGGGCTCACGTTGGCCTGGCCAGGCTCTGGCACCCACATCCTGCCAAGTCAATCCCCTGCCAGGCCAGTGAAGCTGCAGCAGGAGCATGGCCCTCGGTCTCAGGGCTCAGCAGCGAGGCTGAGTGTGTTTCCATGCATGCAAACACAGCTGTGGAAGACATCTCCACATGTACACACAGCTGGTCCCACATGCCACAGGCAGCCCCATCCCATCCTGCTGCCCTCACTCTGGTGAGAACTATGGGCAGGGCTGTGCAGGGACCCAGAGCTGCAGCAGCTGCCCCTGGACACACCGTCTGCCTGGCACTCCCAGGGTCCCCACTGAGGACACCTGGACATAAAACTTCCCCAAGCCACGGCCTCGTCACAGGCACCAGCGCACACAGACATGCCCTGGGGATAGCTTTGGCTCTGCTTATCCATGACAGACATACACACAGGGCTCGTTGCTGATCTCCAAACACTGTGACCTGACACCACACCTGCCCCCTCACCAAACAGTGCCCCCCCAAGCCCAGGAAACAGTTATAGAGTTTGAGAACCAGGAGTGGCTGTGCAGCTGTCAGGTGTTGGACATGGCCAGACCCACGCAGTGACTAGCCACTTTCATCCTGCCTTCCCTGCTTTACCATTGTATTGTTGCTCCCCAAACTAACCTGTTCAGTCCCTGTCCTCAGCTCTCGGATTCCAACACCCCATAGTGAGTCCTGCACAGCCCCAACCTGTTCTGCACAGCCCCAAGGCATGCCCGACCCTGCTGGCAGCATTCTGGGACCAGGGTAGCAGCTCCCACGCCCCTGCTCTGACAGGGCTGCTAGCACTGCAGGGGCAAGCGTTAGCCAGCACAGCTGGGGCAGAGAGGGGGAAAGGGCCACCCCCCTCCCTGGCGGTCCTGGGGTCCCCTCTGCTCCTTCATCCCCCAACCTGACCCCTTCCAGCTCCCTGCTGGGCACAGCAGACATGTTGGGACCAACAGGCTGCCCTCAGTGCCACTGTCCTCCTCCTGGTGTTCCTAGCCGAGGGAAAATCCAACTGCCCACAGCAGGGACTCGCTTCACCCCGTCTGCAGGAACAGCACACAAGCATGCCCGGGCGAGTGGGGCTCCAGCCAGGAGACACAGGATCCCTGAGCTCCCAGGCACCAGACAGCAGCAGACGCTCATTAACGTGATCAGCTCTGTCCGGCCACCTTAATCCCGGCTGTCCAGACAGATCCAGGACATCATCCCCTGCAAATCCCATCCCACTTAGAGTCCATCCCCAAACTGGACATGGAGCATGCAGCTCCCGCAGCATCCCGCCCCTGGTGCCTGGTTCCCCTCGCTGTCTGTGGCCGGGAGGAGGCCAGGGCTGCCCGGCCAGGGCAGCTGGTGGGGCTGGAGCAGGGGGAGCAGGAACAGACACCTCTGGCACGGCTCCAGTGCGGGGGATGTGGCAGGCAGGGCCAGGCAGGTGGTTTTCCTATTGCCTGTCTCTTCCTGGCCTGGACCCCGCTCTGCAGAAGCAGGAAAACAGCTGGGAACTGCTGGAGCCGTGGAATGTGCCGTGTGATTTGGCTTCTCACCGAAACTGCAGGAGAAACAAAAAAACTCTTCAACAATATTTTCAGTGTTAGAGAATCAAGGCATTGCTTTATTCTGGGCAGGATTTCGTACTGGCCAGGATGTGCAACAGAAATCGTTTCATCCGCACATGTCCCAGGTCGTGCAGAGAAAGTCATTCCATGACACATGAATTTTACCAGATTTTTCAAGTATTTTATACAGTCAAAACAGCTAGAATTTCACTGGTTCAATGTCCATTGGTCCCGAGTTGCGTAGTTCTAAGTATTTGGTTTCCTGTGCGAGGGGTGACGTCTGGAGCCGATGTTCGTTAATGGTCGTTAATCTTTGTGTATCTCCTGCGCTGCTCCCAGCAGCTCCTCCTGCACCGGACCCCCAACCCCCGGCCCGGGACCCCCAACCCCCGGCCCGGGACCCCCAACCCCCGGCCCGGGACCCGACCAGGAACCCGCAGCCCTACAAGGGCCTCCCCTCCGCCCCCAGCAGTCTGGGGCCATCAGTCCCGTACGGACTCTTGTCCTGCCTTCAGCCCAGGATGCCCAGCCCTGCACGGAGCCCTGGCCCCCTCGCAGTCCGGGAGCCCGGCACGGACCCTGGGCCGAACCGCCGGTCCGAGCCATGTCCGCACCGCGACAGGGGCGGGGCCGCCAGCGCCGCGTCCGAGCCGCCGGCAAGCAGGGACGGGCTCCCCGCTGGAGCCGCGCCCGGACCCGCCCCGCTGCCGAGGGGCCGAGAGGCGCAGCCGCTGCCGAGCCCGCAGCTCCGGTTCCGGTCCCGGTTCCGGTCCCGGCGCTCCGGCCCCGCCCACCTCGTGACCGACGGTCACGTGACCGCTGTTTTGGTGTCCCCACGTGGCGGGAGTCACGCGCGCACACGTGACCGGGCGGCAGGGCGGCATGGCGCGGGGGTAACGGGCACGGAGCGGGGGAACGGGACACGCCGCGGGGGGGGGGGGGAACGGGGCGGGGGCGCTTTCCCGCCTCGGGGGCGGCAGGGACCGTAGGGGTCCCACGAAGCTCCCGGGTGACGGGAGCTCAGGGAGTCCGATGGGGCTCCCGGGTGGTGGCGGTGGGAACGGGGACCGGAGGGTCAGGCGGGGTTCCCCGGTGATGGGGGCTCCCGGGTCAGGTGCGGGTGCCCCATGGCAGAGTAGCAGGGTCAGACAGGCTCCCCGGTGCTGGGACTCGGGGCTCCGGCGGGGCTCGCAGCGTTCGTGGTGAGTCCCGCGTCCCGGCTGTGCCCGAGCTCCCCTGAGCCCCTTGCAGGTGCTGGGGGATCGCCGCCGTGCTGCTGCTGTGCGCGGCCGCCTGGAGCTGCGCCCGGGGGCTGGTGCTGGAGCGGGACCAGCCGTTCCGGTAGGTCTGGGGCGGCGGGCCGGGCCGGGCCGGGCCGGGCCGGGCTGGGGTCCCGGTGCTGGCCCCGCTCACCGCCCACCCTTCAGCGTGCCCCCCGGCTGGGCCCACGCCGGCCGTGTGGATCCCGGGCACCCAGTGCAGCTGACGTTCGCCCTGCGGCAGCGCGGCACTGCCCGCCTGGCCCGCCTCGTCGAGGCTGTCTCGGACCCTCAGTCCCCGCAATACGGTAACAGCCACGTCCCTGAGGCTCCACAGCCCCCGGGGCCCGTGAGGGGATCTAACCCCTCTGTGCCTCCCAGGGCAGTACCTGTCCCTGGAGCAGGTGAGGGACTTGGTCCAGCCTTCCCCAGCCACGCTGATGACAGTTCTGAAGTGGCTGCAAGGCTATGGTGTAGAGGACTGCCGGACTGTCACCACCCTTGACTTTCTGGAGTGTCACCTGCCTGCAAGGTGAGCCCTAAGGGCTGGAACTGACTCTGGTAGCCCTGTGGTGGCTTCCCCTGTGTCTCACTACTGTCCCATCCCGTGGTGGCTGTTCTGGTGTCCTAGTCCAGTCCCATCCCACAGTGGCTGTCCCTGTGTTGCAGCATGGCCGAGCGCCTGCTCCCTGGGGCCGAGTTTCACCGGTACGTGCAGGGCCAGCGCAGCCTGGTGCGGTCCCCACAGCCCTACTCTGTCCCTGCAGAGCTCGCAGAGCACCTGGACTTTGGTATGTCCCACCTGGGGGAGGTGAGGCTGTGGAGCTCAGGTGCAGCTACTTTTGGGGGAACAAAACTCCTTCCTGCAGATTCCTGTTACGTGGGATCCAGTGACTGTCCCACAAAAAGTGCAGGGGTTGCCAAACTGAGGCTGTGGGAAGGCTGAGGAGGCTCTTCCCTTGGGCCAGGGCTGCAGGGCTGGGCTCTCCAAGCCCTGCTGTTGGCCTGCCCACGTAGACATGGGGTCGGTGATGGGGAGCCCAAAGCCTCTGTCCTGCCTTCCCGGGGCTCTGCACCCTGATGTCTTCTCCCACCCCACTGGGTTCCGCTGCAGTGGGTGGGATGTACCGGTTCCCAACGGAGCGCAAGGCAGTCAGCAGAGCCGGGGCCAGGAAGGACCCACAGCCGGCAAGAGCGTCGTTCCACCTGGGCGTGACACCAGCCGTCCTGCGCCAGAGATACAACATGACAGGGGGGGACGTGGGGCTCCTGCCCAACAACAGCCAGGCCTGTGCACAGGTAATAACAGCCACCCAGGTCAGAGGCCTGTGTGCTGTGACAGGGATTGGTCCTGTTCCGGGGATCTTGGGACAGCTGGGTGTCCCTCGGTGCTGCTGGGAGTGCCTGGTGCAGCACAGACCTGTGCTGCGCAGTTTTCTAGGTCAGGATCAAAGTGCTGCCTTGTTTTTTCCAAAAGAAGACAACCTGTCCCTCTGTGTCCCACAGTTTCTGGAGCAGTACTTCCACCAAGCTGACCTGGCTGAGTTCATGCAGCTCTTTGGCAGTGGCTTTGCCCACCGCACGCAGGTGGACCGGGTGGTGGGGCACCAGGGCCATGGCAAAGCCGGGCTGGAGGCCAGCCTGGACGTGGAGTACATCATGAGCACGGGTGCCAACGTCTCCACCTGGGTCTTCAGCAATGCAGGTACTGGGGAAGAGCCCCGAGGGGCAGGGGGAACACCTGGAGGGGGAAGGGAGGCACCCAGAGGGGTGAGGAGAGTGCCTGGAGCAGAGAAGGGAACACTTGGAGGTGTGTGGAACAGGAGAGGAGAGTGCCCAGAGGAGTGAGGGGAGAGCTTGCAGGGCTGTGCAGACAACACCTGGCTGTAGCACAGCCCCAGCTGCTTTCCCAGCTGCTGTGAGGGTGCACCCTGTGTGCTCCCCAGGTCAGAGCTGGCACTGGATTCCCAGCTCCCTGGGACATCACTCCTGGTTTGTGTAGTGACTTTGAACCGTGTGAACCCTTAGCATCCAGAGTATCCTGAAGCAGGGATTTTGTTGCTGGCACCATGCGGAGCAGCTGCCCACTCAGCTCCCATGAAGAGGGCACAGCCCTCCTCCCATGGCATTTTCCAGCCTTGCTGGAGCTGAGCTTCCACCCACCAGTGTTGCAGTGGAGCACATGAGGGAGAGTGAGGGAATTTGGGAAAACAAATTGCCAAACAGCCTACACAAACAGGGTGCAGTGCTGGGGGCCATGTCCCTGTCCCAGATTGGGAACTGGCTGAGCAGGTGAGTGCCACAGGGACAGTGGCAGAGCCCAGCACTGCCCTTCCCTCTGCCCCCACACAGTTACTGGTGTGGGAAGGGTGCAGGGACAGTGACAAGGACAACCGAGAGTGAGTGGGGGTGGCTGGGGCTCTGCTCCCTTCCAAGCAGACAGGGCTGGAGGGCAGGGAGGGACCTGAGCAGGTGCAGGTAGAATGTGTGGAGGTGGCACATGCGCCACTCTGCTGGCATCTGTTGCCAGAGGAGGAGCTGAGGCCCTGCTGGGTCCCAGGTGCCCATGTGGCTGCAGCCCTGGGGCAGAGTCTTGGAGAGGGGTGCGAGTGTAGCCCCCTGTCCTTGCCAATCCCATGGGCTGAGTGAAGCTTGGTGCCATGCAATGTGAGGAACCCTGGGATGAGCTGCAGGTGGGATGTGTTGTGTCCCCATGGCCCTCAGGAAGGAGCACCTGGGGCTGTCCTCCATAGGAAGGTGCTGGTGCTGATGAGGCAGGACTCCTCGTGCTGTCCCCTGTCCCTGGTGTTGGAGGAGCTATCCCTCATGTCCCTTCCCCAATGTCCTTGCCAGGGCGCCACGAGAGCCAGGAGCCCTTCCTGGCCTGGCTGCTGCTGCTCAGCAACATGTCAGCACTGCCCTGGGTGCACTCGGTGAGCTACGGGGACGACGAGGACAGCCTGTCCTACGCCTACATGGAGCGCGTCAACACCGAGTTCATGAAGGCAGCCGCCCGTGGCCTCACCATCCTGTTTGCCTCAGGTGCGGGCAGGGCCTGGCATGGCAGAGCCGGAGCCCCGAGCAGGGCTGTGGAAGGGCTGGCTGGGGTGCCACGGTCACCTGTCATCTGTCTGTGTCGGCAGGTGACGAGGGCGCTGGGTGCCGGCGGGTGCACAGTGGGAACCACACGTTCCGGCCCAGCTTCCCGGCCTCCAGGTGGGTGAGGGAGGGAGCTGGGTGCGAGGGGTGGACACAGACCTGTGGGGGCACTGCCAGCCCTGGCCCCGCTGGGGTCTGAGCCCCTGGAGGGTCTTGTGAGCGTCCTCACCAGCATGCTTACGGACCCCAGGGCTGCAGTCTGTGCAGCTCTGGGGGTTTGTCCAGTTTGCAAGGCAAGGTTGTGGTAGCAGAGGGGGCTCTTGGTTGCTGCTGAGGCCGAGGCAGCTGTGTGCCCACCTTCAGTGTCCCCCTGTTTCCCCAGCCCCTACGTCACCACTGTGGGTGGCACGTCCTTCAAGAACCCTTTCCTGGTGACAGAGGAGGTGACAGATTACATCAGTGGGGGTGGCTTCAGCAATGTCTTCCCCATGCCCAAGTACCAGGTGAGGGACACCTGGGCCAGGCTGGGGGCTGCAGGGTTGGGGGTGATAGTGGACTTTGGGATGACCATGGGCTGTGCCATGCCCAGGCTGCTGCTGTCGGGCGTTTCCTGAGCTCAGCCTCGAAGCTGCCGCCCAGCTCCTACTACAACAGCAGCGGCCGCGCATACCCTGACCTGGCTGCGCTCTCCGACAACTACTGGGTGGTGACAAACCGCATCCCACTGCCCTGGGTGTCGGGGACCTCGGTAAGAACCTCATCCCCTGCTGCCCTCTGGGATGGTGGGGGTCCTGGGCTGAGGGTTGTGCCCCCGCAGGCATCCACACCCGTGGTGGCAGGCATGGTGGCACTGATCAACGACCGGCGGCTGCAGCGGGGGCTGGCACCCCTTGGCTTCCTCAACCCCGCACTCTACCAGCTGCAGAAACAAGGGCTCGGTGATGCATTCTATGATGTGAGTGAGGCAGGCCCTGGGGGCTGGAGGGCTGTGCTGGGGGATGAGGGGACTTTGGGTGTCCTGAAGTGTTGGGCTGAGGCGGGGCTGGGCCTGTCCATTGGATTGGGAAGGCCATGCATGCTTCAAGGGCTGTGGAGGAGGCTGTCCTGGGGCTCCTGCTCCCAGAGCTATGCCTGAGGCAGGGCCAGCAGTGTCCTACTGAAGGGCAGGAGAGAGTCACAATGGCCTTCCTGTGGGAGGGGTGTCCTGGGTTTCCCTTGACCTTTCCATGGGAGTGATGTCCTGAGGCTCATGGACTACTGTGAGCTTTGTGGGGCAGGTCCCCTTGTGTGGCCGGGGCAGCAGTGTCCAGTCACTGTGCAGGTCCCAAGGTCCAGCTGAGTGTGCTGTCCTACATTGCCTGAGGGGACCCTGGGCAGGGGTGGCCTGTGCCATGGGAGGCGTTGTGGGGGGTCCCTGTATTTGGGGTCTGGGAACGCCTGTGGCCTGGGATTCTTGTCTCAGAGATGCTGGGGGCAGCTCTCCCTGGTTCCCAGAGGCTGCGGGCACATCTACCCATGGTATCCCTGTCCCGGCTGGTTCCTGTGCCCGGGTCCCCGTCCCAGGGCTGTGTGGTGCTCCTGTGCCCTGGTGGTCGCTGTCTGGGGATTTGGAGGTCGTCCCCGAGCCCCCGTGCTGAGGCTGGTCCCCGCAGGTGATCCAGGGCTGCCACCTGTCCTGCCTGGACGGCACCGTGCAGGGACAGGGCTTCTGCGCCACCCCCGCCTGGGACCCGGTCACCGGCTGGGGCACCCCCAACTTCCCGCGCCTGCTGCGGGCGCTGGGGCCGCGCTGACCAGGACACCGGGAGCGGACACCGGGAGCGGACACCGGGAGCGGACATCGGGAGCGGACACCGGGAGCGGACACCGGGAGCGGACACCGGGGGCGGACACCGGGGGCGGAGCTGGAGGCGGGGGCGGGGCCAATAAACACGCGAAGCCCCGCCCACCGCCTTTGTTTGTTCCATCACTTCCGCCAGGGGGCGCGCGGGGCGATGACGGCCGGAGGGCGGGGCCAGCGGGGGCGGGGCGGGGCCCGGCAGCGCCAATGAGCTGATGAGAGGGGCGGGGCGGAGCCGCCGCGGGGCCAATAGCGCGGTCTTGGCGCGCGCAAGCGCGGAGCGGAGGCTGGTGCCGGGGACCATGAGCGGCAGCGCCGATCCCGACCCCGCGCCCGCCGCCCCGGCGGCCCCGCCAGGCCCCGCCGAGGGCAGCAAGCCCAGCCCGGCCGCTGTGGGCAGTGCCGGGCCCGGGGCGGCGCCAGCGGCGGGGGGCGGCGCGGCGCGGGCCACCGAGGGCTGTGCGGCCGGCGGGAGGGGCCCCGGTGAGTCGAGATGGGGGACAGCGGGGAAGGGGCCCCGCACACGGGAGTCCCGCGATGTGCCCTGAGCCGCTCCGGCCGGGAGAGCGACGGCCGGTGGCTGCGGGTGTGCCGGGGTCCTGCTGAGCGTGCCGTGCCCCGTGCCGGTGTCGGCGGGGCGCGGGCGTGCGGGGCTCCTGGCGCTGACGGTGCTGTCCCGCAGCGCCGGTGTCCGCGGCCGTGGCCGCCGCCCCGGACGGGGCCATGTCCAACGGCGTGTACGTGCCGCCCGCGGCCAACGGCGACGTGAAGCCCGTGGTGTCCACCACCCCGCTCGTGGACTTCCTCATGCAGCTGGAGGATTACACGCCCACGGTACCGACACGCTGGGGCTCCTGTGGGACGGGACGGGCCGGGTCCGCGGTGCCGGGATACGGGGCGGCTTCTGTGCGGCGGGATGTAGGATACGGAAACGCTCCCACGGGGCCGTGGAGCTGTTCCAACTCTTCCCTTCCCAGATCCCGGACGCCGTGACAGGGTATTACCTGAACCGGGCAGGGTTTGAGGCCTCGGATCCCCGCATGTGAGTGGCCGCGGGGCGGGGGAGTGGCAGGAACCCCGTGGGGTCCGGCGGAGGGGCCGGGCCGTGGGTCCGTGTGGCCTCCCCGACACGGTCCCTGTCCCGCAGAATCCGCCTCATCTCGCTGGCGGCACAGAAGTTCATCTCAGATATCGCCAACGACGCACTGCAGCACTGCAAAATGAAAGGCACGGCCTCGGGCAGCTCCCGCAGCAAGAGCAAGGTGAGGGCACTGAGGGAACCGGGGAACCCTCTGGGGATGGGGCTGAGCCTCACGGAATGCAGGGACATGGGTGCAGAAATCCCCAAACCTGCTGGGCTTACAGTGGGTCCCTGCAGCTGGGGAGGGGCTGGCAGGGACACAAGGGGAGCACTGAGCACTTTGGTGTCCCCACCCCAGCAGTGGCTGCAGCTGTGGGCTTGGGGAGGAGTTGGAGTGGGGGGTCCTGGGGACCCTCCTGGTGCCATATCTGGGGTTCAGGGGCTCTGCAAGGCCAATGGGATTTGGTGCTAGGTGTCTGGGAGCATCTGAGGGCACAGAGCAACAGAATGTGGGGAGCTAGGAATGCCCTAGTGCTGCCCAGCAGCTCCTCTGGAGCAGGACATGCCCGTCCTTGCACCTTCGGGGGGCTCCCACACCCCCAGGCTGTCCTTGCTGTGACCACCCGCCCCATGTCCCCCAGGACAAGAAGTACACGCTGACCATGGAGGACCTGACCCCAGCGCTGGCCGAGTACGGCATCAACGTGAAGAAGCCGCATTACTTCACGTAGAGCACGGGCGAGCTTGGGGAGCTTGTAGGGGCTGTGTTGGTGCTATTAAACACCTGGTAGGGTTTTGTGGGAAGGCAGCCTTGCTCCTGTGCCTGCGTCCACAAATGCTGGCCCTGGTCCTCCGCATGCTCACCCTCCTCTGCCAGTCACAGGGGGCTCTGTGCTCCCAACAGTACTGGAGCAGAGTGGGGTTAGGGGGACAGGAGCTACCCAGCACTCTTCCTTCTCTTTCCCTAAACTGCCTCTTGTCTCCCATAGGGAATACCCTGGGGGCTGCACAGGCAGCACTCTGGAGCCAGGGATGGAATCCTGAGCCAACCCTTCCTGCACTGGGCACCTCCTGGGAGGGCCCTGTGCCCATTGTCCTGCACTGGGCACCAGAGGGTTGCTGGGGGTGGTGATTTTGTCCCCAGGGCTCTGTGGGCTGCAAGGTAGCCCCATATGAATCCAACCCCATCCTCAGTGCTAGACATCCCCTGTGAGTCCCAGCCCCCCACGCCCAACCACCTCCCCACATTCCCCTGTCCTGTACCCCAGCAGCTGGTTCCATACCAAATGTTTATTTGGTTGCCAGAGGCTATTCTGGGGCCAGAGGGAAGTGGCCAGTGAAGCGCGAAGCAGGGGCAGTGCTGGGCACCACAGGTGGCCTCTCCTGGCCTGCCCCTTCCCCCCCAGCCTTGGGGGGCTGAGTCCTGGGTTGGGCTTTGCCCAGCAAGGGGGACAGGGGGCCCCACAGCCCCGTCCCTCAGCAGCAGGGCCAGGCCACACGCTGTGCCCTGGGGGGCTGCCCAGAGGCTGGGTTAGGGCTACCCTGGGTGGGGGTCCGGAGCTTGCAGAGCTCCAGCGCAGGCAGTGCCATCTGTACCGTGTGTCCGTGGCTGGCTCAGGGTGAGGGGTGTCCTCTGCTCCCCCCGGCTCTAGGGCTAAAGGCACTTGGGGGTGGTGGGGGGCGCAAGGCAGCACTGGAGGGGAGAGGCACCTCCCCTCTACTTCTCCTGCATCTTCTCCAGGATGGGCACGATCATGTCGAACTTGGGGCGCTTGGCTGGGTCCTCGTTCATGCAGATCTTCATCAGTTTGCAGATGTGGGGGGAGATGCCAGGGGGGATGGTGGGACGTAGCCCCTCCAGTGCTACCTGCAAGCAAGAAGAGGAGCCAGAGTCAGAATTGGGATCCTGTTCCCACAGGCAGGGACATCTTCCACCTGCCCAGGTGGTTCCACACCCTCTCCAACCTGGCCTTAAACGCTTCCAGCCAAAGTTCTCTGGGCAACCTGTGCCAGGGCCTCACCCCCCTCAATGGCCAGAACCTCTCCCCTAACTCTGACCCAAATCAGTTCCTTTGCCCCTCCACCCCCTCACCTTCATACCAATCTCCATGTTGGACAGGTCAGCGAAGGGCACCTCACGTGTCACCAGCTCCCACAGCAGCACCGCGAAGCTCCACATGTCAGCTGAGCGCCGGTTGATCTCCTCTGGTTTTTTCTGCAGGGCTGGGGGATGGCTGGGGGCTGAGTGGGGCTGGGGGTGAGGGGGCCAGGCTGGCGGGGCTGGGATCTGGGCACTCACCTTCGGGAGCCACCCAGGCCGGGGCGTACATCCGCCCCGGGCACTGGAAGGAGAACTTGACGTCGGCCATGCTGATCCGTGCTGTCATGTCCTCATCGATCTGGGGAGAGCAGGGGGTCAGCAGGAGCCCCCCCTGCCCTCCCAGCCTGGGGGAGGGGCTGTGCCCCTGCTCACCATGACGCTGCGGCTGTTGAGGTGGTGCCGCGGGATGAGCGGCTCCAGCGTGTGCAGGAAGGCCATGCCCCGCGCGATGTCGAACGCAAACTTCACCGCCTGCATCTGGTCCACCACAAAATCTGGGAGGGGGGTGACAGGGGGTCAGCCTACCCTAAGCCCACCCAGGGCTGTGGCTGGAGAGACCCCTGCTGCCCCCAAACACACCAGCCCCCAGCACTCACTGGTCCCCTCGTGCAGCACGTTGTACAAGGAGCCATAGGGCATCCAGTGGCTGATGACGATGGGGTGGGGAGCTGGAGGGGCCTGGCAAGCACCCAGCACCGGCAGCACATTAGGGTGGGAAAAGATCCTGCAAAAGAAGTCACAGCCCTAAGAACAGGGAGCGGCTATCTCCACCCCCTCATCTGGCCTTTGCCCTCCCCCAGGGTCTCCCAACCCTTGGCTACCACCCTGGAGTGTTCCTGGCCCCACAGAGCTGGAAGGCTCCTGCCTGCCCCGTACTCTGAGAGCTGCTGTTGCCCTGAGAAGGTGCCAGGGTGGCCCTGGTCAAATGCTGGTGAGGATCCCAGGCACACGCCGGGGTGGCTTCAGGCAGGTGCAGCACTCACCGCAGTTTTGGGTATTCCTCGTTGAAGTCCCGGCTCTTCCGTGTCGTCCAGTCCCGGATTTTCAGCATTTTGATTACAATGTCATTGCCCTGCCAGCGCCCCTTCCACAGCTGGAGGAGCAGGGACACAGGCACTGTGAGACAGGAGCAGAGTCCCCAGCCCCCCCAGTGGGGCTCTGGAGCCCCACAATGAGGAGGGAGCCCCTTGAGCTGGGCAGGAGCTCCCTCCCTGCACCTGGCCACAGAACTCCAGAACAGCAGGACAGGACAGGGCACAGGCCCAGTCTACACAGGCACAGCACCCACCTCTCCTGACTGGTTCTCGTTCAGTTTGTGGCTCAGGCTCAGCTGTTTGAAGTCAATCCCGGCAAGTTTGTTCAGGGTCCCATTCCCTACAGTACAAGAGAGACATATCCCCATGGCTACTGGATCCAGGAGGCAGGGCATGGGGACCCACGGCACCCCCCGCAAAGCACCCCCAGTCCTTACTGGGCCGGGTGCGGGTCGTGCCCTTCCAGAATGTGTCCTTGTAGGGGATCTTGGTGAGGCTCTGGCCCAGCTTCTCAGCACGCTCTGCAGAGGGAGGAGGAGAAGGAGGGTGGCACCCAGAGCCTGCTGTGGCTGGCTGGAGGCTGCGCCAGTTGTGGGGTCCTTGTACCTTTCAGGACCTCTCGCAGCGGTGTCTTGGCCTTGTCTGTAGGGGTCTCACCGTATTTGTTAGCAATGCTGACCAGGGCCCCACTGCCCACCAGGTCCTATGGGAGCAGAGAGCAAGGACTGTGGTTTGTGATCTCTCCTCAGTCCCCCTCCCTCCTGCCCATGCTCCCACTCACCTCAGCCACCTGCTCATGTCCCCAGAAGCAGGCATAGTGCAGCGGTGTGTTCCCATGCTCATTTACTGCATTGATGTCTGCTTTGAACTGCATCAGCTGGGGACAGGGGACAGTCCCTGTGAGCCCAGGCAAGATCGCCATGAGCCCAGGACAGCCCCCATCCTCCTTGTGCCTTGTCCTGGGGGATGCAGGGGTAGCACAGTGGCAGCTGTAGGGAGGGGGCTGATGTGGGGCTCAGAGAGATTTGGAGGCAGTTTGTGAGGAGCAGGGAGCTCAGAGGCACTGGGGGATGACAAGTGTTCCTGACAGGTGATGAGTGGAGCAAGTCCTATGAGGGGAGTGTGGAGAGGGCTGGGGAAGGGCAGGTGCTGGCGTGGGGGCAGGTACCTTCTGCACGATGTCCCGGTGGCCGTGGCTGGCGGCCAGGTGCAGCGGGGTGTCATCGCCCCGGTTCATGACGTTGATGCGCGCCCCGCGCATGATGAGCATGTCCACCACGTTTGAACGGCCCTCGCGGCAGGCCCAGTGCAGGGGGCTGAACCCATGGTCGTCCCTGCAGGATGGTGGGGGGCTCTGGTCAGCTCTACCCCCCTGGCCCAGGCATCACTGGCATCATTCTCAGAACACCGGCCGCAGGGGCGAAGGGACCGGGTTGAACATCCATCCCACTCCCACCCACCCCCACCAGGGCCCCACCAGCCCAGGCCAAATCCTGTCTCCTCCAAGGCTGAATCACAGCCGGATCCTGTCCCCATCCCCCCACTCCATGACCAAGTAAGGGAGGAGGTGGCAGCCAGGCCTTAAATGGAGATCAGGAACTGGCAGAGGGGCTGCTGCAGCCCCGGCTCCCCTCCAGCCCAGGCTCCCCCCAGTCCCAGCCCCCCTCCAGCCCCCTGGCACAGCAGACCCCACTGCCCCCACCATGGCTCTGCAGGCAGGGGCTACCCATCACAGAACAGTCCCTTGGGCACCTTCTGTGGGTCTGGGAGAGCTCCAAGTGCCTGGCACCCCCAGGAGGGACAGGGAGGCACAACCAAGGGAGGCCATTTGTCCGGAGCATGTCCAGAATGCCACGGCCATGGCCTGGCTGGGGTCAAGGTACACACACTGCAGGCAGATGCTCCAAGCCCCATGCAGGCCCAAACGTGGCTCCTGAATGGCTGTGAGCACATGTTGGATCCCATAGTCCTGCAAGACCCCTGGGAATGTGCTGTGGGGAGCAGACACCTGGACACAAAGAGTGGCCCCCGCAGTTCCCAGCCCCAGTGGTCCCAGCCATGTGCCCACACTTCTGCCACGGTGCTCCCCAGAGAGGGGATGGGGACACAAGGATAAGGTCAGTGGACACAGCCGCCCCCATGGGGACAGGGGAGTACCCCCAGCCCAGCTGAGCCCCGGCTGTGGCCGTGAGGAAGTGGCCAGAGGATGTTCGGCCTCGTGCCTCAGCGATGCGGTAACTTCCTCCAGCGGGGAGGAGCTGTGTCCTGCCGTCTGCCATGGAGACCAGCGGAAACCAGCCCCCAGCACAGCCCCCCCGCCCAGCCCAGCCCAGCCCCACTCACCCCTGGTTGAGGTCGTTCTCGGTGTTGTCCAGCCACAACCGCACGGCCACCGCGTTCCCCTCCCGGCATTGTGTGAAGATATCGTCCATGGTGGCTGTGGGAGGGGACGTGGGTAAGGACATGGGGACCCCTGATCCCCCTTGGCTGGGAGGTCCCTGGAACAGCACGTACAGGAGCCTCCTGCCCCCTCCTTGTCCCCTCCTGTCCCATCCCCGCAGCCCTCCAGGAAGCCGCAGGCAGGCTGAGGTCGGGGCTGGAGCTGGACCGGCAGCCCAAGGGGAAGATCCCGGGTGACTCCAGCGGGGCCGTGGCCACCCGCAGGAAGCCAGGCTGGCAGCCCCGGGCTTATCACCAGGCACAGCTGGCCCCAGTGCCCACAGCTCTGGGGAGCAGTGAGGCTGGGGGAGCTCAGCACCCTCAAGGTGGGATCCTGCAGTCCCGTGACCCTCCGGACCAAGCTCGGCTGGGCCTGGTATAGCACCGTGCTCAGAAACCAGGACCCCAAAGTCTCACGCACTCTCCTTGGATCCACAGACACTCCAGCTCAGAGCCAGGCATAGAGCTCTCTCCTGCTCCCCAGGATCCCCCGAGTCCCTGACTGTGAGCGTGGGAGGGTGCGATGTTGAGCAGGGACACGGAGTGAGTACCACAGTGTGGGGACAGAGTCAGATTGAATGTGACACGCCTGACATACACCCACTGAGGCTCAAAGCTGCTGCTGGAGGATCCCCCCGGACCTGATGCCCACCCAGACACAGCGGGACCCCCACTCAGCTGCCCCCCAGGAACCTGCCTGCACCCCTTGTCCCAGGCAGCTTCGGAGGGGTGGGACACACAACCTGGATTCTTGCCAGGGTCTCATAGGCCCCAGAATGGCCCCAGCACATCCATGGCAGCACTGGCCCTGTCCTGGCACGACAACACCCACGCTCCCGGATGATATTTATCCCCCATCCATCTGGGGGCACCTCATGAAAAGGAGTCCCCAGGACATGCCACACCAGTCCCGGACCTGAGGGACCACACTCTGCAGTGGACACCCCATCCTGGCCCCACCCTGTTCCCTGCTCGGGCCGGGGCTGTGCCCTGCTGTCACCCACCGCCCCCTACCCAGTCCGTGGGCTGCCAGGAGCGGCAGCCCCAGCCCTGCCAGGATGGCCAAGTGCCCACCTCGGCCCTGCTCGGCACCCCGGGCAGGGGGCGGGATGCGGGGACACAGTCCCCCCGTGTTACCCCGAACCAGCCGCCAGTGCCTCGCTCTGCCCTGCGGCCCCATCAGTCCCTCCCCTTCAACCCCCCAATCCCTCCCCTGTACCCCCAACCCTTTCCTGCATTCCCAATCCCCTCCCTGCGCCCCCCACCCCTCCCCTGCACTCCCCCACCCGGCCCCGGCCCCGGCTCCGGCGGGTCTCCCCCCGGCCCCGGCCCCGGTTCCGGCCCCGCTTCGGGTCGCCGCAGCCTCCCGCTCGCGGCCTCCCCAACCTGTCCCGCTCGGTGCCGGTGCCGTCCCGCCGTTACCGGGTGCGTGTCCCGGCGGCTCCGCAGGGCGGCGGCTGCGGCGGGCGCGGGACGGCGCGGGGGCTCCGCCCCGACGCGGCGCCCCCTGCCGGCCGGAACCCACCGCGGCCGCGGCCCCGCCACACGGCACCGGGCGGGGCCACGGCCGGGGAGCGCGGCCGTGCGGGCTGGAGGCGGGGAACGGGGCGTGCCGAATCGACCGGGGGCGCGGTTATCCGGCCGGGGGCGGAGCGGGGTGTCCGCGGCACCGCCCGGTCCTCCGGGCCGCGAGGAGGGGCTGTGCCCGCGGCGCTTCCCGGGCGGGAGCACGTGCGGCCCGGTACCGACCGAGGGTCCCCGCTCCATGTTCGCGGAGCAGGACTGGAACGATGCAGCGGAGCCGCTGCCCCGCGGCGCCCCGGAGGGCCCGGGCCGGCCGGTAAGCGGGTGATGCGGGGGCAGCGGGCTGGGCCGGTCCCGGACGCCGGAGTCACCGGCCCCCGCTCTCCACAGGGCCCCCCGGGAAAGAGGCGGCTGCCCGGGACCGGCCGGGACGGCGAGGCGGCGCGGAAGCGGCCCCGGAAGCGGAAGAAAGCCGGCGGTTCGCGGGCCAAGGCGGGGGAGCTCCCGGCCGGTCCCGACGAGCTCCGGGATGTTGGGCAGCGGACGGACACAGGTACCGGGACGGCTCCGGGGCCCGGCGGGCAGGAGGGAGCCGCCTCCGCGCCCTGACTCCCTCTCGATGCCCCCAGACGGCCCGGCCGAGGCGGCGGAGGAGTCCGGGAAGCCGGCGGGGCTGAGCCGTAGGCAGCGGCGGAACCGGCAGAAGCGGCAGCGGCAGCAGGAGCCGCCGGCGGGGTCGGGCGGGGAGCGGGGCTCAGGGCCGGGCCCCCCGGAGGCTCCCCCGGAGCCCCGCTCGGGCCGCTCGGCCGCGCTCCGTGCACGGATGGAGGAGCGGCTGCTCGGCGCCCGGTTCCGCTACCTGAACCAGCAGCTCTACACCGGCAGCAGCCAGGACGCGGCGCGGCTCTTCCGCACCGACCCTGCCGCTTTCCACCTGTACCACCGCGGCTTCGAGCGGCAGGTGCGGCGCTGGCCCGAGCGCCCCGTGCAGCGCATCGTGCGCTACCTGCGCCGCCGGTGAGCGGGAGGGGGAATGCGGGGCCGAGGGGACCGGAGGGGCCGGTGAGCGGCGGCAGAACGGGGATGGACTGAGGAGGGGCTGGGGGGCGCGGGGCCAGAGGATGGCCGTGGGACGGGGGGATGACCAGGGGACCGGTGACCAGCCGGGCCAGGCCGCTCTGACCCCCTGTCCCTGCCCCAGGCCAGCGTCGCTAGTGGTGGCGGATTTCGGGTGCGGGGACTGCACGCTGGCCGCCAGTGTCAAGAACCAGGTGCACTGCTTCGACCTGGTGCCGCTGTCCCCGCGGGTCACCGTCTGTGACATGGCCAAGGTACTGGGGACACCCCCGGGGCAGGGAGCGGGTGCTGCTGGGCCGGCTGCGGGGGGGAAGAGGGGGCACCCTGATCCCGAGGGTCCCCTGCGGTAGGGGCAGCACGAATGTGTCTATTAGAAAGCTGGATGTGTGCCTGGGGCACGGCTGAGCCCACAAGCCTGGGGGGTCCGGGGGTGTTGCCCAGCCCTATAAACATCGCCATCCTCCTCCTCCTGCTCCCGGGGGTATGCAGAGCAGCTTCCAGGCCAAGTCATCATCCTCCTTCTCCGGGGGTGTCCCGGGATGGGCAGGTGCCACTGGCAGCTGAGTCGGTGGACGTGGCTGTGTTCTGCCTGGCGCTGATGGGCACCAACCTGCAGGAGATCCTAGGGGAGGCCAACCGTGTGCTCAAGCTCGGGTAGGCAGAGGCTGTGGGGCAGTGGGGGGTTGGGGGAGCAGCAGGGACGCTGAGCAGTGTCCTGGGCGTGCCTGGGCGCCCTGCTCAGAACTCAAGTGACTGCAGGGGGACCCTGATGGTGGCCGAGGTAGCCAGCCGCTTTGAGGACACTCGTGCCTTCCTGAAGGCCATGACGCAGCTGGGCTTCAAGACTGTCTCCAAGGTGTGTCCCCAGGTGTGCCCAGGGCTGGGTGCACAAGGAACCAGGGAGCCCAGGGACAGAGCCCAGAGGGGGTGTATTGAGTGTGGAGCAGACCAGGGGTTGGTGAAAGCAGGTGGAGGTGGAAGGCATTGGTGCACGGGGAGCTGCAAGTGCGAGAATGGAGGGTCCAGTATGCACAGGGGTGGAGTCCTGGGGACTGTGGGGGTGCGCTGTGGCAGTTTGGGATGTGGGTTTGATGGGGTGCTGGGGCTGGCGGGGGGATGAGGGGAGCCTGGAGCACACTGGGATTGTAGTGTGGGGCCTGGAGGTGGGTGTGTAGCCCGGGCGGAGCTTGGGGGTCCCAGGGCGGCAGGGGGTACCCGGGGCTGTCTGAGGCAGTACTGAGTGGTCCTGGAGAGGGCTGGGGGTTTCGGGGCTGTGGTGATGATGGGGGCTCCAGGGTGCCGGTAACAGTCGGGTGTTTCCGCGCCCCCAGGACTTCTCCAGCTCCTACTTCTACCTGTTGGAGTTCACCAAGACGGGCCCGGGCCGGCCGGGCCCCGCTCCCGGGCTGCGCCTGCTGCCGTGTCTGTACAAGCGGCGGTGACCGGGGCGGCGGGATGGGGGCGTGGCCACGGGGCAGGCCCCGCCCCCCGCGCGCCATCTCCAATAAAGCCGCTGCTTCCTCCCAGCTACGCGTGCGCCTGGGGGGGCGGGGCCGCGCCTGCGCGCTGCTGTCGGGCCTGCGCGGCGGCAGCGCCCGGTACCGGGATGTCGGGGCCGGGCGGGCCGGGCCCCGCCGGGGCCAAGCTCGACATCAACCGCGCCGGCGTGGCCGAGCTGGAGGGTGCTCTCAGCGGTATTGGCCGCCGCCGTGCCCGCGGTATCGTCCGCAAGAGAGAGGTGCGGGGGGCGGGGGGGAGCGGCGGGGACGGTGACCCGGACCCGGGACTCCAGTGGCGGTGTCGGTCGCGGGGCGGGGGCCGTGGGGCGAGTGCAGGGGCGACAGTGCTGTTTCCGTCCTCGTAGCCGGGGCAGGTGGGGCCGGCCGGGATCCCCGAGGCCGCCAGGCCGGGCGAGCGCAGCCGCCCCCGGTGCTGCCGTCCCTGCTGCCGGGTCCAGGTCGCGCCCCGGGCGAACCGGGGGGAGCCGGGTTCGGGCGGGATGGGACGGGCACCGCGCCCCGACTGCCTCCGAACGCGTCACCCGCGATGTTGGGGCGAGACCCTGCGGCGACCGGTGACATGGCCGGGAGCGGTGGGAGCGGCACCGCGGGCCCCAGCGCGGCGGATACGGGCGGGTCAGCGGCGGCCGTTCCCCGATGCTGCGGGGATGGGCAGCGCCGCGGCCGGGCGAGGCAGGGCTGGGAGCCTTTGGCATGTTTGGGGCTGGACAAGGAATTAGAGGAGTGGATGACCGAATGCTGTAGACACGTATGCTGGGAACACCGGGAGGCGGGGGGGCAGAAACCGGTAATACGAAGGGAGGGTGGTCTGGAGCAGAGCCTGTCCCGGGGCGGTGCTGCCACTACCCTTTGTGGGGAGCAGCAGCGCCTAAAACGAAGCCTGCCGGGTCAGAAGGGCCAGTCGGGCCCTTCCCGGGCCCGTGGGCTGCGCTGGTCGTCCGCCGGGTCCTGCCCCGGGACAGCCCGGCCCCCCGGGTTCCGCCCATGGCAGGCGCTCCGGGAGACCGTGCACGGTGATGGAGGCACCTCATCCTGGTCGGGCTGGGCAGTGCTCGGCCCGAGGTCCCGCGGGACGGTGGGTGCCTTGCACAAGTGTGTGTCTGCATGTGTCCAGTTGTTCCCCTGCCCTGGAGCTGCAGCCTCGCTCCCCATCCTGGCACTGGTCATCTGGCGGGCACAATGCTCCTACCGTAGTTGGCGGTTTTGGGTTGCTGCCCCTCTTTCACAGCGCTGTGACTCTTCCCTGCAGTGCTACTTGGGCAGGGGGCTCTGTGGGAGCAGGAGGGACTCTGTTCTGGGCAGGGCTGACTTCCCTCTGCGCAGGAGCTGAAGGGCTTCACTTGCTTGGATGACCTGCTGCATGTCAAGGGCATTACCACACGCATCCTGGAGCTCAACAGCCAGCGCATGACGTGCCGGCGGTGCCCAGGCCCCGAGAGGCCCCCACGGGCCAGCCCCACTCCCTTGGGGGACAATGAGGACCATAGGGCACCTGCAGCACAGGTAGGTACAGAAGGGTCCCTGCTGCCAGGACAAGGGAGAAGGTCTGGCTCTGGGGGGGCTCAGGGGACACTTGTGGTGAGCAGACAGAACTGCATCAGATTCTGGAGGAGCTCATGGTTGTGGGTTTGAGGGGTCTCTACCCTACAACCCCCCCTGTTGAGTGGAGCCCCTCTGCTCCAGGGCCATGGCTCTCACTGGCAACCCTCCAGCAGCACTCCCAGCCCTCTCCTGGTCTGCAGTGGCCCATGCTGGTGCAGAGTCAGCCCTGCTCCCTGCCTCTTCCCTGCTCAGGTGGTTGCTGAAGAGGAGGAAGAGGAGGAGGAGGAAGAGGAAGTTCCAGGGCCCTGGGAGCCAGAGCACCCCTGGAAGGGTTCCCCCAGGTCCGGAGCAGACCCTGATGGTTCTGGGGGGCGGGAGCCACAGGAGCACCCCAGGTCCACCAGGGAGCAGCAGGAGGAGGAGGAGGAGGAAGAAGAGGAGGAGGAGGAGGAAGGGAGCTGCTGCAGCGAGGAGGGGGAAGACAGCAGCAACGTGTACCTGTACTACACTCTGGGAGAGCGCTGGATCGACTACCTGCAGCGCACTGGGGATGGGGGGCTGCTGCGGCACCTGCGTCCCAAGGTGACCAGGGAACCAGGGAGTGCTGTGGCGCTCCAGGCACCTGTGGGAGGGTAAAAGGGGGGTTGTGATGCCCGGCTGCTGGGGCTGGAGAAAGAGATGCTGCCCCAGTCCCCCATCCAGACTCCTGCCCAGCATGGGGGTCCTTGGTTGTAGGGTGGGGGAAGGAGGTGCTACCCTGGTCTACCCTAGTCCCCAACCCTGCTTGGTCCTGGTGCAGCCCCCCTGCCCTGCATGGGAATCCCTTGTTGCTGTGTGGACCCTGAAGGGAGAAAGCAGGAGCAGGTGGGGATCTGCCCCATAGCTCTGGGCAGGGGGCCCACAGGGGCATGTAGAGGTCTGGAAAGATCAGCTGTGGGCAGGGAGTCTGCAGGGGTCTGCCTGGGCTTGTCCCAGCCACTCCAACCTGCTGTGTCCCACAGATGAAGCGGAAGTCAGAGAACGGGCCAGATGGCCGGGCCTTGTCCCCCGGGAAGAAGCTGTGCAAGGGCTCTGACTATGGCAGGTGAGGGGTGCCGGGTGTGCTGAGTGCAGCTGGTGCAGGGGGTTGTGTGTGCTGGGGCAGCACGTACCTCCTACTGCCCTCCCCAGGAGGATGATGCAGCCACTTGGGTGAGCAGGGGTTGGCCCAGGCGAGATCCAGCCCTGACCAGTTGCCTGTCTGCTGAGCAGGCTGGGCTGCATGTCTGCGCAAGGGGTCAACAGGGTGGGAGCAAAGAGGAGGAGTCAGTGGGGTGGAGCTCCCACTGGTGGGAACCAGTTCCAAGAGCCTCTGGCACAGTGTGACCCAGAGCACTGCTGGCATGTGCCACCTGTGCCATGGCCTCACTTGTGCCTGGTCCTTCTCCCAGGACACTGGGTCCCTGTACCCCCAGCCCCACGACCACCTTTGGGGACCTGCGCAATGCCAAGGTGGGGCAGGCCCGGCGCCGTCGCATCCCCTCAGTGGCCCCCCCTCCTGAGCTACAGGACTGGCTCCGCACCTTCCAGGTATGGCTCACCTGGTGGCTCCAGGCAGCCTGGGTGTGATGGGAGGGAGCCAAGCCTAAGGGATCCCACTGTGGGCCAGAGTTGGCCTCATGGTGGATTTTGGGTGATTTTGCTTGTGTGAGGAAACACAGAGGAGGTTTCAGCCCTGGCCAGGGTTGGTGTCACCTGTCACTCAGCACCACCAAACTCCCACCTGGCCTGGCTGCCAGGGCTGTGGCTGGGCTAGCTGGGGACACAGAGCCAGGAATCACTGGGGGTCCCCTTGCAGCGCTGGAGTGGCCCTGAGAAGCTGCTGGCCCTGGATGAGCTCATTGACCGCTGCGAGCCAGCACAGATCAAGTACATGATGCAGGTCATCGAGCCCCAGTTCCAGCGTGACTTCATCTCCCTGCTGCCCAAGGAGGTAAGTGAAGCTGGGGGACCGGGGGCCTGGCCTGACCTGACCCCTCTGGTGACCCCTCTGTGACCTTTATCCCTCCTATAGCTGGCCCTGTACGTCTTGTCGTTCCTGGAGCCACGGGACCTGCTCCGTGCCGCCCAGACTTGCCGCTACTGGAGGGTCCTGGCCGAGGACAACCTGCTCTGGAGGGAGAAGTGCCGTGAGGAAGGTGAGAGTCCTCCCAGGTGGGGGCTGGGGGGCCACCCCTGGCTTGACCCAGGTGAGGCACTGCTGTGTTGTCCCCTGCAGGGATTGAGGAGCCCCTGCACCTGCGGAAGCGACGCCTGCTCAGCCCCGGATTCATGTACAGCCCCTGGAAATTTGCCTTCCTGCGCCAGCACCGCATCGACATGAACTGGCGTAGTGGAGAGCTGCGGCCCCCCAAGGTAGGTCTGGGTGTCCCAGCAGGGACAGACTCTGGGGAGCTGTGATCCCCAAGGTGAGTCTGGGAGTGTCCCTGCCGTTGGTGGACCCTGGAGAGCTGAGGAACTGGTGGGGGGGTCCCTCTGGGGACAGACCCCAGGTCACTGGTATGGGGAAGCTGCTGCAGGATCTGGCTTCCTCAGAGCACTGGGGGCAGCAGAAGTGAGGTCCCCTGGGCCTGGAGAAAGGGGTCACTTTCTTTGCCCCTTTCCAAGGCCCCAGGCAGGGCTCCAGCCAGCCCCAGCATGCAGGGAAGGTGCAGTGTCACAGAGCTCAACTGTGTTCTGTGCAGGGTCCCAGAACCCTGGTGATCTCTCCCTGGGGGACCCTCCTGCCCCTGGGCAGAGTCCCCACTGCCCCTTTTATTGCTGCTTCAGGTCCTGGGTTCCTGAGCCCCCCACTTGCTCTCCTGTAACCCCTGCCCTTGTGCAGCAGCTGCCAAACACACCACACTCCCCAGCTCTGCTGCCCTGCAGAAGCATCGGGGGGTGCAGGTGATTTGGAGACCTGTGTGCCTTTCCTCCCAACAGCTCCTGCTGCCTTCCCATTGCTCATTGTGCTGGGGAGGGCCCACACTGCCCCCAACGCACTCCTGTGCTCCCACAGGTACTGAAGGGCCATGACGACCATGTGATCACCTGCCTGCAGTTCTGCGGGAATCGCATAGTAAGCGGCTCTGATGACAACACACTGAAAGTGTGGTCAGCTGTCACTGGGGAGGTGAGTGTGGCCCTGTCGCTGGCACCACAGGGGTTTGGGGCAGGGACTGTCTCCCTGTGCTGGGCACAGGTGAGGCCACACCCTGACTCCTGGGGTCAGTTTGGGCCCTTTTTGCCAAGGCCATGGAGTTGTGCTGCTCCTCTGTGCTATTTCAGGGGTGGGGAGAGATGAGAAGCTCACCTGTCCCTCGTGTCCTGTTCCCCACAGTGCGTGCAAACGTTGGTGGGCCACACTGGAGGGGTTTGGTCCTCCCAGATGAGGGACAGCGTTGTCATCAGTGGCTCCACTGACCGCACGCTCAAGGTGTGGAACGCTGACAGCGGCGAGTGCGTGCACACCCTGTACGGACACACCTCTACCGTGCGCTGCATGCACCTGCACGGCAACAGGTACGGGGCCGGTGCTGCTGTGTGAGAGGGGGTATCCGCAGGGGGTGAGGCTTGTTACCCCAGGTGTCCTCTCACCTGCAGGGTGGTGAGTGGTTCCCGGGATGCCACGCTGCGGCTCTGGGACATCGAGACGGGGCAGTGCCTGCACGTGCTGATGGGCCACGTGGCAGCCGTGCGCTGTGTCCAGTACGATGGCAACAAGGTGGTCAGCGGTGCCTACGACTACACGGTCAAGGTGTGGGACCCAGAGAGTGAGAGCTGCACCCACACACTGCAGGGGCACACCAACCGTGTCTACTCGCTGCAGGTACGGCCCAGCACACGTCCCCTCCTGCTCCTTTCCCGTCTCTAGCTCCCCTGCCCTCCCTGCAGGTACACCCTCGAAGGTACAGCCTGCCCTCCTGCTGGCTTGCCCTACCACTTCCCTGCCTTCCAGTCACGGGGCACAAGCTGTCCCTACGTGTGCTGTAGGGACAAATGGGCTCTGCCTGTGTCATGCAAGGCCCTGTGTGATTTGCAGGGAGATGTGGGCCATGTCTGTGCCCTGAAGGGATGTATCTGCCATACAAGGACACATGAACCATGCTTGTGTCCTGTGGGGACAGTCTCTGCCCCCCTGACCCCGCTTCCCACACACACATGCTACGGACACAAACACTCCTCCATACCCCTTCCCTGGAGCATTTCTACAGTCCAAAAAGCCAAGAGGTCTGTGAGCCCATGTCTCAGCTGCTGAACTGGGGTCTCTGGGGCTGGTGCTGAAATTGGGGGTGCTGTATCCCAAACCAGGGGACGCCAGAGCTGTGGGCCACACCCCAAACCAGGGGATGCTCCTGTCCTCGATGCTGAACTGCAACCCTTCTCTCTGGCAGTTTGATGGGACGCACATTGTGAGTGGGTCCCTGGACACATCCATCCGCGTGTGGGATGTGGAGAGCGGGAACTGCCTGCACACGCTCATGGGGCACCAGTCACTCACCAGCGGGATGGAGCTGCGTGACAACATCCTCGTGTCTGGCAACGCTGACTCCACTGTCAAGATCTGGGACATCAAGACGGGGCAGTGCCTGCAGACACTGCAGGGTGAGAGGGGATTCCTCACCCTTGGGGGGCAGGGGGGAGTTCCCTCCATCAGGGGGCTGGGAAGGGACAGCTCTCTCCCTTGGGCTGGGAGGGAGCAGGGGAGGCTCCCTGCCCTTGGGGCTGGGTTGGCTCTAAGCTGCTATGTGTGTCTGGACAGAGTGGCGGGTGTCCCTGAGGAGCCAGGGCGGGGTGGCTCTGAGCTGCCAGAGCTGGCAGGACTCATATCATACAGCAGTATCTGCCCCAGGTGCACCTGGGGCTCACAGGTGCCTCCCTCTAGGTCCCAGCAAGCACCAGAGTGCTGTCACCTGCCTGCAGTTCAGCTCCAAGTTCGTGGTGACCAGCTCGGATGATGGGACAGTGAAGCTGTGGGACCTGAAGACAGGGGAGTTCGTGCGAAACCTCGTGGCCCTGGAGAGTGGGGGCTCTGGGGGGGTCGTGTGGCGCATCCGTGCCTCCAACACGAAGCTGGTGTGCGCTGTGGGCAGCCGCAACGGCACTGAGGAGACCAAGCTGCTGGTGCTGGACTTTGATGTGGACCTTAAGTGACCCCGGCCAGCCCGGGCGTCCCGTGGGAGAGGTGGCCCCGGCGCAGGCGCTGGCCCCCGCGGGCAGGACAGAGGGAGGGCCGGGCCGGGCCTTATTTATATGCGCGGGAGTGCCCGGCCAGGCCTGCAGGAGCATGTTTTGTACACGGAATATATCGATTTATTTCTGTATTGGGGCTAGTGCTTACCTGCCCCAAACCCTAAGCACTGTCCTGGGCCTGCAGCTCACGCCCTCTGCCCGGGTGCTGCAGCACGGAGAGAAGAGGCCAGGCTCTCCTGGTGTCACAGGGGCCCTGCACACACATGTGCCCTTAGCTGGTGGGCACTGCCCTGGCAGCACCTGCCACCTACCCCTTGCCCCCTCATACCCTCACCCTGTCCCCATCTGAACACCTCCTCTGCACCAGCCCATGTTCAGGGCCCCACAGTCTCTTCGTGCTCACAGGGGCCTCCTGCAGGGAGACATTTGTCTCACATTGGATTCCCAGCTGTGCCATGTGCTCCCCAGCCATGGCACACCAAACAGGACCAGGGCTCTGCTGCCCTCCCTCTATGGCACACTAAGCCGTTACTGTAAAGATGTTTTATTGGGATTAACAATCCACTTCCCAGAAGTCCACAACCACTCGGGATAGGGGGCTGGGCTTTACCCCCGTTTTAGTGCCTCCATCCCCGGTGCCCTGCAGAGCCCAGCCACTGCTCGGGGCTCCCGGGGCCCAGTGCAGATGCTGCTCCAGCCTGGAGCTCCAGCACAGTGAGGATGCAGCTGCTCCTGCGCCGTGGGGATCTGTGGCCAGGTGCTGCTATGTGCCGGCAGCGGGAGCATCTAGCGAGGACTCCGCGGAGCCCGGGGCCGGGTCAGGGGAGGCCGGGAGTCCGGGTGGCCCCGCAGCTGCCCCATACTCGGCTGCGCGGCGCTGCAGCATTGCCGGCACCAGTCCCACGTAGGCGCCCATCAGGCGGTGGTTGGCGCGGACCAGCCTCGCGGCGCAGCTATCCAGGCACGACTCCTGCGGGAGGGAAGGGATGGGCTCAGGGGCGTGGGGACACCCGACATGCGGCCCCCCGGTGCCCCGCTCACCTCGCGGCCCGTGAGCAGCCGGTAGTTGAGGTTGCAGACGCAGTGGCGGAAGCAGAGCTCGGTCATACGGTTGTAGACCAGCAGGAAGTCCCGCAGCTGGGGAGCAGGCGCGGGTCACACCGGGTGAAGCCGGTCCGGAACCCCCGAAACCCACCGGGAGCCCCGGCGTGCCCCCGGCCAGCCCGAGACGCCCGGGTCCCTTCCAGGACCCGCCGGTTCTCCTACGAACCCGGGACCTCGAGATCCCACACCCGGAGCCCGCCGGGACACACCGGGACCCATCACCGCACCGACAGCCCCGGGACCACCCATACCGGCCTCGCGGCACACCGTGCTCCCCACCCCTGGCCCAGGCGCTCACGCTGCGGAGCTGCTGCCGGTGCTCGGCCGCCGGGTCCATGGCGGGCCCGGGCGCGGGCCCGGTGCCTCCGCGCTCGGCGGGACCAGCCGCCGAGCTCGCACCAACGTCACTTCCGCCGGGCTCAGCGATGACGCCACTTCCGGTTCACTGACGCCACTTTCGGCGCGTCCGGGCCGAGGCGGACCGGGAGAGGCGCGGGGGGGCCCGGCGGGGCCGGGGCGCAGGTGGGGCTGGGGGCAGACCGGGGGGGCTGGGCAGGGGGAGCGGCCGCGGGGCCGGTGTAGTCTGGCTGGGAGAGCCCCAGGAGCGAGGCTGGGGCCGCCGCCGCTCGCTCGGGCCGGTTCCGCCGGGAGCAGCCACCGGGGGTTCCCTCGGACGTCGGTGCCTTCTCGAGGCCTTGCCGTGCGTGGCTGCGGAGGGGGTCCGTTCCGACGCTGCCCCCGCCCCGGAGGCTGTGGGGACTGCAGGGCCGTTCTTCGGCGAGGATGGTTCTGGCCTCTGCCCGCAGGGTTCGACCCTAGAGCTGGGCCGGGCCCTGTCCCCGGCGGGGAGGGGACAGGTCACAGGTAACGGGTTCTTGAGAGCCCGCCCCGAGCCCCGCCTGCCCTGGAATGTGCCCGGACCGGTCCGGGCGCAGCGGCACCCCCCGCTCTCCTGCGGCTGTGGACGTGGCTCCCGGCGCCCTCCTGGCCGGGGTCGGGCTGGGCGCTGCTAGCTCCGTTGTCCCGGGGCAGGGTCTGCGGGACGCGGGGATCCCCGGCGAGCTTTGTGAGAGGGAGTACGGAGTGCGGCCCAAGGGGCGGGGGAACCCGGGAGTCCTGGGCGTGATGGTGTGGGAGCCACAGTGGGTCCAGGTTCATGCTGGGTTGGGGTCGGTGCCTCTGGGATGTGTCACCCTACGGGTCCGCTCTGGGAGCCGGGGGTGCCCCGAGAGACGGCTGAGCCAGGCAGGACAATCGCTGCAGGAAGCCCTGGGCAGGGGGCAAAGTCTGCTCAGTGCCAGCAGCTGCCGATGTGGGCCCCTCCCTCTGCGCTGTAACCTCCTGCTGTCCGCTTCCAGCGCGGCCCCGCGGGTACTAGCCGGTGCCCCCCGCCGGGGGTAGTCCTGGCCCCAGCACCGCCTCTGTGTCCCTGCAGGCCCTGAGGATGTCGGACGGGATCCTGAGCAAGGCAGCCACCATGGAGATCCCCATCAGCAGCAACGGGGACACCAGCAGCCTGCCTGAGGACGATGGCCTGGAGCAGGTCCGGGGATTGGGAGCCCCAGGGGAGTGTTTGGGACTGTACCAGGCCGTGCTGTCTCTGCATCTCAGCCCCCTGTGTTTCTCTGCCTGCCAGGACCTGCAGCAGGTGATGGTGTCGGGACCCAACCTGAACGAGACCAGCATCGTGTCAGGTGGCTATGGGGGCACAGCTGAGGGCATCATCCCCACTGGCACCATCAAAGGTATTGGGGCTGGGCAGGAATGGGGATCATCATGGGAAGAAGGGGCTCAGCTCTCCTCACTGCCCCTGACTTATGATACAAGGCTTTGCCACAGCCCAGCCAAGGTGTCTCTTGGGTGGGCTCTGTTCCCACTGGACTCGGGTTCTGTGCTGGGGCAATGTAGGGGAGTGTGCTGGTGGCACAGGAGGGGATGCTGCCCCAGCTCTGCTCTCCCTGGGCTGGCTTACTCCCCTATCACAGGGTGGAGTCTCTGCTGGGGAATCTCCATCCGCTTGTTCAGCACATCCCCATGGGATTCTGAGTCCCTTCTGTGGTAGAGGATCCCAGGTCTGTCCTGGTCCATACGCAGCGGGAGCTCTGGAGTGTGCTGGGATTGAGGGGACAGGCAGGGGGCCCTGAGCCCACACCCCACTGACATCTTCTTGCTGTCCCAGTCAGAGCAGGGCCAGTTGGGCTCTGCACCCTGGGACACCTGGCACCACTGTGCTTGTTCCATGCAGATCTCTCCCTGAGGGTCCCCTCAGGCTTTGAGGAGGGTCCATGCAGGCAGAGAGGCCCATGTACACACAAGTGTGTGTATGTGTGTGTTGTGTGCTTTCCTGGAGCACCACGGCTGCTGGTCCAGTGTCCCCATGTCTCTGTGTCCCTGTGTCACCATGATACCAGGCCTACCCAGCTCTTGGGGTGCAGGGATTCCTGCATAGGGGCCGGAGGTAGGGTGTTCCCTGGGTGGGGGAGTCCATCTGTGTGGCTGTAGCCATGTCTCTGGGTTCCATGCTCACCTGCTGCCGTCGCTCTCCCGCTGCCGCCCGCCCGCGCACTCGTCCCTGTCCCCTGCCCCCCGTCCCTTCTGCCCTGGCTACCCCACTGTCCCATGCCTGTGCCCCCTATCCTGTCCTGCCCCACCCTGCTCGGCCCCCGCAGCCCCCCCATTTCCAGGGTCTCTTGTCCACCCTCACCCCCCCCGAGGACCATCGGTGCCCCCCAGCGCGCCTGCTGCCCGTAGGATGGCCCGCCCGGCCGCTGCTCCTGCAGGTACTGCGCCCCTCACTCCACCTCTGGGCGTCCCTTGGGGCTGGGGGCCCCAGGCCTCCCTAGGGACTTTGTTAAGAGTCCCCGTGGCAGCTGTGTCATGGCCAGAGCCTGGTCCTGGTGCTGCTCCTTGTGCTGGGACAGAGGACAGCGCTGATGGGCCCAGGGGACTCAGAGGTGGGTCCTGGCCAGGGGAGCCCACCCTGCCCCTGGAGCCCACCTGAGACTCCCAGTGCTGCTGGGTGGTGTTCCCCCTGTGTCTGGCCTGGTGAGGGTGGTCAGCAGGATGGGACAGGGCCTGGTGCAAGCAGACATGGCTGAGCTGGGGTCTGTGCCCCTGTGTGGGACCCTCAGGGGGCTGGCAGGAGCAGGGCCCTCAGCACGATGCCTGTGAGCCGGCGCTGGGCACGTGCCCAGAGCGGGGAGTGCTGCTGGGGAAGCAACAGCTCCAGGGCTGGGGCTGCCCAGTCCCCATGGCTGCTGCTCTCCTGGAGCTGGTACCAGGTCCTTCCTGTCTCCATCCCTGTCCCTGTGCCAGGCCCTGGGCTGCACCCACCACCCCCTGGACCCCCACCTGGTGGAGAGGAGGTCGTGCGTGGCATTGCCGTTGAGAAGTTTGACATTGTCAAGAAGTGGGGGATCAACACCTACAAGGTGAGCGGTGAGGGGACCCCAGAGGCCTTCCTGGTGCCCCTCCCACAGCAGCTGCTCTCGGAGTGGCTCAGGGGACTCACACATGCTCTGGGGCCCCCCGTTTCCCCCGCCTGCAGTGCACCAAGCAGCTGCTCTCGGAGCGGTTCGGACGGGGGTCCCGCACGGTGGACCTGGAGCTGGAGACTCAGATTGAGCTGCTGCGTGAGACCAAGCGCAAGTACGAGAGCGTCCTGCACCTGGCACGGGCGCTCACGGCCCACCTCTACAGCCTCGTACAGACCCAGCACGCCCTGGGGGACGCCTTTGCTGACCTCAGCCAGAAATCCCCCGAGCTCCAGGTGTGCCAGGGCTAGGGGGACACTGCAGTGAGGGCAGGGACACCTGGGCACCAGGGCTGGGGGTGAGCAGGAGTGGCTGGGGCTTGACACTGGGGTTGTGGGGATCAGGATTTGGGGAGTCACACGTGGGCACCAGCACAGGAACATGATCTGCACAGGAGTGGATGTGCATGCTGGTGCTGGGCTTGGTGGTGCTGGGTCACGATTGGTCTCGGGGCTTTTAGCCCAGCACCCTAGATGGAGGGGAGGGGGCGTGTGATCTGTGCCTCCTCATCAGTGCACCCATCCCTCTGTCCCCAGGAGGAGTTTGGGTACAATGCAGAGACACAGAAGCTGCTGTGCAAGAACGGGGAGACGCTGCTGGGTGCTGTCAACTTCTTTGTGTCCAGCATCAACACGCTGGTCAACAAGACCATGGAGGACACGCTTATGACAGTCAAGCAGTACGAGACAGCCAGGTAGGGCAGGGAGTTTGGAGGGCTCAGGGATCCTGGGGAGATGTGGAGGCAGGTCACTGATGGTGGGGATTCTGTGCAGGTTGGAGTATGACGCGTACCGCACGGACCTGGAGGAGCTGAGCATGGGCCCGCGCGATGCCAGCGCCGTGAGCCGCCTGGACGCAGCCCAGAGCCAGTTCCAGAGCCACAAGGACAAGTATGAGAAACTGCGAGCGGATGTGGCCATCAAGCTCAAGTTCTTGGAGGAGAACAAGGTGGGTGCAGGGATGGGAGGTGTGGAGTGGGAATGGGGAACACAGGGATGGGAGGTGCAAGACAGAGGTGGGGGATGCAGAGATGGGGTACGTGAGGAGGGGGAGTTCGGGACAGGGATGGGGGTGTGGGGTGGGAATGGGAAATGCAGGGATAGGAGGCACAGGGATGAGGTCCTTGCAGGGATTTGACAGCCATGCTAGATTTGTCACTCAAGGACATTAATTGGGTGGAATGGGCAGTGGGAGGAGCGGGGGAGCAGTGGCACTTGGGGGGGTCTCAGAGGGCTTTCCAACCCCTTTTCTGTGCTGCTGGGGTGGGGTCAGGCCCCCCAGTCATGATCCCCTCCCAGATCAAGGTGATGCACAAGCAACTGCTGCTGTTCCACAATGCCATCTCTGCGTACTTTGCTGGGAACCAGCAGCAGCTTGAGCAGACTCTCAAGCAGTTCAACATCAAGCTCAAGACCCCCGGCGCTGAGAAGCCTTCCTGGCTGGAGGAGCAGTGAGCCCCCTGTGCCCCCCCAGATGGAGGAGCACACATGGACCTCAGTTGTGGCCGGGGGCTCGGTCTTGAATGGGGGGGGCCCCCAGATGTGGGGAGCTGCCAGTGGGCTGGGGCTCCCCTATCCCACAGCCCTCCTCAGGGCAGGGTGCAGCAGCTCCTCAGCACAGACCCCACACAGCAGACAGCTGGAGTCCCCCCTGCCCCTGACACTCCTAAGGGGCTGGGGACACCCCCCTTGCTGGGCTGCTGCCCCCAGGTACCCCACTCACCCTGGGGTGAACCAGGACCTTCCACTGTCCCCCCTCTGCCTCCCCAGGGCAGTATGAGGGTGCACCCCTCCCAGGCCCACTGCCAGCTTCCACCCAGGGAGACCCCTGCCCTGTGGCACAGTGGAGCTGGGAGGGGCAGCACCGGAACAGCCAGGTCCCCCCTATGTTGGGGGGGGCCTGTGGGGCCTCCCCACTGCACCTGGCACCCAGAGGGTCTCCTGCTCTGCCCTCCAGTGCCAGGGACACCCTGGCCCACTCCAGGCCATTCACAGGTGTTACCAGTGTGGCCGCTCTTGCACTCCTGATTCACAGGGGGCTGCACCCCCCAAAGACCCCCCTGCTTCCCTGGAGCTGTGGCGTCCTCAGCTGGGCTGGTGAGGGGTTCCTGTGCCCTGCTGCTAGTGGCAGGGGGGAGTCGCTGGCCAGGCACAGGTCCCCTGGAACCCTGGGAGAGGGCAGGGGGGCTCCAAGCTGGGACCAAACGTCAGTGGAGGCACAGGGGGGTGCACGTGAGTCCCTGCACGTCCGTGTGCAGGGACACGTGTGTCCCAGGACTGGGGCACATGTGCTGCACACGGGGGGCTGGGGTCCCGGCCAGGGTTCACCCCCACCCCACGAGGAGCCCCCCGCCCACTCCCGCACTTGGGCACTTTCTCCTGAGACAAAATTGTTGGTTTTTCTTGCTCATTAATTTAACCCATAATTTAATGTCGGGATCCGACTTCCCCCTGCCCCGCCCTGGTGACGGTCTGACCCGCCCCAACCCCCTGAGTTCTGTAAAACCCCGAATAAATGGTACAGATCAGTGTGTGCGGAGCTGCAGGTGGGACAAGCAGGGGCTGCACCCTGTGGGCTGGGGCTGCCGGAGCGGGTGGGAGATGGGCACGAGCCCTGTAATGGTGAGGAGCCCTTGTGCAAGGGGCACTGGCTGCTGCTTGTGGGGGCCCAGGCTTGGAAGGGGAATGGGAGAGATGGTTCTGGAGGGTGAGTGTGGCTTACGGGGTCCCTGCTCACTTGTGTCTGGCGAGGGGGGCCACCCCTTGCTCCAACCTCATGGCACCAGCGTGCACCAGGACCAGGTGGGAGTAAATGGCGACAGGATGGGGGGCCCTGCAGGGAGAAGCTGGGTGAGATTTGCCTGGGATTCCTGGCACTATCACTGCTGTCCCACTGGTGGCAGTGAGGGCTTGGCAGTCCTACAGGATGGATTCTCCTTCCCCAGGCCAGGCACTGGGGCCGGTGCCATCTGGTGTCCTCGTCCATTGCCCTTTGACCTGTTACCACTCTAGCTGCTGTTCCCCTGGAACCCCTGGACACCCCCCAGGACACTGTTTGGCCCCTGGGACACTCCTTTCAGAAAACCCCGGGAGATTCCCAACCACGCCCTGAACGTTCCTCTGGGACACCCTCTCCCCCTGCCCTGACCCCCCTGAACACCAAAACCCTCCCATGGAGTCCTGCAATCCCCAGAGCTGGATGTGGGCAATCCCTGGCCATACTGAACTACTGGAGTCGGGGGGTGTCTGACCCCAGGGGATGAGGGCTGTTCCCAGGCACCTGCTCTGTCCCCTCAGGTCCATCCACCAGGTTGTGAGGGATATTGGGAAGGACCAGGGGTCTGTGGGGATGAGGAGCCACTGGAGGTGAAGGTGGAGGGCCAGAGGAGGTCCTTGGTGGAGGGGAGCCCGCTTGATCCTCCTGTGCTGCAGATGTCCCAGCATCTGATCCCCACTGTGCTGTAGGGGGCCAGGGGACGTGCTGACCCTCAACACCTTGTGCTGCTTCTGCTGGTACCCGGCTGAGAGTGGTCCCATGTTCCAGGGCAGGTCACCCCCTTATCACCCTCATGATCATCCTTGTTCTGGGGGCCTGTGCTGGCTGCATAACCAGGTCTGGCCTGGCTGCAGAGCCTCACAGACACCGAGGCCAGGGTGGAGGGTTAGGGACCGTTCCGGGGCCCCCTGTGTGGATGGGGACGGATTTCTTGGGGGACTGGTTCATGGCAGAGCTCTGGGTCTCTCCTGGATCTGTTTCTCCCTGATGGGTCCCCAAAAGGCAGGGGGACCCAAGTGTTGGGCCGGGTCAGGACCTTGCTGTGGCAGTGGCCATCATTCCCCCCATGGCCCACTCCTGCAGGGACCTGGCTGGGGACAGGGGCACCCTGTGCACCTCTCGAGCTCCAGCTCTGCCAGAATGCCCTGTCCTTGAGGGCCTCACCCGAAGGCGGCAGCAGGAGCCTGCTGAGCTCCCCGGGAAGCTGCAGCAGCGGGGCTTCGTGCCACCTCCGGAACGGGAGGGCCTGCCCTGCCCTGAGGGGTACCAGCTGAACGGGTGATGGTCGTGAAGGGGGTCCCGCGTGGAGGAGGAGCTGTGGCAGATGGCAGGGGGCAAGAAGTGTGGGCTCCCTTTGAACAGAGGGGCTGGGACCGGCCTGCTGCGCTCTGGTTTTACTCCGGCCCCCCTTTGTAAGCTCCTTTGGACCCTGCCTGTACCTTCTTTATGCCACCCCTCTATAACCCCTATTTTACCGCTCTGTTTGCCAGCACACCCTCCTCGCCCCCATTATATCAACCTGTTCGCCTTGACCTTCCCTTTATTCGCCCTTTATCCCCCTTTTATACTCCTTCTGCTTCCCAATTTATACCCTCTGCTTGGTAACCACCCGCCCCGCCATGCCCCCACCCACCACTGTATGCCCACATTTCCCGGTCCCATTTCCCCCTCCGATTTCGGGTCAGCCCCCCCCCAAATTCGGGGTCGGGATGTGGTTGCCGTGGCAACAGCCGGGTACCCCTGGATGCGCGGAGCCCCCCCCAGCTGCAGAGCCACAGCCCAGGCGAGACCACTGCTGTTGTTGGGGGGGACCTGAGGGCTCACTTCACCCCGTTCCCCACGGGGCCCTCCCCGCGAGCCCCCCATCGCGGGCGGCACCGCGTCCTGCAGCGACGCCTCGGCACCCCCGCGCGGGGAGGCCTCGGGGGCGGGCTCCGTGAACCGGGGAGGCGGTGGCATGGTTCACCTCCCCCTCCGGAGCGCGCTTGGTGCCGCCCGGCCCGGCCGCCTCCCTGTCGCATCTCGGGCCGGGGCCGAGGATGCGCCGTGGGGTCCCGCGGCGCGGGCGGCAGCGAGGAGGGGGCTGCGGGGGGGGTGAGTGCGGCCCGGGGGTGCCGCGGGGGCCGGCGCGGGGGCGGCGGCGGAGCGCGGGAGGCCGCGGGAGGGCTGCGGGGCGCGGGGTGTGTGAAGGGCGTGTGCGGAGCGATCCCTGGGGTCGGGACCCCCGGGGCAGCCGCGGGCTGCGGGGCCCCCCCGGCCCCCGCCATGTCCCGGTGCCGCGGGGGGGGCGGTGCCGCACAATGGCGGCCGGGGCGGGGCCGGGGCCTGGAGCGCGGAGCCGCCGCAGCGCCGTGAGCGGGGCCGGGGCGAGGGACGGAGGGTGACGGGGGTCGGGGGCTGTGGGGCGCGGGGCAGTGGCGGTGGGGAGGGGTCTGTGGGGCACGGGGACCAAGGGACGGGGGGCCGCGAGTGTCCCGTGGGACGGGGGGCTGGGTGCGTGCCGGGGGGCTCCGGAGGAGGGTGCTGGGGTTGGGGTGTGCCCCTGGGGCAGGAGGATGGGTGCTGTGGGTGCCGTGTGGGGTGGGGGATTGGTTACCGCCGATGGGGGGCGGCTGCCGTGGGCACGAGGAGAGGGGCTGCGGGACGGGGGGGGCCGAGGGGCAGGAGGAGGGTTGGTGGTGCTGTGGGGCACGGCGGTGTGTGAGGCTGGGGGGTCGTGTGGAGCTGGCTTTGGCTGCCCGGGGGTCATGGGCATGGTGGGGGCCAGGAGGAGTGCCCGTGTGTGCCCCACAAGGTGTCTGTGGGGCCAGGGGCTGTGGGACGCCTTGGGGTGGGTGCTGTGGGTGCCGTGGGTCAGGGCTGTGGGCGCCTCAGGGTGCTGAGCCCTCCTGCCACAGGGTGAGTGTCCTGCATGGCCGGCTGTGAGTCTGTGCGGTGGGTAGGGGACTGGGGGCTGTGTGGGTTCAGTGGTGGGCTGCAGGGTGCCACGCAGTTCCTCCCACACGTTTAAATTCCCCCCATTCTCAGGCTGAGGGTCTGCCATGACCCACCACGAGCCTGTGGGGTGGGTGGGGGTTGTGTGGTGCCGTGGGTTGGGGCTGGGGGAGGCTGTGGGCTGCCGTGGAGCCCCATGGGTGCTGCAGGGTGCCTGCCCCTCACTGTGGTGTGCCTCCCAGGCTGAGGAGCCACCATGGCCCGCCATGAGCCCGCCAGCCCGGTGGTGCGGCAGATTGACCAGCAGTTCCTGATCTGCAGCATCTGCCTCGACCGCTACTGCAACCCCAAGGTGTTGCCCTGCCTGCACACCTTCTGCGAGAGGTAGTGCCTCCCGAACCCACCCTGAGCCCCCCTGCATCCTCCCAAACCCCATCCCTGCCTGCATGCTGTCTATGAGAGATGGGACCCCCTGAACCCCTCCTGAGCCCCCCCGCACCCCCTGAACCCAATCTCTGCCTGAACATCTTCTGTGAGAGGTGGGACCCCTCACTACACTTCCTCCACTGCACTACAGCCCTGGTATGCCCTCTGTGCCCTGGCACCCACTGTCCATCCCCACCCTGCCTCTGAGCACCCCTGCATCCCTCCCGTGCCCTCTGCACCCCACCAGCATCCATCCCCAGCACATCCCCACTGTGCCCTGGGCCCCTGCACCCCTCATGTCCTGACTGCACCCCTGCACCCCCAGACCCCTCTGCCCCTTCCAGAATCCATCCCCTCTGCCCCCCAGTGCACCTAGCCCCCCTCTGCCTTGCTGCATCCCCCTGTGTCCCTGAGCCTACACCACACCACTACCGGCTGCACCCCCAGTGTGCCCACTGCACCCCTCCTGCACCCCCCCAAACCTGCAGTGTGAGCACAGCCCCCCTGAGCCCCCACTCATGGTGAGCCAGGCCACCCTGCACTCCCTGCCCTCCCCAGTGAGAGATGGGGTTGAGCTTCCCTGTGCCCCCAGAAGTGGGACCCTCCTACATTCCACAGCCCACGGCGGTGCTGGACCCCAGAGCCCCCCACAGCCCACTGCTCTGCAAGGTCTGCACAGCCCCTGAGCCCCCTGTGTGTGGGTGCTGGGGGTGCTGTGGCTGGGGTCCCCAAGTGGGATGGTCTTGTTGCTGATGGCCCCTCTCTCTGTGCTCCCAGAGCCCTCTGGCCCTGCTCCAGCCCCCCTCTCCATCCGTCCTTCCGTCCATCCCTCTCCCCAGGGGCACTGGCACTGCTGCCCCGTGTCCATCCTGTCCATCTGTCTGACTGCCTGCTCCTCTGCTGCTCCCCCACCTGGTGTGACACCACATAGCCCTCCTGTCTGTCTGTCCATCTGTGTCTCCCATCCTAGTGTGACACTGCGCAGCTCCCCCATCTGTCTGTTCGTCTGTCCCCCTCCTGTACCCCAGTGTGACACTGTGCAGCCCTGCCACCTTGTCCATCTGTCCCCTTGTTTATCTGTCTCTCCCACCCTGCTCTCACACCCCAATATTCCAGCGTACAGCCCCATGTCTGTCTGTCCCTTTCTCCCCCTGCTCTCTGCCTATACTCCGACCCTCCTGTCTATCTCGCTGCCCCCTCTCCCTGTGTTCCTCACCACCCTGTCTGTCTGTCCTGCTGCCCCTGTCCCACTGTCACTATGGGCAGCCCCACTGTCCATCCATCTGTCCCCAGGCCTGTGTACCCTTGTCCTGCACACTGACCCCTGTGTTCATCTGTCCATCCGACTCTACCTGCCCCGGCACCTAGGTGTCATGTTCCCTCTTCTGTCCCCCCATAAATCTGCCTGTCCATTTCCCTGTGTCCCTGTCCATCTGTCTGTCCCTTCATCCCTCTGTGCTGCCCCCACTGACATCCTACATCCCCCATGCCCAGTGGCTCCCGTCCCCCCCTCCCTTCCCTCACCCATTCCCGTGTTGTCCCTATATCTGTGCCTGCATACCCCCGTGCCCCCACAGCCCCCATTCCTGTCCCTGCCCCTTCATGTCCTGGCCCAAAGTCTGTCCTTGTCACGTCCATGTGACCCCTGACCCCAGTGACCCCCGTGACCCCTGTGACCCCAGGTGTCTGCAGAACTACATTCCGGCCCAGAGCCTGTCCCTGTCGTGCCCCGTGTGCCGCCAGACCTCGATCCTGCCCGAGCGGGGGGTCCCGGCGCTGCCCAACAACTTCTTCATCACCAACCTGATGGAGGTGCTGCAGCGGGACCCTGACCCCCGCGGGGCCCCCCCTGCACCCCTGCCCCCCCTGGGCGCCGCCACCGGGCAGCCGCTCTGCTGCCCGAACCACGAGGGAAAGGTGGGGGCCGAGGGCTGGGGAGGGGCTGGGAGGGCTCCGGGGGGCTCAGGGTGTTTGGGAGTGGCTCAGGGTGTCTGGGAGGGCTGATGTGACTCAGGGGGGCTGGGGATCTGCAGGAGCTGGAAAGGCTTTAGCAGGGCTGGGGTGTGGGGAAGGCTAAGGAGGCTGTTAGCACCTGGATGGGTGTGAGGGTCAAGGGGTTCAGGTGGGCTGCAGGCCTTGGAGAAAGGGCCCGGAGGGGGTCTGGGGAGGCTGCAGTGCTCCAGGGAGTCTGGAGGAGGCTGTGTGGGCTCAGAAGGTGGTTTGGGGTGGGCTGCAGGGACCTGTGGGCTGGGCTGCAGGGCAGCAGGTGAGTGCAGGTGTGGCAGGTGATGGAGTTCTACTGCGAGCCCTGTGAGACAGCCATGTGCCGGGAGTGCACGGAGGGGGAGCGGCGGGAGCACCGGGACCACCGCACTGTGCCGCTTCGTGATGTGCTGGAGCAGCACAAGGCAGCCCTGCAGCACCAGCTCGACGCTGTGCGCGCCAGGTACGGGGTCAGAGGGTCCCACTGGTTGCCGTGCCGGCTTGATGCTGCCCTTACACGGTACTGGCAGAGGGGTGGCTGAGGGCATCGTGGGTACTGTGGGGTTTGAGGGTTCAGGGAGTCCCCATGTCCTCCTCCTGCAGGATACCACAGCTGGATGAGGCTGCTGTGGGGGGCTTCAGGTGGGGTTGGTGGGAGTTTGGGAGTTCAGGGGATCCCTGTGTCTCGCCAGGCTCCCCCAGCTGGCGGCGGCTGTGGGGCTGGTGGCCGAGATCAGCCGGCAGCTGGGGCAACGCCGGGCTGAGGCGGAGGCAGAGATTGGAAGCAGCTTCGAGGAGCTGGAGGCGGCGCTGCGGCAGCGGCGGGAGGTGCTGCTGCGCGACCTGGAGGCCACCTGTGCTGCCAAACAGCAGGTAACACACCTGTGGCTCTGTGCCCTTCACCAGCCCTTCCTGGGAGGGTGTGTGGGTGCCCCAGCCATACCCCAGTGCCAGTGGCCCTGCTGGTGCAACAGTTGGGGTCCCAGTGCAGTACCAGGGCTGGGGTTGTGGCCATGGCTGGGGTGCAGGTGGAGCAGTGGTGGGGGTGCTGGGTGTGAGGGTCCCACAGTGACCCCCATGATGTGCCATTGCCACAAGAAGCACGGAGGCACAGCTGGAGGTGCAGCGGCAGGGCCAGGATGTGGTTCAAGTGTGGGTGCTGGTACAGGGGTCCCAGCTGGTGCCACAGGTGATGTTCTGGTCCCACAGGTGCTGGAGGCACAGCTGGAGGTGCTGCGGCAGGGCCAGGAGAGCATCCTGAGCAGCTGCGCGTTCACAGAGCAGGCGCTGCACCACGGCTCGGCCACGGAGGTGCTGTTGGTGCAGAAGCAGATGGGCGAGCGGCTGCGGGAGCTGGCGGCACGGCCCTTCCCTGAGCACCCACACGAGAACGCGCAGCTGGAGTTCCACGCCGAGCCCGAGGGGCTGCGCCGCTCCATCCAGAACCTGGGCGCACTGCTGACCACCAGCGCCACGGCGCACACCACGGTGGCCACGGGCGAGGGGCTGCGCCAGGCCGTGGTGGGGCAGCCCTGCTCGCTCAGCGTCACCACCAAGGACAAGGACGGCGCGCTGGTGCGCAGTGGCGGCGCCC
Source organism: Catharus ustulatus (assembly GCF_009819885.2). NCBI lineage: Eukaryota > Metazoa > Chordata > Aves > Passeriformes > Turdidae > Catharus > Catharus ustulatus. Next base: position 124,531,564 of record NC_046222.1, on the reverse strand, counting down.
GCCTGCGCTTCGCCGTGACGGGCCCCGACGGCGCCGCGGCCGAGGCCGAGGTGCAGGACAACCGCAACGGCACCTACGAGCTGGTGTACACGCCGCGCACCGAGGGTGACTTTGTGCTGTCCATCCTGCTCTACGGGCAGCCCGTGCGCGGCTCCCCCTTCCGCGCGCGTGCCCTGCGCCCCAGCGACGTCCCCCCGTCCCCCGAGGAGGCCAAGCGCCGCGTCAAGTCCCCGGGTGGGGGGCACGTGCGGCAGAAGGCCCTGCGCCGCCCCGCCAGCATGTACGGCAGCGCCAAGCGCAAGGAGAACCCCATTGAGGACGAGCTCATCTTTCGTGTGGGTGAGCAGGGGGCCAGGGGGATCCTGGGGCAGTAGGGGTGTCTTGGGATGATGGAGGGCTCCTTAGGGCTCCCCACAGCCATAGGGACTCCCCAGGATGGTGGTGTCTGCCTGGGCTCCTCATGGCTCCCTGGGGTGGTGGTGGAGGGCCCCAGGAGGTGGCAGGGGTTTACCAGGAAGGTGAATGGTCTCCTGGGGCCCCATGTGCCCCCCTGACTGGTGCCTGCAGGCAGCCGTGGCCGGGAGAAGGGCGAGTTCACAAACCTGCAGGGGATCTCCACATCCAGCGCCGGCCGCATCGTCGTGGCCGACAGCAACAACCAGTGCGTGCAGGTATGGACACCCTTGGGACCTCCAAACCCCCCCCAAGACCCCCACTGACTCTTGTTGATCCCCACTGACCCTGACAACAACAGCCAGTGCATGCAGGTATGGACCCCTGGGACCCCCATGGGATCCCCATGACCCCACTGACCCCATCAGCAGTAACCAATATGTGCACCTATGGTCCCCTCCCGGCATCCCTGACCTGTCCTAGGATCCCCCCGACTCCCCCTGCTCCTTCCTGGGCCCCAGCTGTTCTCCAAGGAGGGGCAGTTCTGGCTGCGTTTCGAGGGGTTGGGGTGTTGCCCTCGATTCCCCTGACCCTGCTGCCCTCACAGGTGTTCAGTAATGAGGGGCAGTTCCGGCTGCGTTTTGGGGTGCGGGGGCGTTCCCCAGGGCAGCTCCAGCGCCCCACGGGGGTCTCAGTGGACACCAATGGTGACATCATCGTGGCCGACTACGACAACCGTTGGGTCAGTGTGTTCTCACCTGAGGGCAAGTTCAAGGTGAGGGAAAGCAGGGGTCTGAGGGGGGAGCTGCGGGATGGGGGGCCCATGGCACTCCCACCTTGACTCTCTGTCCCCCCAGACAAAGCTGGGTGCGGGGCGGCTGATGGGCCCCAAGGGCGTCGCCGTGGACCGCAATGGGCACATCATCGTGGTGGACAACAAGGCTTGCTGCGTCTTCATCTTCCAGCCCAACGGGAAGCTGGTGGCACGTTTTGGCTCCCGTGGCACTGCTGAGCGCCAGTTTGCAGGTATCCCTGGAACCCCCAGCTGGGAGGCCCTGGGCTCCCCAGGGACCAGGGCAGGCAGGACTGTGCCCCACATTGGTGGGGTGGCTGGTGGCACTGGGACCTGTAAGAATGGCCTGAGGCTGCTGGACAGGTCCAGGCTCCAGTTCTGGACTGGCTTTCTGGATCCAGTTCTGGGCCGTGGGTTCAGGTTCTGGGCTGAAGACTTGTTCTGAGCTCTGGTTTGAGTTTTGGGGCTGGACAGGGGGCCAGGATCTGGTTCTGGGTCCAGCATCAGGTTCTGGGCTGGTGATCCAGTTCCAGGTTCTGTTTCTCAGGGCTAAGATCCCAGGCTCCGAGTTCAGGGTTTGGTTCTGGTTCCCAGGCTGGGATGTGGTTCCAGGTTCTGAGCTCAGTTCTGGGTTTGGGTCTGGGTTCTGAGCTCTGTGTCCTAGACTGGGACACTGGGTTTGGTTCTGGATACAGGTTGTGGGACTGGGTTCTGGATTCAGTTCTGGGTTCTGGATTCAGTTCTGGGCTCAGGTTCTGGCAGTGGCTCCATCCTGGGGGCTTTTGAACTCTGTCAATGCCTCAAGGCTCGGGGTCCATCCTGCTCCTGCCATGGGGCCAGGGCTGAACTGTGCCCTTCCCCTCAGGGCTGAGCCCCCCCAGTCCTGGGACTGAGCCCCCCAGTCTTGGGGATGAGTTCCCTGTGCCCCATTCAGGCTGACCCCCCTTTGTCTCTCCAGGACCCCATTTTGTGGCTGTCAACAACAAGAATGAGATTGTGGTGACCGACTTCCACAACCACTCTGTGAAGGTGAGCGCAGCCAGAGGCAGGTGCTGAGATCCCCCCAGTGCTCTCAAGGCTGGAGGGGCTGCAGTGACCCCCATGACTCCCCTGTGTGTGTTGTCCTCCCCTGCCCACCAGGTGTACAACGCTGAGGGCGAGTTCCTGTTCAAGTTTGGGTCGCATGGGGAGGGCAACGGGCAGTTCAACGCACCCACAGGGGTGGCTGTGGACAGCAATGGCAACATCATCGTGGCTGACTGGGGCAACAGCCGCATCCAGGTACCAACCTGTGCCTGCACAGACAGCTGTGCATGTGCCTGCACACCTGTGTGTGTGCCTAAACCCCTGCACCTGCACAGACCTGTGCATGCACCTAAACACCTATGTGTGACCCCTGCACCTGCACAGACACCTCTGTGTGTGCCTGCACACCTGTGTGTGTGCCTAAACCCCTGCACCTGCATGGACACCTGTACATGCACCTAAATACCTGTGTGTGACCCCTGCACCTGCACAGACACCTGCACAGACACCTGTGCATGCACCTAAACACCTCTGTGTGCACCTAAACCCCTCCACCTGCACAGACACTTGCACACCTGTACCTGCACACAGTGCAGCCCAGGGAGGCACAGCACTGTCTCCTCCCCATCCCATCCCATCCCATCCCATCCCATCCCATCCCATCCCTGCCCTGCCCTGCCCTGCCCTGCCCTGCTGTGAGGCGCTGTGGGGCACCTGCAGGGAACCAGGAAGCAGCTGGGCTTAAGTTAGAGCATCTGGAAAGGATCCTAGGTCAGTTGGGAAGAGTCTGTGCAGGGTGTGGAGTCAGCTGGGAAGGGTCTAGGGTCAACTGGGAGCAACGAAGAAGTGTATCAGGTCAACTGGGAATGGTCCGTGGGGGCCTGGGGACAACTGGGAGGAACTGGGAAGAGTTTTGCACTGGGATGGACTGAGAAGGGGTCTGGGGTCACCTGGGAGCAACTGAGAAGGGTCTGAGGTTAACTGGAATAGACCTAGGGGGAATCTTGACCTGCCCCCAAGGGAGTGCATCCTGCAGGTCCGGGGGCCATCAGGGCCGGGTGTCCCTGGGCCGTGGGGCCGCTGGGCACAGCTGTGTGCACCTCCTGCAGGTGTTCGACAGTGCGGGCTCGTTCCTGTCCTACATCAACACAGCGGCTGACCCGCTGTACGGGCCACAGGGGCTGGCGCTCACCTCCGATGGCCACGTTGTCGTGGCTGACTCGGGCAACCACTGCTTCAAGGCCTATCGCTACCTGCAGTGACGGGCAGGACGCCACGGGCATGGCTGCGGGCGGGGTGGAGCCTGCAGCTGCAGCGGGGCGCGGGGAGTGACGGCTGCCCCGTGGCCTCGCTTGCCCCCCAAGCGCCATCCTGGCTTCATGTGCACTTTATCCCAGGGGGCAGCCGGGCCTGGGGGGTGATGATGGGTCCTGTGGGGTGGGGGCTGCCTGGGGGTCATGGTCTGACCCCTCACCCTGCCCTATGGCAGGGCCAGCATCCCACTGCCCCAGCTGACAGGGTCCCCAAGGTGTGGGGGGTGTGAGGGGCAGGGGGAGCTGCTGGAAGGGCTTGGGGGGACTGTGGGGTGGCCAGTCCAGAGCCTCATGCCTGTTGAGGGCTGCCCCCCACCTCCCGAGCCCCCCTCCCCAGCTGTGGGGTAACTGTGTGCCTGCTGCCCCGCTGCACTGCTGCTCCACAGCTCTGGGGGGCTCCGGGGGTTGTGGGGCAGCTGCCGCACGCTGACAAAACTGTATGTACAAAATAAAGTATTCTGAAGTACCCTGGCCCTGTGCTGCCCTGTAGCCCTGCCTGTCCTTCACACGCCCTGCCCTACAGACCCCCGTGTCCTGTGGGCCCTCCCGGCTGTGCTGGACACCCCCAGACGGTGCCAGGCCAAGCAGGGACAGGAACGGTGCCTGGAGCTCAGTGGCACCATGGGCGCCTGCCTGGCCTGGGCGTTCTGCCAGCACTGCCCATCTGCAGGGACAGGGACAGACTGGGAGTGGGAACAAGGCTGGACTGGTCTGGTCTGGACTGGGCGTGGGGACAGACTCATCCGTATTGGGTCAGACTAGTCTGTGCTGGCAGCAGGGTCTGGGTTGGACTGGTCTGTACTTGTACTGGGTCAAACTGGTCTGCACTGGGAGTAGGAAGTGGTCAGTGACCTGCTGACCCGCTCAGACCCTGCAGGTCCCTGGGGCCAGTGGATCCCTGGGGATACTGCAGGGGCTGTGGAGGGGTCACACAGCAGCTCTGGCCATCCGTGGGGGATCCTGGAGGGCAGCAGAGCTCACTCTACTCATCATTCCCCACCAGCCCCAGGGGTTCCCAGGCCCCAGAGGTGGCCAGTGACCCTATTCCCAAGCAGTGACCCTATTCCCAAGCAGGGCTGGAGGGAGGATCCAGGGAAGTCCATGCCTGTTCCTGCTCCTGATGCTGGGAAGGCCCTGGCACAGATAACCTGTGAGTGTCAGCACGGGCAGGACTAGCAGGGGATCAGATCCACCTTGGGGTTGGGAAAGGCAGGTCCTGCCTCACCCACTTGGTCTCCTGCTGGGACAGGGTGATTCTGGTGGCCAGGGTGTGCCTGCCTGAAGCTCAGCAAAGCCTTTGGCCCCATCTCTGCCTCCCTGGCATCTCATGGAGCACCTGCAGCCTGGCTGGAACAGGTGCTCCTTGTTGGGAACACCTGGCTGAAGGCCAGGCCCAGGGCGGGGTGGGAATGGGGCCACATCCAGGGAGACAGGCACTGCTGGGGCTCCTCGGGGCTTGGTGCTGTCCAGCAGTTACCCATGACCTGGAGGGAGCGATCGAGTGTGTCCTCAGTGAGTTCATGGGACGGGGACAGTCGGGACAGGGACCTGCAGAGGGCAGGAGGGCTGTGCAGAGGGATCTGGACAGGCTGGACAATGGGCAAAGGCCAACAGCGGGATGGTCAGTAAGGGCGAGTTCTGGGTCTTCTGCTCCAGTCACCAAAACCCCCTGCAACACTCTGGGCTGGGACAGGGGCTGGAAAAGTGGGAAAGAATCTGGGATTGTTAGTGACAGTGGCTGGACACGGGCCCAGGTGTGTCCAGGTGGGCAGGAGGCTGATGGCATCTGGACTGTCCCAGCCCCAGTATGGGCACAGCCCCAGTATGGGCACAGCCCCAGGGCAGGGATTGTCCCACTGTGCTGGCACTGCAAGACTGCAAGAGACACTGAGTGTCCAGGGCAGGGAACGGAGCTGGGAAGGGGCTGGAGCCCCAGGAGGGGCTGAGGGAGCTGGAAAAGGGGCTCAGCCTGGAGAAAAGGAGGCTCAGGGGGGACCTTCCCAGGAAACAATTTAGAGGACAAGAGAAAACAGCTGCAAGCTGTGCTTGGAGAGGTTCATGTTGGACATCAGGAGAATTTCTTCATGGAAAGGGCTGCCATGTACTGGAAGGGACTGCCCAGGAAGGTTTGGAGTTCCCATCCCTGGAGGTGTCCAAGGAACAACTGGATGTGGCAGTGGCACTCTGGGCTGAGTGACAAAGTGCGAGTCAGTCACAGGTTTGGCTCAGCCTCGGAGGTTATCAGACACAGTGACTGTGATCCTGTACAGGGTCAGACGGGTCCGCACGGGGTGCAGGGACCCCGCACACCGTCTGTGTCACCATCGCTGCGCCCGCCTGGCCCTCCGGTCCTGCCCCGCTGGGGTTGGCAAGAGCTGGGAGCCTCGAGACCCTCGCGGTCCAGCCCAGGGTTCAGGGCGTTCCGGGGGCACCGCAGCCGCACGGAGTCCCGGTGCCGCCCCTGGGCCTGTCCCGGTGCCGGTGTGGGGGCAGCACGGTGGAACCTGCCGGTGCCGGTGCCTCGGGCGATGCCGCCAGGGCTAACGAGAGGCTCAACTGGATTGAACTGCTCCGTGGCACGGGGGGCACCGGGGATCCCGCTGCCCGCCCGGAGCAGCCGGAACGGTGCGGCGGGCACGGGCAGTGTCGGGGTCACCGGGCCCGGGAGTGTCACCGCGGGGAAGGTTCCCCATTCCGCCCAGGTCCCCCTGCCACCCTGAGCGGGATCGAGCTACCCGCCACCGGCAAGGCCTGGAGCTCTGGTCCCGGCGGGTGCTCGGGGGGCTCCGGTGGTGCGCCCGGGGAGGGTCCGGAGAGCTCCGGTGCCCGGTGCCGGAGGCGGCGCTGTCCCCGCCGGCCGGAAGCGGAAGTGACGCGGCCCGAGCCCCCCACCCTCCCCCCGCGACCCCCGGCAGCGGAGCCGCCGCCGCAGGTACCGGCAATGGGGGCAGGGAACGGGGGGGACACGGGCCGGCCCCGCCGCGCTGCGGGCAGGGATGGGGGGGCGAGGGGGGGCTGAGGCCCGTGGAGACCCCGGAGGCCCGGGCCGGGGGGAGCGGGAGAGGACCGTGGGCGCGGGGTCCCGGTGGGATCTCCCCTGGCAGGGCCGTGCGGCGGATGCGGGGGGGCGCCGGGCCGGGAGAGTCGCGGGGTGACCTCGGGGGTTGCGGTCGTTGCGGGGACTGCGGGGGACGCGGGGCGATGCGGCGGGGGCAGTGCGGGATGCCGGGGCCGAGGGGGATGCTGGTGCTGGGGGGGTCCCCGCGTCCCGGGGGAGGCGTGAGGGGGTGCCGGTGCTGGGGGACGCTGCCCGGTGAGAGGGCTGCGAGGGGATGCCGAGTCCTTGGGAGGACCCGGGGCCGTGGAGCTATCCCCGGTGCTATCCCGCTCCCCGCAGGCCCGATGGACGCGGAGGCGCCCCGGGGGCTGTAGGACCCCCCTGCCCTCCCCACCCCAGCTGCGGCCGGGCCGGGCCGGGGGTCCCGCCCGTCCCCGCGTCCTCGCACCATGTCGGGGGCCCTGAGCAAGCGCAGCGACCTGGCCAACGACAACCGGTGCCCGGGGCTGAGCCTGGGGCTGGGAGCGCCCCCCGACCCCCGCACCGGGCCCGGGGGGGCCCCGGCCGAGGAGCTGCCCGGCGCCGGGTGGGCCAAGGCCGGGCAGGACCAGAACCGCAACGAGCTCGAGCCGGGCCCGGGCCCGGGCCGCTCCCCCGGGGCGCACGGGGAGTCCCCCGGAGCGCTCGAGCCGGAGGTGCAGGCCCGCAATGCCCGGAACGCCGCCGGGGACCCGCGGGCCCTGCTGATCGGCGCCTCGGAGGAGGAGGAGGATGATGAAGATGAGGAGGAGGACGAGGAGGAGGAGGACGGGGCCGGGGTCTCTCCGCCGGCTCTGGGCACGGAGCGGGGCCTGCGGGAGCCCCCGGGGCGCAGCGCCAGCCACCTCTTCGGGGGGCCCGGCCCCGGCAGCGACGAGGACTCGAGCTGGGCCACGCTGAGCCAGGGCAGCCCCGGCAGCTCCCCCGATGAGCCAGGTGGGCACTGACCCCTGGAGCCCCAGTGACTTATGGCTGCCCTGTGGAGCCCCGTGGTGACCTCTCGCTGTCCCACAGCTGGCCCATGGACGCTTCTGACAATCTCTGGCTGCCCCACAAGTGCCCCACAGAGCCCAATGGCTGCCCCCACCTGCACCTTGCCACCATGCCCCTGTGCTCCTGTCAGCTCCATATCTCCCTTAGCTCCTGGCTCTGTGCCGTGCTGCACTCCCAGGCGCCCTGGGTGCCATCCCTGGTGTCCCCTTGGTCCCCTGGGCACTGTTCTGTGTCCCCAGCCCCTGTTAGTTCCATGCCCCCGCTTTGCTCCCTTGTCCCTGTGGAGTCCTCCTGGGGCATCCCTATATCCCTGGGCACATGGGGCTGTGTGTGGGGTTGGTCTGACCCCGCTGACCCCTTCATGCCCCGCAGAGTCGCTGTGGCCGTGTGGCGCAGGAGCACACGGGGACCTGCCCCCCGGGTGGCTGCGGGTGCAGGACACCTCAGGCACCTACTACTGGCATGTCCCCACTGGCACCACTCAGTGGGAGCCCCCCGGTGGGCCCCATGAGACCCCTTCTGATGGCAGCACCCCCACCGAGGGGCCCACCGTGAGTCGGGAGTCAGGGGGCTGGGCTTGCACTGGGGGGTGGCTGTGCAGCCAGTGTGGGGACACAGGGGTGACTGCAAGGTGTGGGGTGATGGGGGGATGATGGTGGGGTGGTTCTGGGGGATGGAGGGCACCCATGGTATGGGGCGTGGGTTGCTCTTGGGGTTACCATGGGACTCCCATAGTGTGCTGTGGGGTGACTGGGGGAGCCGTGGGGTGACTGGGGGGCTGCTGTGGCGCTGCCCTATGGAGCACCCTGACCCAGCCCACTGCAGCTCTCCTGGACGAGCTTTGCCCCGGCTGAGACCTTCAATGATGGGGACTTGTGGAAGGTGAGAGGGGGTAGTGGATGGGAAAGGGTGGGGGTCAGTCCCCCCCCAGCCCCACAGAGCCCCCTTGCCCCTAGGACCCCACAGCTGAGGAGGAGGAGGAGGAGGAGGAAGAGGAAGATGAGGAGCCAGGAGTGTCAGACCTGGAGATGCTGTCACCAGGCCCAGGATCACCAGGAGAGGGGTGCGGTGGGGCACAGGGACTGAGGGCACACATGGAAAATGTGGAGCATGGGTGGGGCTGTGCCTGGGCCTTGTTGGGATGTGGGACCCTGGGTGACGAACAACAGAATGGACAGAGAGTGTCTGGTGGGAAGTGGGGGCTGAGGGGGGCAGGGACCCAGGTGTGGGGCAGGGAAAGGAGGTCTTGGGATGGAGGTTTGGGAGAGTCCCAGGATCTCAAGGCAGGGGTTTGGGGGGAAAGTCCAAGGTACTCAGGGTGCAGTGAACCCGGTGTGGGATGTGGGGGATCCCAGAGGGCTCTCAGGGACAGGGGTTCGGGGTGGGGAGGCCCCAGGGTCTCAGGGTGAAGTCGCTGACCCCCACCCTTCCCCTCACAGCGTGGCCCTGGGCGAGGAGGATGCGCTGGTCTCCAAGGTAGGGCCAGTCTCTCCTGACCCTGCCAGCCCACAGGGCCCCTTCCCCTCTCCTGAGGGGCTCAGGCACCCAACCCAGGGACGCCCCAGGGTGTCACCTGCATGGGAGGGGCCTCGGGCTGTACAGATTGGGGTGGTGAGGGCTCGGGTTACTGTTGGGGAGCTGAGGCTGCCCCTCACCATCCTCCTGCCCCCTTGCCCATCACCATATCTGCCCCACAGTGCCTGCCCCACACCACCCCACCTCATGCTCCATGCCTTTCCTGCCCCACGTCACTCCCTTCTCCACTGCCCCCTCCCCAAGCCCCTGTCCCACACACCCGGCCCCACACATGCTCTCCCTTGCCCCCAGGGTCTCCCTGTGCGCTCTCTGGGCTGGGTGCAGCTGCGGGAGGAGGAGCTGGGTCCTGGCCGCAGCAGCAGCGCTGTCAGCGCCTGCATCCGGCAGCTCTCAGGGCCTCGTGATGGCCCCCCCGGCACCTGGGGGGAGGTGAGCGACCCCAGACCCCCCTGTGCCCTCCCACATCCATCCCACACCCTCTCCACTGCCCCCCCGGCACCTGGGGGGGCGATGTATCCTCCTGACGGTGCCGTGGCCCCCAGGCACGGGCGCTGCTGCTGCTCGAGGACCGCACGCTGAAGCTCGTGGACCCCCAGGACCGGACACTGCTGCACGCGCAGCCCGTGGGCGGCATCCGCGTGTGGGGCGTGGGGCGGCACGGTAGCAGGTGGGGGGCACGTGTGGGGCTGGGGGGCACAGGGATGCCCACGTGTGTGGAGCTGGAGATGGCACGGGGGTCTGGTGTGGAGGGTGTGGGGTTCTGGTGTGTGCAGGCACTCGGTACGTGTGGGGCTGGGCATCCTGAGTACATGGGGTGCAGGCATGGGGGGATCTGGGTGTGTGGGACCCCTTGGGGCATGGAGGAGGGTCTGGATTCCGAGGCTCTGGAATCCCATGTATGTGGGGCTGGGCATGGGGGCATTGGATGTGAGGGGGCCATGGGGCTGGGGTCCCCACATGGGTGAGGTGTGGGGTTCACGTGCACGGGGCAGGCAGGTCCCACGTGCAGATGGGGTCCAATAGTGAGCTGCCCCAGAAGAGACAGGTGTGGGGCAGGATCAGACCTTCCCCTATGGGGTGTGGGGGTGTGAGGTGGGTCCTGCGGCTGGGGAGGAGGGGGTTCTGTCCCACCCCAGAACACCCTAACACCATTTTGTCCCACTTTGCTGCCGGGGACACAGGGAGAGGTATGGCCCAAACCTTCCTCCTGACCCCAATGCCCCTAGTCCCAGCTCGGACTGGGTGGGGAGGGGACCGGGGTGGTCCTGAGTGTACCCCCCTTGTCCCCCCTAGGGACTTTGCATACGTGGCCCGGGACCCCTTGACGCAGGTGCTGAAGTGCCACGTGTTCCGCTGCGAGGGCCCAGCCAGCGCCATCGCTGCCGGGCTGCACCGGGTCTGTGCCCAGGTGAGACCCCCCAGACCTCCCCAGGACCCCCTCAAACTGCCCCCGTGGCCTGCACCATGTCTGTGCCCAAGTGAGATTCCCCCAAACCTTGCCCAGAACCCCGGCTCTGGCCAGCACTGGTTCTGTGTCCAGGTAAAACCCTCCCAGCCGTCTGATGGGTTTTCCCCCAAACTGCCACCTTGGCCCGAGCCACGACTTTGCCTAGATGAGACCCCCAAAAAGGCCCCAAGACCCCTCCACCTGGCCACACCAGGGCTGGGCCCTGGTGAGATACCCCAAGATTTTTCAGGCCCAGGTAACCCACCCCAAATTCCCCTTCTTGGTCTGCACCACATCTGTGCCCAGGTGAGACCCCCAGAAACCCGCCAGGACTTGCCCTAGCCTGCACCACATCTGCACACAGGTGAGACCTCCAGGCCCCTCCAGCCAGCCCCCAGGCCTGTTCCTGGGTGAGCCCCTCCCCACCCCAGTGTCCCCACAGACCTGCTGCAGAGCACAGGGGCCAGGGATCCCTGAGGGTTCCTCTGTGCTGTGACAGCCCCTTGTGTGACATCTGGGGGACTGTGGGTCACCATGGGGCTCCTTGGGGGTCACTGTGGTGTGACATCTGGGTGGGCCGTGTCCCCCTCTCCCCCAGCTGACGGCAGAGCGGCGAAGTGCCCGGGCAGCAGGCAACGGCCTGGGAACAGACCCCCCCCGGCTGGGAGAGCCTCCCCTGCAGGGTACGGGGCTTTGGAGGGTACTGTGAGAGAACTGGGGTGGCTCTGGAGGCATCTGGGGGTCTGGGAGTGACTGGGAAGGGCTGGGGGACTGCTGGGGGAGTCCTGCCAGGGGATAGGGTGACTGCAGAGGAGGGGGCTTGTGTGTCTGGAGGTTGCACTCACTGGGGTAGGGCAGTTGGAAGAGAGGGTGGCTTTAAGGGAGGTTTGGGGAGTGTCTGATTATGTCCCCTACTAAAGCAGGGCTCCCGGCCCCCAAGAGCAAGGCAGTGCAATTGGGGGTGTTGGGAGCACTGGGGCTGCTCTGGGGGAGTGTTGGGGTGCTCTGGGGGGTCTTGAAGGGCTCTGTGGCGGTCCTGCCATGTCCCTCCCACACTGGAGTGCCCAGCATCCAAGAGGTCTTGGAGGGGCTGGGTGCTGGGTGAGCACTGAGGGGTGGGGAGGGGTTCTGGGGGGATGTTTGGACTCTGGGGTGCTTTGGGGGCCTCTGAGGGTGTCTGACAGTGCCTCCCCCACAGTGGAGTTCCCAGCCCCCAAGAGTGAGGTGGTTCAGCGCTTCCCCGTGTGTTACCTGGGCTGTGTCCCCGTTGCCAAGCCAGTGGGTGAGTGGGGGACTCAAGGGGAAGGGGGCAGTGTCTCGGGGGGCTCCTCCAGCCCGGGTGCAGTAGCTGTGGCTGTGTGTCCCTGTGCCCCCCAGGCATGGACGTGATCAACGCGGCGCTGGAGGCAGCGCTGGCCCCTGGCTCGGGGGAGCCCCCTGCACCCACCCCTGTGGTGGTCAGCGTGGCCCCCGCCACCCTCACCATTGCTCACCGCCAGGTGTGTGCCCTCCTCGGACCCCCCTGCCCTGGGCCCCCCACCCACGCCCTCCATCACCCACCACCCTGGCCTAGGGGGGAGTGGTGACCCCCTCCCACTCTGGGGGGATGTGTTCACCCCCATGCTCACTAGTGACCCCTTCCCGGGGTCTAAGTGACCATCACGTGCCAGAGGGGCTGCAGAGACCCATTCTTGATCCTTCCATCGTGTCCCCATCATGTCCCCATCCCTGTGGGGCCTTGGGGGATCCCCTCCCACCCTGGGGGGCTGTGCTGGACACTCCCAACCCCAGGGTATGACAGTGACCCCCCCCACCCTTTCTGGTAGGCACCTTGGTGACACCCCGTGCGCCCTGCTGACCCTGTCCCCGTCCTGGGGGTGCCTCGATGACACCCTGGTTCCCCTTCCCCTTGCTATGGGCACCCCAATGTCCGCTGCTTCTCCTCCTGTGGTGCCCTAGTGACCCCATGCGTTGGGGCCCTGGTGCCCCCTCCCCACGCTGGGTGCCCCAGTGACCCCCGTGCCCCCAGACAGAGGCGGTGCTGTGCGAGTGCCGCGTGCGGTTCCTGTCCTTCATGGGGGTGGGACGCGACGTCCGCGCCTTCGCCTTCATCATGGCCAGCGCTCCCGGCACCTTCCGCTGCCACATGGTGTGGTGTGAGCCCAACGCCGCGGGGCTCAGCGAGGCACTGCAGGCCGCCTGCGTGGTGAGTGCCGCCCCCGCGCCCCCCCGGGCTCCCCGCGCCCCCCCGGGCTCCCCGCGCCCCCGCTGACCCCCTTGCTCCCCACAGCTCCGCTACCAGAAGTGCCTGGACGCGCGGCCCCAGGCCTCCAGCTCCTGCCTGCCCGCACCCCCGGCTGACTCGGTGGCACGGCGGGTGGGCTCCTCTGTGCGCCGGGGGGTGCAGACCCTCCTGGGGACCCTCAAACCGCGGCGGGGAGGGGCACAGACCCCGTGAGTGGGGCAAGGGCGTGGGGGGCGTGCGGCTGGGTGAGGCAGCGTGGGGGGGCAGGACCACTGACCCAACGCTCCAGGGCACAGAGTTACCCAGGGTGTTGGGTCAGGGGTCCTGCCCCCACCAGTGCCCCCATGGCGGGTCACGCCCCCCGCAAGGTCCCCAGTGCATGTGGCGTAACGAGGGTCTGTGTTGTACTAAATCATTAATTAATAAACCCATTCCACCAGCCCGGCTTGGCTCTGGATTTGGCCTCACACAGGGAGGAACTGCAAGAGGAGGAGGAGGGATGAGGGTGTTGTGTCTGGTTTGGGTCTTCCTAGGATGTTGCAGGTGAAGAGGGGCACTGGGGTCCATCCTCAACTTGTTGGAGGCCTGATGGGAGTAGAGGGACCATGGGCTGATCCCAATTGTGATCCCAGTGGGTGAGAATTAGGACAAGCAGGCAGGGTGGTGATGTCCCAGCATCGCTGATTTGGGTCTGCCTAAGTTGTGGCTGAGAATTGCAGTGACGATAAAGGCCAGTGGGGTCCATCACGCCTGTATGGGGGGTAATGGCAGCATGAGGACTATGTGCTGATCCTGATCCCAGCTCCAGTCCTGGTGGGAATGGATAAGAAAGGGTGGTGGTGTCCATTGTGCCTTTATTGTGTAACTGGTGGGACGTGGGGACCATGTGCCACTCCCAACCTCACTCCCAGTGACCCTGTGCCGATCCCGCTCCCAGCCTCGCTCCTGGTGTGACCGAGAGCTGACTACAATCCCGCTCCCTGTGTAACTGTGTCCCTGCCCTGCTTCCCGTGGGACCACTGCTCCTGGTGTGACCATGTCCCTGCTCATGCCGGCCCCCGGGTCAGCAGAGCCGCCGCTGGTGCCAGAGCTCCTGGATGCGTGGGAAGGGCAGCGCGGGGCGCAGGGGCCGGCAGAGCGCGGGGTCACCGGCGCGGCCGGAGCGCAGGGCGCACAGCAGGGCGGCCTTGCAGGGGCTGCCGCAGGGCTCGCGGGGCGGGTGCCCCTTGTTCAGGTGGAACCAGAAGAGCTGGAAGAGCTGCTCGTCGTCCTGCATCCGCCGCACCAGCTGGTCCCAGTCAGCCGGGAAGGCCGTGGGCAGCCCGTAGGCCTCGCGCGCGCTGTAGAGCCGCTGCCAGCGCGGGGGAGTCCCCGGGGGCGCCGCGTTGGCCTCCGTCAGGTTCAGGATGAAGGTCTCGTGGTCCAGGACCGCGTGGGAGCTCCCGGGGTAGGAACCGGCCACCTGGTACACGCGGTACCCTGCGGCAGGAGGCACGGTAAGCGCCGGGGATTGGGGTGGGGGGGACACACGGCGGGGTCTGGGGCGCACCGGGATTGAGGTTGATGTAGGTGGTGACGCTCGGTGCGACGAAGGCGATGGAGACGGGACGGGACAGCGTCTCCTCATCGTAGAACAACTCGAACTCGTCCACGTGTGTGTGCCCGAAGAACTGGGCCGCAATGGTGCCCTCGAACCTGCATGGTGGGGGCAGGGGGGGTGGCATCCACACCCCCAGAGCCCCACTCTGGAACCCCAACCCGAGCCTGGCCCTTGGGTCTGGTATGTGGGGTGGGGGTCAGGTGCATGGGATGGCACACAGGGCGAGGGTTCAGGGTGTGGGGTGGAGGTCTGGTACAGGGGTCCAGCATATGGGGTAGGGGCCTGTTGTATAGGGCAGGGGACCATGTGTAGGATGTGAGTTCAGGGTGTGGAGCCAGGCTCTGGCTTGTGGAGTGGGGGTCAAGGGCACAGGGACAGGGTTCCTGTGTGCAGGGCGGGGGTCCAGCACAGGGGTTTGGAGGCCAGGGCACAGAGTGGCATGTGGGGTGGGGCACACGGTCAGGGGTCCGGCACATGGTGTGGGGGCCTGAGCAGGGGTCAGGCACTGACCTGTTGACGATGCGGTAGTAGTTCCAGCTCCAGCTGCGCAGACAGTGGGCTGGGGGGATGTGCCCGATGATGTGCACCTGTGGGCAGGGAGCCAGTGCTGGGGGCTTGCCCAGGGCCCACTGGGACCCCCCATATCCCCCCAGAATCCCCCCACACCTTCTCCCCATCACGCTCAGCATCTGCCAGGACCCCCATGAGCCACTGGAGCTGCCCTGCAGGGTCTGTGGCATTGATGAGGAGCCAGAAGTTGGCCTGGGAGCAGAAGTTCATGTTGAGGGAGACAAGGCGCAGCCCAGGCCAGACCTGTGCCGTGTAGAACCCGCCTGCCCTGTGTGGAAAAGGAGGGTCAGTGCTGTGCCCCCTGATCCACAGACCCTGCACCCATCCCACAGACCCCCAGCTCTCTGCCACCTGCACTGCCCACCCGCCTACAGCCCCCAGCCTGGAGCCCCCGTTACCCCACAGCCCTCTCTGTACCCCAAGCAGCCACGACCCCACTCCGTGCACCTCTCCCCCACATGAAGCTGAGACACCTGCACCCAGCCCCAGCTAGCCTGGTAGCCCCCCTCCCCCTCCAGCATGGAGACAGCTCTGTGTCCTGCTAGTCTTGAGCCCCCAGTAGCCCAGAGTCCCCAGCTCTGAGCCCTACTGCGCTCCCCTACCCCAGAACACCTGACAACCCAGAGCCCCCCAGTCTGGAGCCTCCCAGCCCTGGTACCCCAAATGCCACAGAACCAGGCCCCCAGTAACCTAGAACCCCCGCCCCCGTGCCCTTCTACCCCTGCAACCCACAAACTCCCCATCCCCGGGCCCTCAGCAGCCTGGAACCCTGTGCCCCGTGCGCACCGCAGGGTGTGCAGGGCGGCGGGGGGCAGCCAGTCCTGCCAGGCCTCGGCCATGGCGTCGTACAGCCACGCGGCAGACCGGTTGCCACGCACGTAGGGCGGCGGGAAGGCGTTCACCGGGGTGGCCTCGTGGTTGCCCACGGCCGGGAAGACGCGCAGCCCCCCGAGGCGGGCGCGCAGCAGGGCCGTGACCGTGCGCAGTGCCCGCAGCTGGTCCCCGCGGCTCTGCTGCCACACGTCGTGCGCAGGGATGTCCCCGGTCCAGTACGCTGCCGCGAAGCCGGTGCCGTTACTGGTGCTGTTACTGGTGTGACTGGTGCTGTTGGGCAGCTGGGCCAGCAGTGCATCGATGGTGTGCAGGGGAAGGTCACACTTGCTGTAGGTGCCCCAGAACCCCGCCACGGCCGGCCCCTCGCGGGGGGCCCCGCGGCAGCACAGCGGGTCAGGGCAGGCGGCGGCGCTGCCCGGCACGTACTGACGGTCCCAGTGCAGGTCCGTGAGGAAGAGGATGCGGGCGGTGGGCGCTCCGGGAGGTGGCGGCGTGGGGGGCCGCACTGGTGGCTTGGGGGCAGCGGGCAGGGACAGGTTCCAGGCACCCAGGATGTCCCAGTGGCCACAGCTGGGACCCAGCAGGAGCCCGCAGGCCTCGGGCGGGCGCAGCACGGAGCGTGCCCAGGCTGCCACCACGTCGCCCTGGAAGAGCTGGACAGCCTGGCGACACACGGGCGGCCGCGCCAGCCGCAGCTCCTGGCACAGCCGCGACGCCACGCGCCCCACGCGGGCCACGTTCGGCTCCAGCTGCAGGGGACGGACATTCGGGATGGTCCCAGCACCCCACACCCCTCGCTATCATCGCTGCCCTCCACCCACCCGCTGCCCAGACCAGACCCCACACACTGAACTCGGCTGCTGTCACTGGCCTGTGCGTGTCAGCAGCCCCGGCACAGGCAGGGCACCCCAGCTGCCATCACTGCCCAGCAGCTCCCGGGACAGAGCCCTGGCTGCTGTCACTGTCCCACACCGGCCGGGACCCACACGGTTCCCCAGCCCCTCTGTTCCCCAGCCTGGTTTCCTTCTCCCTCCTGTCCCCGTCCTCTGGGGGTTCACCGCCCCATCCCAGCCCGTCCGTGTCCCCGCTCCTTTCCCTGTCCCTGTCCCAGCCCGTCCCGTTCCCCCGGGCGGAGCCGCCGGCGTGACCCCGCCCGTCCCCGCCCCCGCCCCCGTTCCCCTTTCGGCCGTCCCAGCCTGTGATGGTCCCGTCCCCGCCCGTCCCTGTCCCCATTCCTAACCTGGTCTCGTGTTTGTCACAAGCCCCGACCTGCCCCGGCCCGTCACGAGGGACCGGCCCGGCCTGTCCTTGTCCCTGTTCTGTCCTGCCCCGCCCTGACCCCGCTGTCCCGTCCCCTCTGTCCCCGTTCCTGTCCCAGTCCTGTTTTCCCCGCTCTTCCCGTTCTGGTGTCCCGGTGTCCGCCCAAGCCCGTGCCTCGCCCGGCGTTGCGGTGTCCCCCCGGTGCCCCCCGTGTCCCGGCGCTGCCCGATCCCCCGTGCCCACCTGCAGCGCCAGGTCCAGCGCCCCGAAGAGCACCCGGCAGGCCGGGCACGACACATTCCGCCAGCCCCAGCGCGGCGCCTCCGCCACCAGCTGCTCCTCGGGGCCGGGCGGCGACACCGCCGACAGCGGCAGCGCCAGCAGCGCCAGCAGCGCCAGGGCCAGCGGCAGCGACGGGCACAGCGGCAGCGAGGGGCACAGCGGCAGCGCCATGGGGCCCGGCGGGGCCCGAACCCCGGCCGCCATGGCCGAGGGAGGGGCGGGGCCGGCCGGGGGCGGGGCCGAGCGTTTGCATTTATAGCTGAGAGGCGGGGCGAGACAGCTGAGGGGGCGGGGCCTGGTGCAGGGCGGGGCTGTGGGCAGGGCCCAGCCCCCGGCGCCATGGCCGAGAGCGGCGGGGGCGTGGCCGGGGGGCGTGACCAATTGCCACGGGGCTGAGTGCAATGGGGCGTGGCCACCCGGGGCGGGGAGCCGTATGCAAATGAGGAGCCGTGCACGGGGCATGATGGGAGATGGAGTCCTGGAGCCGGCAGAGCTCCCTGGGCGCCCCCTCCCCTGGGATCCCCCTCCCCTGCGTGCGGTCACACCCCCGGGACGCCGTTTGGGGACACCGGGCCCGGGGCTCCCATCCCCCCAGCTACCGTCGCCGCCGGGCTCAGCAGTTCCCGCCGCGGAGGGTCCCAGCCCGCAGCCCCCCGAGCCTTGCGCGGTGCCGACCCCACGTCCCGCCCGGAGCTGCCCCGCGGAGCCTCCGTGCCGGCGGGGCAGGAGCGCTGGGAGCAGCGGCGCAGGTGGGCACGGGCTCTGTTTATTGTGACCGTAGCCGGGGAGTAGCGTGGGGCGACCGCGGGCTGGGCTGGGGGTGCCCCGACCTCCCTCAGCCTCCGACCCGCCAGCCCCAAAGGCTCCTCCCGCCCCTCTCCGGAGCACCCCCAGTCCCCCCAGCCAGCCGGGGCTCGGGCACTGGGATTGAGCAGGGATGGTGGGCAAGGGGGGCCTGGGGGTGCTCCGGAGAGGGGCACGGGGGGTGCTGGCAGGGCAGGGGGTCATGCTCGGGGGGTCCAGCTCATGGGGGGCAGGCACGGTGTAAGAGGGTTTAGCTCAGGGGTCCCAGGCTGCTGAGGATGCTGTAGCTGAACTTGGAGAGATAGGTGTTGGCCGTGGGGGGCTCGTGGGGGTCCAGCTCTCGTGGGCCCCAGGCACTGGTGTGGGAGGGCTCGGGGGTCCCGGCTCAGGGGGGTCCCAGGCTGCTGACGGTGGTGTAGCTGAACTTGGAGAGCGAGGCGCTGGCCATGGGGGGCTCGTCCTCGGGTGGGCGGCGGGGGCAGGTGCGGCGGCACCCCCAGCCCGCGCAGGTGGCCCCGAAGGCCTTGCGGAAGCGGCGGTTCATGAAGCAGTAGATGAGGGGGTTGGCGCAGGCCGAGGTGTAGGACAGCAGGTGGATGAAGGCGATGGGGGTCCCCGAGAGCGCCCGCTGGGCTGCCCGTGGGGCGAAGGCACGCCAGGTGTTGGCGGCGAAGATGGGCAGCCAGCAGAGGAAGAACATGGCCACGATGACCACCAGCATGCGGATCACGCGCCGCTTGGCCGCCAGCTGGGCCCCCGAGCTGTTGATGCGCGCCCTGTCCTGCTGCGCAGCCGCCCCCAGCGCCCGCAGCTGCAGCGCTGCACCCGGACGTGAGAGCTGCAGGTAGCACCCGTCACCCTCATCGCAGGCAGGTGCTGGGTCCCCCCCAGTGCCACGCTGGGCTGTGGAGTGAGGAGGCATGGTCATGGCCACGGCACTGTAGGGAGCATCCTCCAGGAGGATGGGGTGAGGTGAGGGGATGTGGAAATGGCCATGGCACCATGGAGCCATGCTGTACCCCAAGGCTACAGGGATGTCCCCAGGAAAGGGAGGCTTCCCTGAGGAACACACCACTGTGGAGAGCAGGGGGAAGGGCTCAGCTCTGCCTCTCCTCCTGGGGTGGGCACTGCCCACACGGGAGTCACACCAACCCTCTCCCCCGCCCCATCCCCTCACCTGCCACCTCACTCTTGACGTCCAGCTCGAAGCGGATGCCGCGGTAGAGCTCGCGGGAGATAAGCCCGTATGCCACCGTCATCACTACGCCTGGGATGAAGAAGAGGACGAGGAGCAGCAGGACGTACCTGGGAGAGGTGGCCCCGTCACTCGGCATCCCCTCTCCCCCGTGCTCCCCCTCCGGCCCGGGACTCACCAGACCTGCCGGACGCGCTCGCTGGGCCAGTGGTGGGTGCACTGCGCGGGGGGCGGGCGGGGCGCGGCCGGCCGCGTGGTGCTGTACACGGCGTAGGGCAGCATCAGCAGCGCCGCCAGCGCCCAGGTGCCCGCGATGACGCGGCAGGCGTGGGACCGCGTCTGCCAGGCGCGGGACTGCAGCGGGTTGCAGATGGCACTGTAGCGCTCGATGGCGATGGCCACCAGGCTGAAGGTGGACACGGCCACCGAGACCCCTGCGGGTGGCAGGGGGTGTCGGTGGGCATGGCGTGAGGCTGCAGGCCCCCACCTCCTCCCGAAGCCCCCCACTGTATTCCATTCCGTGAGGTAGGGATAAGCTCCCCGCTGTCCCCCATGGGCCAGCCAGGTAGGGATGAGCCCCCCCTGCTGTGCCCCACCCCAGCCAGGAGGGAGGGACGAGCCCCCACCGTGCCCCACCCTACCCATGAGGTAGGCGACGAGCTTGCAGACGACGTCGCCGAAGATGAAGGCGCCCATGAGGCCGGGCAGCAAGGTGAAGGGCATGCAGCACAGTGCCAGCAGCAGGTCACTCAGTGCCAGGGACAGCAGGAAGCAGTTGGTGACGGTGCGCAGCCGCCGGTTCAGCGCCAGCACGGCCACCACCAGCGCATTGCCCCCAACGCTCAGCACGAAGATCAGCACGTACAGCACCACACGCACTGCCACGTCCAGCTCTGTGGGCAGCAGGGCGCCGGCGCTGAGGTGGGACCCTGGATGCACCCCAGAGGCATCCCGAGGGCACCCCAGAGACACCCAGGAGGCACTCTGAAAGCATTCCCGAGGCCACCAGAGACTCCCATGGCACCCCGAGGGTAGCCCGGTGGCACCCCCAGACACACTCTGAAGACACCCAAAGGCACCCCAGCACAGGCCCAGCACTGGGACACCGGGGCTCCAGCGTGAGCGCCGCGGGCTCGGCGCAGACCCATCAGATGAGTTCCCCCCGTGTGGCAGCCGCCGAGATTTGGGGCGAACCCCACGCCCCTCGGCTCAATTCCGCGAGGCTGAGGGACCCTCCTCCAGGTGGGTGCCCCCATCCTGCCCAGCCTCTGCCTCGGTGCTGAGCCACGGCTCTCGTGGCGGCGCGGGGACTGGGGACCCGGGACGCGCAGCCCAGAGTGACGAGCCAGAGCCGGGGCCCCAGCCGGGGGTGGGATGGGGAGAGGGGTCTTGGCTCTGCTGGTGGGGTGGGACGGGGCCGTCCCACTCGAGGGTCCAGTTGGAGATCCCGGCCCCGGCAGTGGGGCAGGAGCGCTGGGTGAGCGGTGTCTGAGTCCGTGGCGTCCCTGCCGGAGTCCCCTCCCGCCCTGCTGCTGCCACCGGCACAGCCCGGCGTGTTCCCCCCGGCAGCGCCGAGATCCGCATCGCGACCACAGGGCAGTGCCGGGGCCACCGAGCTCCCGCCCGGGGCGCGGGGATCGGGATAATGGGTGCGATGAGGGGCACGGCGGGGACGGGCGGCACCGGTCGGGGACCGGGAGAACCGGAGCGCAGGGCGGCGCGCACCGGGCTGGCTCGGCGGGACTGAGCGGGGTGCCGGCGTGCCGGGGAGCGCAGAGCCGGGCACGAACGGGGGGTCCCTTCCCGGGTCCATCCCGCTCCTTTCCCCCCCATTCTCACCTCTGGGCGCCGGGGGCCCGCGGAGGCCCCTGCGGAGGAGGTCGCAGAATGAGCCGTTGGTCCCGTTGCCGGTGCCGGGTCCGTTCCCGGTGCCGTTCTCAGAGCGGCAGAGCATCTCCTGCAGCGACACGTTGAGGGGCCGGGGGTCCATGGCGGGGAGCCCCCGCCTCCCCCCGCCCCTCCTCCGGCAGGAGGCACCGGGCAGGATCAGGCACCGGGAGGCACCGGGAGGGACGAGGCTCCGATCCGCTCGGAGCCGCCGGTGGATAAGCGGGGGCGGTGCCCGGCGCGGGGCGGGCCGAGGGCGGGGGGCGGTGGCGGCGGCGAGGGGAGCCCGGGGGGTGCTGGGGGGCGCGGGGGAGGCGCGAACAGCGGGAGCCCGGGGCGGGGGGGGACGGGCGGGGCCATGGAGGGTACCGGGAGCGGGCTCAGGGGGTACCGGGCTGCAGCCGGAGTTCCGGGCGGGTCGGGCAGCTTGGCGGCGGGGGTCGCCGGGAGCGGTCTTGAGGCACCGGACGACGGTGACTGCCGCCACCGCGGGGTCTGTCACCGCGTCCCTCCGGCTGCCCCGGGACGGCCCGGCGGGGCTGGGGGTCCCGAGCTGCTCACGGCTCCGAAACGCCATGCGCCTGCCCCGTCCCCATCGCGGCTCCTTCCCCGTCCCCGTCCCGCAGCAGCGGCAGCAGCTGTCGGTGTCACCCCACAACGGTGGCCGCTATTGTGTCCCCATCCAGGTTACCCCTCAGCACCGCGGAACTAGTCCCGCGGCACCCCCCTCCCTCGTGGGACCCCGAGCCCCTGAGCCCCGGAGAGATCGTGTGCCCCTCTCGAACTCCGTGACACAGAGGGACCCTGTGCCCTGAGGAGAGCCTGTGCCCTGCTGGGGCCGTACGTGCCACCGGGACCTCGTACCCCAGTCTGCCTCTGTGCCCTGAAGGGCCCCTGTGCCCTGAGGGGACCCTGTACCATGGGGGTACCTTGTGCCTTGAGGGTATGTGCTCCCCTGGGGCCATACATGCCACGAGTCCCTCGTGCTCCAGGGTGACCCTGTGCCCTGGGGGGACCCTGCACCATCGAGGTATCGTGTGCTTTGGCAGGACCCTGCCTGTTGCTGGAACCCTGTGCTCTGTGGGGACTCTGTGTTCTGTGAGGACCCTGTGCCCTGGAGGGACCCTGCACCCCAGTGGGACCCCATCCTCCTGCAGATCCTGGTTCCTGGGAAGGACCCTGTGCCCTGGGGGCAGCCTGCGCCTTGGAGGGACCCTGTGCCCTGGCAGGTGAGGCCGCTCCTGCTGCCCTGTCCGTCCGCACCGCTCTGTCCCGCCGCAGCCGCAGCCGCCCCTCGAGGCGCTGGACGCGCAGGGCCATGCGCAGGGCGCTGGCCTCCAGCTGTGCCAGCAGTCGGGCTGCCCGTGTCTGCAGCCCCTCCAGGGCCACCTCCAGCCCCTGCAGCCGCCGCCGCGCCTCGGCCTCGGCCGCCAACGCCGCCGCCTCAGCTCCGGTGTCGAGCTGCCCCATGCGCAGCAGCAGCTCCCGGCCCTTGGCCTCCATGGCAGCACGGGCACAGGGGAACTCGGCCAGCACCTCCGCCAGGTCCTCCTTGCCCAGGCAGAACAGGTCCGAGTAACCGATGCTCAGGATGTTGGCCGTGCGCCGGTTCCCTGCCGTGTTGCCTGTGGGGCGGGGGGCCATGAGCCCAGGGGGGCCACGGGGCAGCGTCGGGGCGCGGTGTGCAGCTCACCCTTGATGTTGATGAGGCTGATCTCCCCGAAGTAGAGCCCCTCACCCAGCACGGCCAGCTGCGTGACACCGTCCTCGGCCACCACGGCCAGGCGGCCCTCGCGGATGAAGTACATCTCGCGGCCCACGTCCCCGCGCCGGCACACGAACTCGCCGGGCCCGAAGACCTGCGGTCGCAGGCGCAGCACCAGCTGCCGCAGCACGCCGTGCTCCCAGCTGCGGAACAGCCCGACGCGCCGCAGGGCCTCCAGGTGCACGCTGGCGGCCACCTCGGCCCGCAGCCCCCGCGGCAGGTGCTGCAGCACCTCCCACTCGGCCGGCAGCTTGCGCTGCGCCCGCAGGTGCTGGTGCCAGCGCACGACGCGCCCCGCCAGCCGCCCGCCCACGCCCCACGCCCGCAGGTACCGCCGCACCGGCCCCGCGTCGGGGTAGAAGGCGGTGGATGCTGAGCTGAGGTTGACGATGACGGTGCTGATGCTGCCGGTGATGGTGGCGAAGCCCAGCACGGCCAGGAGGAAGCCGGCGGTGAGGAAGAGGAGCTCCTCCTCGCGCTGCGGTGTCGGGGTGTCACCCACTGTGGTCAGGACCAGCGTGGAGAAGTAGAAGCTGTGCAGGTAGCGGCGCAGCGGTCGGGCGGAGCTGGGGCAGACCCAGGGGTCGACGCCCAGCCCCAGGTGTGCCGACAGTGCGAAGTAGAGGCAGCCGTGCCAGTGGATGCCCAGCAGCAGGTACAGCATCAGCTTGGCCATGCGGAACACGTTGGGCCATCCCGTGCGCGTCTCGCACCGGTCGAAGGCCTCGAAGAGCCGTGGCACCCGCAGGCAGCGGTTGGCACGCGCTGCTGGCACCCCTGGGACCCTCGGGACCCCGGGCAGCAGGCAGAGCAGCTCGGTGGGCAGCACGGCCATCACGTCCCAGGGGAAGGTCCAGGAGCCCAGGTAGCGCCGCCGCGTCCGGCTGATGTCTCTCACCAGGATCCCGTCCTCTAGGAAACCTGAGTGGGCAGCCAGGGCTTGAGGGGCAGGGCTTGCTCTGGACACCCCTGTGATGGGAGAGGGCTCGCAGCGGGGACCAGGAAGGTGCCCAGCATGGGGCACAGGGAGGAGCCAGGGGACAGGACCTGGCTGAGCACCCTGGGGATGTCACTGGGGCTGAGGGGACGGGCAGTGGGTGTCGAGACTCAGGAACACCCACCCAGTCATCCTCTGTGTGGGGCTGGGTGGTGGCTGTACCGGCTGGGAGTGCAGGGGGGCGGTGTGTGTGTTTGTACACATCTGTGTGTGTGTTTGTACACATCTGTACATCTGTGTGTGTTTGCACACATCTGTGTGTGTGTCTGTACACATCTGTACATATGTGTGTGCGTGCACGCACACCTGTGTCTCTGTTTGTGTGCATGTACATGTACACACCTGAATGTATGTGTGTGTAATGTACACACCTATGTGTGTGTGTACACACCTGTACATCTTTGTGTGTGTGTGTGCCCATACCTGTGTGGCAGTGCACGGCGATGTCCAGCAGGTACAGCGCGTCGCTGAGCCCGTCCAGGGCCTGCCACAGCCCCGTGTGTGCCTCCTGCACCTCGGGGAAGCAGCACCTGGGGTACAAGGGGTGTCACGAGGCATCACTGGGATGGGGCCAGGACACCCCCACCGCCACCCCAACCCTACAGCCTGGCACCTGAGGATGAGGACGACCCAGTTGTAAAGGATGGGCAGCACCATGAGGCTGATCCATCTGTAGTGCCAGTCCCCGGCGGGGTCCAGGGTCCAGTTCCGGGGGATGGCAGTGCAGCTGGGGCTGCAGAGGGACCTGGGGTCACTGCATCCCCCTTTGGGATCCCTCTGCCCCGCGCTCAGCCCCGACTTCAGTGGCTCTAAGGCTCAGCCAGCGCCCCCCGCACCTGTGGGACAGAGGGGGTCCCTGCGGTCCCCACCCCACAGGAGCAGCCGTGCTCTGCTCACCCCGTGGCATGTCCAGCGCCGGCGCCAGTCCTGGCTGTGGGCACGGGTCCGGAGGTGCTGCCGGGCTGGAGCCTGGCCCGGCGGCAGGACAGGAGGGAGCCGAGGGTCTGCATCCTCCGCAGCGGGGATCCTGTGCGTCCCGGCAGCCGGGGGCTCTGTGCACCTCCGCACCTGGCAGGGGTGCGTCTGCCCCGGTACCGGGCGTGGCTCCTCCGGGGGACCCAGCCACGCAGCTCCTGCGGCACGGCCGCGTCCTGGCAACGTGGGTCCCCAGGGCACTCGCGGGCCCCTGGGACACCCGAGCTGAGGCGGCCGCTGTGCCAGGCGCACCGGGCACGCTGGGGCACGGAGCCATGGCCAGGTGTGCTGGGGCCCAGGTTAGTCCCCGGTAATAAGAGCCGGTGCCAGGCAGTGCCCTGTGCGGAGGTGGTGGCAGGTCCCAGCGCCTGGTGCGCCTGCCAGAGCCGTGCTCGGTACGAGGTTACCTGGCACAGCCGTGCCCAGTGCAAAGTTATCTGGCACAAGGGTGCCCAGGGCCGGGTAGGGCGCGTTTCTGGGGTGCCCGGGAGACGGTTCTGCGGGGTGCTGGTGCCGGGGTGCCCGGGAGACGGTTCTGCGGGGTGCTGGTGCCGGGGTGCTCGATCCCGAGGAGCTCAGTTCCAGGAAGTGCAGTGTGCAGGGGTCACCCGGTTCAGAGGATGCTGGTACAGGGTTACCCGGTGCTGGGGTGCCCAGTTCCAGGGGTGCCTGGGCCAGCGGAGTGCCCAGTGCAGGGTGGTGCCCGCACTGGGGCTCTCGGTGCCGGGCGTAGCTGGGTACCCGGTTCCCGGTGACCGGCTCAGAGGGGTTCCCGGTTCTGGGGAAGCCCCGCTGCAGGGGTGCTGGTGCAGGGTACCGGTGCCGGGTGTCCCGGTACCGCCGGTCCCTGTCCCCGACTCGCGGGTCCCACGCGCCCCGGCCCCGCCCGGCCCCGCCCAGCCCCGCCCCGCCCACGGAGCAGCCAATGAACGCTCGGCCTTTCCCAGACAGGCCCCGCCCACCGGGCGGTGTGGGCGTGTCGCGGGGCCGCGGTGGGCGTGGCCGGCGCGCGCGGTGCGTCGGGCGCGGCGGGAAGATGGCGTCGGGAGCGCGGGGCCCGTGGCGGGGGCGGGCGGTGAGCGGCGGCGCTGGGGCGCACCGGGAGGGGCCGGGGGGCGCCGGGACACCGGGAATGGGGGCACCGGCAGCGGGGACACCGGGAGCGGGTGGTGCGGGCAGTGGGGCGGGCCTCGGGGCAGGTCCAACCGCCTTTCTGCCGCCGTGCCGGGCTGCCCGGGCCGCCGCCCGCCCTTGGCCGCGCGGGGCCGGAGGGACCGGACCGGCCCGGGCGGTGTCGGGGTGAGGGGCGGCGGGGGGACGGGTCCGAGCGGGCCGCAGTGCCGTGGGGAGAGGCCCGGCCCCGCTGTGGCCCGCGGGGTCCCGGGGGTCCCGGCCCCGCGCCCAACGCCTCCAACGCCTCTCTGCCCTGCCCAGGTGCGGCGCTGACGGGACGGGACCGCCGCGACCTTGACCCAGGTAGGCGGCCCGGTCCCGGGGATCGAAGGGTCCCGGTTGTGCGTGACCCCGGAGCTTGAGGGCGTCCCGGTCCCGGTGTCTGCATGCCTCCGGGTCTGTGGATGCCCAAGTGAGCACCAATCTTCCGCGGGCAGGGGGACTGCGGCCCCGGCGCGGGGGGCAGCCCCGGGTCTGTGACAACCCCTCGCCTCACCCGGACCACCGGCGACCCCCCGGCGACCCCTCGGTGACCCCCACACCGTGTTCCATTTCCCGGGTGCACCAGAGGGGCTGGTGCTTGTCACTCACAGCCTCCCGGTGCTGGGTGCCATCCTCGGCCTATGGTGTCCCTGCCCTGCTGTCCCTGCCCCGGTGGCACCTGGCTGTCATCCTGTGCCCTCGGTGTCCCTGCCTGCAGTGTCCCTGTGCCTGCTCTGGTGGCACCTGGTCACCCCTCAGTGTTCTGGCTGCCTGCTGCCTGGGCGGAGGCTGCTGCCCCACTGCAGCCCGTCCGGGTGCCCCTGGGTGCCCCTGGTGTGGGGCCACGGCCCCGTGCCATGCCCCGGTGTGTGGGTCCATGTGGCAGGCACAGCCAGGCTGGGGTGAGGGGCACAGGTACGGGACAGAGGTGGTGGCAGCTGCTGTCCCTGTCCCACCAGCACGGCTCTGGCTGTGGGTCCCTGCCCTGGGGACGCTCTGGTGTGCCACACCGTGGCCTTTGCCTCAGTGCTCCTGCTGGGGCCGCAGTGCCAGGTCCCGGGGCTGGCGCTGCCCCGGCATGCTGCGGGTCTAACTTTAGCAGCCACGCGAGCGCTGGCTGTGGGTGGGACAGGCTGTGCTGGGTATAAATAGACAGGCCCTGCTCGTGCTGCGTCCCACTGCCCCAGCTTCAGCCACTTTCCATTCCTTCTCCTGTGGTTTGGGGTGTCTTTAATGGCACTTTCACTTCCCCAAGCCCCACGCAAGGGCTGTGGCACTGGCTGTCAAAGCCACTGACCTTCCCACTTGCTGGTGGGGGACTGGGGGGGTCCCTGCAGTATTTCTTTGTCCCCAGGCACACCCGTGCTGCTGGCTCTGGGGCCTTTTACTGCTCAGTGCCGTGCTGGTGCCTGCAGTGGCAGTGGTGGTGCTGGGGCACGGGGCCCTATAAATATCCTGGCAGCGCTGCTGTGCTGCACCGGCCGTGGGTGCTGCTGAGCATGGGGGTGGGCAGCTGTCCCAGCTGTCCTGCTGTCCCTGCGGCCTGCTGGGTACTCCCCACACCCATGCTGGGCTGGTTCCCAGTTTAAAGTCCAGTGTGGGGTGTGAGCAGGGCAGGGATCCAGAGTCCTCCAGCCACCACTGCTCTAGCGTGCTTGCCCTCCCCAGTTCCCATTGCTCTGTCTCTCCTGCCTGCCTTTCCTTGTGATTACCTTGCTTTCCTCCTGACTTTCTTCCTTCCTGCTTTCCCTTCTGCCTCCGTCCTTGCTGCTGGACGTGAGGTTGGTCTGGGGGTCTCTGACAGCCCCTCTGCCTGCAGCCCGGCCACTGGCAGCAGCATGGAGGAAGGACCCTGGCATCGCCCCTGCTGCCCTGTGCCCCCACGGTGGTGCCAGGCCGCGTCCAGACCGGTTGGGGTGCCCCGGTGCTGTCCGTAACCCCGTGCCCATGGAGAGGATGAGCTGGCTGAGCAAGCTGACCCCACGGGCGGGTGGGCAGCGAGCCCCCCGCAGCGCCAGCCTGCAGCCCCCCGTCACCGCTGACCCCGAGACCTGCCTCATGGTCTTCAAGAACCACTGGGCACAGGTGAGTGGGACGGGAGGGCAGAGAGGATCCCGGACCCTCCAGCCCCCAGCCCCCACTGCCAAGCCCCCTTCCACAGGTGCTGCGGATCCTGGAGCGGCGTGGGAGCAAACCAGCCCCCGACGACCTCAGCGCTGTCCGCAACAACACCTACCAGATGCTGAACCTGCTGGCTGAGGACCGGCCCTGGGGGGATGGGGACAAGGACAGGTCACAGGGGGACGGGGACATGGCCTGTGGGCCCATCCTGGAGTTTGTGGCTGCTGAGAACCTTCTGGAGCGGCTCCTGTGCTGGCATCTGCAGGGTGACTTCACCGAGGAGAGGAAGGTCTGAGTGAGGGGAACAGAGGGATCTACATCGGTGGGAGGTTTGTGGGGAAGTTGGGATAGGCTGGATCCAAGGGGTTGAGGGTCAGCCAGGCCAAGGGAAGGGTGCTGCCCCAGGGCATGTTCAGGTTGGACTGGGGTTGAGATTATCCAAGTCATCCCAAAAACTCTGTGATGTTGGAGGAAATTCCTCATGGAAAGAGCTGTCCAGCCCTGTCACAGTTGGCCCAGAGCAGTGCTGGAATCCCCAGCACTGGGGGGATTTCACAGCCGTGTGGATGTGGCACCTGGGGATGTGGGTCAGTGGGCCGGGTTGTGCTGGAGGAACAGCTGGAGCGGGTGGTCTCTGTACCTTTGCCACCCTGTCCTTGTTGGCAGGTGGAGCAGCTGAAGCTGTACGAGATGCTGATCAGCCAGGCCCGGCAGCCCCTGCTGCGGCACAAGCCGGTGCTGACGCCGCTGCTGCGCCTGCTCAGCGTGTGCGCCGAGCCTGCCTCGGCCCCGCTCGAGAACAGCCTGGTGCTGCTGCTCAACCAGCTCTGCGTCTCCGTGGCCCGCGAGCCGGCCATCCTGGAGCTCTTCTTCCACAGCCACACAGACCAGGGCCCCGCCAACCTCATCATCTTCTCGCTCCTCATCCCCTTCATCCACCACGAGGGCGCGCGGGGCCAGCAGGCGCGTGACGCGCTGCTGCTCATCATGGCCATGTCGGCCAGCAACCGCGCCGTGGCCCAGTCCATCACCGACAACTCCTACTTCTGCCCGGTACGGATCCCCGTGGGCA
Source organism: Catharus ustulatus (assembly GCF_009819885.2). Taxonomy (NCBI): domain Eukaryota; kingdom Metazoa; phylum Chordata; class Aves; order Passeriformes; family Turdidae; genus Catharus; species Catharus ustulatus. The sequence goes on along the minus strand of NC_046222.1, from coordinate 124,502,204 downwards.
TCCCCCTCCTCCTCAGGCCAATGTTCCCCTCCCCGGGGTGATGTCCCCTCCCTGGGACAGTGCTGGAACCCTGCGCTGCTGGCACAGGGTTGGGCTGCTGGGGCAGGAGCCGTGGACGTAGAGAAGTCCTGGCCTGGCTTGGGGATGGTGGGGAACAGGGCTGGAGATTATGGGGGGCTTGGGAATGATGGAGAGCTTTGGGATAGAGGGCTTGGAGATGATGGAGAATCTGGGGGTGCTGGAAGGTCCGCAAGTGATGGGGGGCTTGGAGGTGACAGAGTAGCCTGGAGATGATGGAGAGCTTGAGGATGAGGGTGCTGGGGACAAGGTGTTTGGAGATGATGGGGGGACTTGGTAGTGATGGGAGGCTTGGAGATGGTGGAGGGCCCTGGGCTGGGGATGAGGGGGCCACTCCCTGGGGTCAGTGGTGGATGCAGGGCCCAGCCCAGCTGCCCTGCCTGGAATGCTGGAGTGGGGCAGGTTTGTGGGGGGCAGGTTGCTGGGGTTTGGGGGAGGACGGTTGGGTCCAGCAGCCGGAGGTCCAGGGGGCTGCGGGGCAGCCGAGTACGTGTGTTCCCAGGTGCTGGCCACGGGCCTGAGCGCCCTGTACTCCTCCCTGCCCCGCAAGATCGAGGTGCGAGGAGATGACTGGCACTTCCTGCGGCGGGAGGACTGGATCGGCGTCTCCTCCCTCGTCCTCTTCATGAACTCGCTTGAGTTCTGCAACGCAGTCATTCAGGTGGGGCTGAGGGGCTACGAGGAGCTGTGAGGGGCTCCCAGCCCCGTCGGGGGCTGCCTGACGCCCCTGCGGCCCCTCAGGTCGCCCACCCACTGGTGCAGAAGCAGTTGGTGGATTATGTCCACAACGGGTTCCTCGTGCCCGTCATGGGGCCGGCGCTGCACAAGGTGAGGGACCCCCGCAGCAGGTGTGGGGTGGGGTCTCCTGCCCGTGCGGGTGGGCAGGGCCCCATGGCGCCCAGCTCCACGTGCCCCTCCCGCAGACCTCGGTGGAGGAGATGATCGCGAGCACAGCGTACCTGGACCTGTTCCTGCGCAGTGTCAGCGAGACAGCGCTGCTGAAAACCTTCCTGCGCTTCGTGCTGCTGCACCGGCACGACAACACCACCATCCTGGACACGCTGGTGGGCCGTATCAACAGCAACTCCCGGGTGAGCCCCATGGCCCCACAACATCCCCCTCCTCATCTTTATCCCATCTCCCATCTCCCCATCTCTGTCCCCTGCCCTGCCATGGGGTGGGTGGCACTGCCCCTGCCCACTCCACTGCCCCTCTGATGCCCTGCTCTGTCCCCAGCTGTGCATGGTGTCCCTGAGCCTCTTCCGGACCCTGCTCAGCCTCAACTGTGAGGACGTGATGCTGCAGCTGGTGCTCAGGTAGCAGGGGCTGGGCTGGGGTGCTGAGAGGGGCTGGGGGTCACCTGCTGCTGGCCCACTCTGGGGGCTCCTCTGGGACGGAGTTGCTCCCAGGTGGGGTTGTGGGTGTGAGGCAGGCACATCATTTGTCCCTCTGTGAAGGGGCTGGGGTGCTGTGCAGGGTCCCTGTCCCTGTGTCTCCTCTGCACTGCCCTGTGCCACCCTGTGTCCCCAGGTACCTGCTGCCCTGCAGCCATGTGATGCTGAGCCAGAAGCGGGCGGTGCGGGACTTGGACATCTACGGCAAGACAGCGGCCAAGTTCCTGTCCCTCATCCCGCGCTGCTGCCGGCCCGAAAGCCCCCCACCACCCCGCGACCGGGACGAGGAGCCCCCCTCCCGGGCCAGGGGTACGCCACTGCGGCCCCTCAGAGGCCCTCCCCACCGTCCCCATGGCCCTTGGCAGGACAGTGTCCCTACAGCCTCTCGGACTCCCTTCCTGCCCGGGCTTGGCACTGAGCTGTCCCGTGCTATCCCTGTGGCCCCTCAGGCCCTGTCCCCCTCCTGGCTTGATGCAGAGCTCTGTCCTGGGGTCTCCATGGCCACTTGTAACCCACTCCTGCTCCAACTTGTTGATGAGTCCCAGCTGTGTCATCCTTCATAGCCGGGCCCCATCCTGTCCCATTGCTGAGCTCTGCCTTGCTGTCCCCTTGGATCCTGTCCCAGCTCAGTGCTGAGCCCCTCGTGCCATTCCTGTGGCAACTTCAGCCCCGTGCCCACCCATCCTGCCACAGTCCCCATGCCACTCTGTCCCCACGTAGCTGAGCCCTCTGAGCTCCCCTGAGCCATCCCTGCAGCCGCTGGGACACCACTGCTGTCCCGGCCCAGTGCTGACCCTCGTGCCACCATCCCCGCTCGAATTGCCCATTTCCCCTCGGGGCTGACCCCCGCTGTCCCCGCAGGCCACGGCAGCCCCGGCGCGGACGCCCCCGCGGCACCGAAGCCCTCCACGCCGTCCCGGCTCGCCCTCTTCATGCGCCAGGCCAGCGCGGGCCCCGCCGAGGCCGCTGCCCCCCGCTCCCCCGGGCCCCCCGCGGGCAGCCCCCCCCGGCCCGGGCCCCGGGACGAGGTGGCAGAGCTGGACAGGAATTACCTGGAATACCTGCGGGACGCGCGGCGCAGCATCGACCGCTGCGCCTGGGCCTGCCGCGTCTGGTCAGCGCCCTACGACGGCGAGGAGCCCCGCGCCCCCGGGCCCGCGCCCGACCCCGACAGCCCCCCGGGGCGGCCCCCCGGGCCCCCCACGCCACGGACTAAGAAGCGGGGGCTGCCCGAGGAGGGGGTGCGGGAGGCGCCGGGGGGGCCCCTCGGGGGTGATGAGCCCAGCGCCGGGGGGCCCGGCCCCGAGCCCCGGGATGGGGGGACACTGGTGAACGGGGCACACGGGGCGGCCGAGCCCAGGCGGCCCGAGGGGGATGTGGTGGTGAAGAAGGTCCGTCGGAGCCCCCAGGGCGAGGGGGAGGGCGGCGGGGGGGCGCCGAACGGGGCCCCTCGGGCACAGCCCCCCGGCTGGGAGCCCCTGCCCTCGGTGGACTCGCTGCTGGAGGAGCTGCTGGCCCGCGTGCCCGCCGAGCCCCCTGGTGCCGGCGTCTCCATCGAGACCTTCACGGAGGAGCTGCGGGAGATCGAGGCCGAGATGCAGAACGGGGGCACGGAGGGTGCCCCAGCCACCCCCACAGAACCCCCGGAGCCGCCCTTGTCCCACGAGGAGGAGGAGGCCTTTGCCAGCTTCACCGCGCTGCCCGAGGGGGATGGAGGCGCCGGGCGGGCACCGCCACGGCCCCCAGACCCCCTGGCGCAGGTGGTGGCCAGCCCGCCGCGGGCAGTGGGGCCACCCCCCAGCCAGCCCTTCACAGGTGGGCACGAGGGGACACGGAGGGTCCCAGCTCCCTGCAGGGCCCTGCCTGACCCCCTCCCCATGTCCCCAGGCCCCTTCGTGTCGGTGCTGTTTGGGAAGCTGGAGAACATGCCCCACAACTCACTGTATGTCAACTTCCTGCTGACGGGGCTGGTGGCCCAGCTGGCCTGCTACCCCCAGCCTCTGCTCCGCTCCTTCCTGCTCAACACCAACATGGTCTTCCAGCCCAGTGTCAAGTCTCTGCTCCAGGTATGGCCCCTGGGGACCCCCTGCCCTTATGGAGTCATGGGAAGGTGTTGGAAAAGATCCCCAGGAGCACTGAGTTCACCCTGTGCTGCCCAGCCCACTTCTCCCATGTCCAGGCACATGGCTGTAACCCCCTCTGGATCCCCTGGGGCTGTTGGGGTGCCCTGTGCTCCAGGGAATGCCCCATCTTCTGTGGACCCCTGTTCCTGAGGGTACCCCCGTCCTGTGGTTCTGCAGGTGCTGGGCTCGGTGAAGAACAAGATCGAGAGCTTTGCTGCCACTCAAGAGGATTTCCCAGCACTGCTCTTCAAGGCCAAGAAGTATCTGATTGCTCGGGGGCGGCTGGACTGGGCAGAGGGGCCGGGGGCTGTGCCTGCCCTGCGCCGCACGGACACCCTGGGTGAGGACATGGCCTTGGCTGGGGGCTGTGCAGGCACTGGGACTGGCACATGGGGCTGGAGGCCGCGTGCTGTGTTGTGTAAGGAGGTGGGGGCTGCCCTGTGCGTTTCCCAGGGTCTGCACGGAGAGTTGTGTGGGGGTGGAGGCTGCCCAGGGGGCTGCAGGCCGTGTTGTACAAGGGACTGGCTGTGCAGGGTGGGTTGGGGGCTGCTCTGGGAGTCTGGTGTCCGCATGGGGTGTGGGGTCTGTGCAGGGTTGTGTACTGTGTGAAGAGGAGGGTTGGGGTCTGTGCAAGAGGTCTGGATGCCATGCCCCGTGAGCCCACAGCCACGGGCTGTCCCGTGGGCCCGGGCTGGGTGCCCCGTGCCCGGTGTCCGTGACCCGTTCCCCTGTGCCCAGCCCGCAGCCGGAAGCCGTCCCTGGGGGAGCTGCTGCTGCGCCACGCCAACAGCCCGACCCGCGCACGGCATGCGGCCCAGCTGGCGCTGCAGGGGCTGCGGGACGGGGGGCTGCACCCCCTGGGCCCCCCGGCCCGCCACGGCGAGGCCCTGCGTGTGCGCAACGCCGTCTACTGCGCCGTCATCTTCAGCGAGTTCCTCAAGGAGCTGGCCGCCATCGCCCAGGCCCACGCCGTCACCTCGCCCTTCCTCACCGAGCCCCCCGAGGAGTGACCCCCGCGCCCCCTTTTTAACCCCGGACTCGGACCTTTTTAATTTATTGGGGCGGGGCGGGGCCGAGGCCGGGCTGCACTTTGGACACGAGTGGCCGCCCCTGCCCCGCGCCCCGGGGAGCAGGGCAGGACCCTGGGGCCCCCGGGGCTCGCAGGGCGGGGGGCGCGGGGCGGGCTGGCTCTGCCCCCCTCGGCCCCCGGGGGGGTCCTGGTGCCCACCCAGCCGCTCTCTATGCAACCCCCGGGGTGTGGGGCTGGGGGGGCTGTGCATGGGGAGGGGATGTGTGTCTGTGCTGTGTAAAACCCTTGGGAATAAAGGGTCTGATTGAGGGCATCGCCTTCCACCATCCTTGTAACTCTAAGGGTAGGGGGGCAGCCAGGGTACCAGAGCACCCCTGCACCCTGCTGCTGGCCTGAGGGACCCCCTGTCTGCTCCCTCCTCAGCTTTGGGGGCTCTGGGGTGAAGCTGTGACTGCCGGGGGACAGCAAGGGGCTTGTGGAGCAGGTGCCAGCATTGTGGGCTGCCCTGGCCCCCAGGTGCACCACAGCTCCCGTCCTGGGACACCCCCAGGACCCTGCTCGTGGCCCTCACCCAGAGGGTTCCAGCTGGGCTGGGGTGAGAATGGAAACCGGGATGAGGGTGGAGATGCAGATAATTGGGATGGGATGGGGATGGTGAGGATGGAGGTGGGAGGGGATGTGGTGGTGTCTCCTGGGCTGTTGGGGGTTCGGGCTCCATTCTGTGTCCCAAACATCCCCTGGCTCTGACCTATGGGAACAGAGACTGGAGAATGTCTGGAATTCTCATTCCAGTAGGTCATGTGTGAGCTGTATTCCAGCCTTTTCCCTAGCAGCGTGGAATGTCAGCCAGCCAGCACAGGGACATGGAGCCACCCCCAGGCTAGAATCTGGGGGGTGCTGCCTGTGTTATCTCCTGTTCCAGCCCTTGCTACCTTGCCGATGAGCCTTTTTTGCAATTGCCAATTGATTTGTGACCAATTCCCACTCATCTCTTGGAGGTTTTGCCCCAGGTGAGGTCATTTCTGTGTTGGAAACAGTGGGGTCAGTAAGACTAAAGAAAGACTAAGGAAATGTGCTCTGCTGGGCACTGCTGAGGCCACACCTCGAATGCTGTGTCCGGTTCTGAGTCCCTCAATTCAGGAAGGACATAGAGGGGCTGGAGCGTGTCCAGGGCAGGGAATGGAGCCGGGGAAGGGGCTGGAGCCCAGGAGGGGCTGAGGGAGCTGGGAAGGGGCTCAGCCTGGAGAAAAGGAGGCTCAGGGGGGACCTTGTGGCTCTGCACAAGTCCCTGCCAGGAGGGGCAGGGAGGGGGGGTCGGGCTCTGCTCCAGGAACAGGGACAGGAGGAGAGGGAACGGCCTCAGGCTGGGCCAGGGCAGGCTCAGGGGGGACAGCAGCAGCAATTTCCCCATGGAAAGGGAGCTCAGGGATTGGAAGTGCCCAGGGAGGTTTGCGGCGCCCATCCCTGCAGGTGGGACGAGGCGCGGTCAGGCACACGGACTCGATGTTCCGGACGCTCCGGAACTCCCGAGCCGCTCCCGCTTCCCCCGGCCCCGCCCCGCCGCGGCACCGACAACGTGACGTCACTTCCTGCCCCTGGCCCCGCCCCTGGGTTAACCCGCGCCCCGCGAGCCCCGCGGCCTCTTTCCGGCCGCGCGCGCCAAGATGGCGGACACGCAGGTGGGCGCTGCGCGGCCCGGGCGCGGCGGGGGGCGCGGGGCGGCCTGCGGGGGGATCGGCCGGTGCCGTGAGGGTGTGGGGGCTGACGGGGGCACGTGTCGGGGATCTGGGCGGGGGAGGAGGCCCCGGGGTCGGTGGAGCGAAGGGGAAGCGGAATCTCGGTGAGGCGAGCGGGGGGGGTGTCTCGATTCGCCGGGATTTTGGGGAGGGGGCGGCGGGGGCTGCTCTCGGTACGCCGGAGTTTCGGGGGAGGACAGGGCTGCTCCGAGGTTTTTGAGGGAGTGGAAATCTTTTTGTTTTGGTGCTTGCGGGGAGGGCCGCGTGTCTCGGGGACGAAGGCGGGGGCGGACTCTCGGTGCCCCACGGATTGGGGGTGCGGGAGCAGCGAGCTCCGTGCCCTGGGCTTGGGACGGGGTCCCGGTGCCCCGAGGGTCTGGGGGAGGGCAGACGGTCCAGAGTCCCGCGGGGGGGAAGGATCCGCGTGCTCCGGGGCCTGGAGCTCGCGGTGCCCGGGGCTCCGGAGGGAAATGAGCCGCTCCCGGTGCTGACCCCGCTCCTGTCCCCCCCTCCAGACGGAACGCGCCTACCAGAAGCAGCCGACGATCTTCCAGAATAAGAAGCGGGTGCTGCTAGGCGAGGGTGGCAAGGAGAAGTTACCCCGCTATTACCGTAACGTGGGGCTGGGCTTCAAGACCCCCAAGGAGGTGAGGGGGGCCTGGGCTTAGGTGTGGGGGCTGTGATGGTCCTGGTGTGGATGTGGCATTTCGGAAAGGGGTCAGTGGTGGCCTCAGCAGTGCTGCTTGGACTCGGGGACCCTTTTCCCCACCTGAATTGTTCCATGGTCCCTGTGTGTTTGAGCATTCTCTGGCCTCTGGTGGTACTTGAGCTGTATCTCCCACCTGTCCCTGCAGGCCATCGAGGGCACCTACATCGACAAGAAGTGTCCCTTCACTGGCAATGTCTCCATCCGGGGCCGCATACTCTCAGGTGAGCTGGAGCATCCCCGTGGGAGTAACCACCCCCTGAGGTCCCTGTAACCTGCCCCGGTCCTGGAGCTGCAAATGATGCCAATCTCACGATGGTCTGCCGAGCCCATCGCGGGCCTGACGACACTGCCACATGGCTTTACTGATGCAGGTGACAGGACCAGGTGTGCTGGAGGGCAGGTGTGGAGGAGCCAGTGCTGTGGGGAGTGTTAGGAAGGGTGTTAGAGGGCTTGAAAAAGAGCCATAATTGGGTTTATAACAGAAACGGGGAGGTTGTGGCCTGGCAGTGAGGAGCCAGGAGAAATTCCTGGGATGTGCCAGGTGGACAGCGATCCCTGGCAGTGCCCTTGAGTCCCTCCAGTCCCTCAGTGTCTCAGGTGTCCTGTCCCTGTGGTGCAGGTGTGGTGACCAAGATGAAGATGCAGCGCACGATCGTGATCCGCCGCGATTACCTGCACTACATCCGCAAGTACAACCGCTTCGAGAAGCGCCACAAGAACATGTCAGTGCACCTGTCCCCCTGCTTCAGGTGTGTGCGTGTCCCTGGCGTGTCAGCACGCCTGTCCTTGCTGGTGTGTGCTGCTGGGCTCGTTCAGACTGGGGAGGCACAGCTGGGCGGGACGGGGTGGGTTCATTGCCCCTCCTCACCTGGAACGTGCTCTCGGTTATGATGTCCAATCTCACGATGGTCTGCAGAGTCCCCCGGCTGAGGGGCTGCTGACAACGCCTCTGGCATGTACTGAACCCGGCACTACCTGTGGGAGCCTTGCACTCCTTCCCAGAGGAGCGGCCAGGCTGGGGTTCTGAGGGGCAGGGAAGCCCTGGGAGCTGCCTGACCTGCCGGTGTCATTGCAGGGACGTGCAGATCGGGGACATCGTGACCGTGGGGGAGTGCCGCCCCCTCAGCAAGACCGTGCGCTTCAACGTGCTCAAGGTGACCAAGGCTGCAGGCACCAAGAAACAGTTCCAGAAGTTCTGACCCCTGTGGGGAGAGGTGTGGGAGGAATAAACGTTGGGAAAATGGAACTTTGTATGTGTGGCTGAGGTGTGTGGTGCTGGGAGCACAGTCATGGCATGGGGCAGAGGGGGACACTGTCCAGCTGCTCTTGTCACTGCCCTGTCCCAGTTCAGTGTTGGTTTGTTCTGGGCTGTGTCTGCCTTCCCAGGGCCACTGCAGCAGGTGCTGGGTGTGAGTTTGGTAATGATTCAGAATGGGAAGTCAGGTGCTGGTGAGGGGCAGGTGTGGCCCTGAGGGTCCTTCTCAGCAATGAGTGGTTCAGCACTGGGGCCAGCTCTGGCAGTGTGTCACATCAGTGTCCAAGGCCAGGTTGGACAGGGCTGGAGGCACCCTGCTGTCCCTGCCCATGCAGGGGGGTGGAACTGGATGAGCTTTAAAGGTCTTTCAACCCCAACTGCCATGATTCCATGACACCTGGGTGCCTCCACCTGCTCCAGGTGAGCCCCACACCTTTGGCTGTGGGCTGGAGCTGCAGCTCCAGGATTGAGCTGTAGCCTTTCTTCACACTCAGACTCTTGAAGAAACCTCAGTGTTTGAGGTAAGTCCACACAGCTCCAGTTACTTTAGATTTTCAGGGGTTGTGACATCCATACCTTTATTCCTGGTCCTGCCATAACTCTGGGACTGCCACGTGTTTGCTCTGGAAGTGTGAGCAGTGGAGGACATGGGGCCTGGTGTCCAGTGCCAGCAGGTGCCATGACTGTGTGGGGTTCATCCCTCAGTTCTGAGGAGCCTGGAACCACCTGAGGTGGAAGGGACACACGGGGACCATTGGATCCCTGTGCCCCACCAGTCAGTCACTGGTTCAGGAAACGTTTCCCAGTTTCAGCCTCAGGTAATGTCACAGCCCCCATGAAGCTCCAACAGTCAGGGGATTAAAGGTGGGCACTGGTGTAGGAGAAAAGAGGGACATGGAGCAGGGCATCCATCAGCCATTCCCGTGGGACCCTGGTGTGTGCCTGAGACCCCCAGCTCCTGAGTGGGGGCAGCTGAACACCCTCAGCACGGCGCCCTGTGAGCCATCCCAGCCCTGAGCCCCCAAACCCCCCAAGCTCCACACTCAGCTCCTTCCCAAGTCTGATCCAGGACAGGAGCTGTGGGCAGCAGGACTGTCGTGTGCTGGGGTTACCTGGTGTCCTGGTGGGCATCACAGGGGGTCCCAGGAGGGTTGTTGGGTCCTGCTGCAGGATCCACCCTCCCCTGCTCAGCTGCACCAGCTGTCAGCACGGGTGGGTTTGGGAGCATTGGCCTTGTGGAAAGCACGTTTCTGTGGCAGGGCTGTGCCCTCAGCCAGCACTGCCTTCAGCTGGCTCGGGCTGACCCTTGCCACTGGTTTGTCTGGGACATTGGGGATGCTGGGAATGAGCCCTGACTGCAGTGACAGGGACACCTTTACCTGTCAGAACCAGGGGAGTGGTGCTCAGGCTGCTCTCAGCAGTGCTCCTGCCCCATCCTCGTGTCCCTGTCCCCCCTCTCCTCCCGTTCCCAGGACATCTGTGTGCTGCTGGGTATCTGACACACCTGTGGCAGGGCCGGCGTGTGCTGACACTTCCAGAGCTGCTCTTGCCAGGTGGAGCCAGGATCTGGTCCGGGGAGCCCCAGGAGCCCTGCAGCACTGAGGGTTGTGGTGTTTTCCCCCACAGTTCCCATATGGAAGCCCCAGGGCCAGGACCAATGCACAGGCTGCTTGGAGCCTACATCCCCCACACCCTAATGCCCAATTATTTGCTCCTTGGGAGGTTAAGCCAAGCCTTCATCCTGCAGTGATTAGGCCTCCTCCTTCACTCCCTTAAGCAGATTTATTTGGCTTAATGCTCCTGCCCTGTGAATTATTCCAACAAGCCTGTTTTTAACACCAGACTGAGATTTTATTGGGATGTCAGCTGGGGGTGTTCCCCCCATGTTCCCCCTGCCCTGAGCCCTGCTGGGAGCCGTGGAGCATCACATCCCAGTGATGTTCCTGCTGTACCTGCAGAACTGGCACAGGGACAGCTCATGTTAAAAACTTTCCCTCTTAATCCCTCCCTAATCCTCCTAATCCCTCATGACATGCTCAGAGCTGCTGGATTTGGGGTTTTTGGGGAAGCAGCTCCCAGCAGTGGTGAGTGGAGTGATCTGTGTCCCCTTGGGGATGCCCATTTCCCTGCCCATTTCCCTGCTCCCTGGGTTTTGCCTTCTGCCAAAAGATCACAGAAACTGCAGTGTCGGAGCTGAGGGACCAGCCCCCTTCCAGTGCAGGAGTGGGGCACTTTGTCCTTTTCCTTTGCTCCAGAGCAGGAACTGCTGTGCTGGGGAGGATCCTTGGCACAGGGCGAGCCAGCCTGGCACAGTCCAGGGCTCCAAAGAGCCTCACCCTGGCACAGGAGAGCCCTCCTGCCATGATCCATGGCCCAGGAGCTGGTGGCTGTTCCATGGCCCTGGCAAGGGTCCTCAGCTAACCCCAGCATGGAACAACTCCCCTGTTCCATTAACTGAGGGTTCACATCATCAGCCTCATCCCCACCCAGCTCTCTCAAGGCTGGTACATTTGGGAATGAATTCCCCTGTCAGGCAGCTCAGTTATTCTGATTGCTTTTGCTCCAGCTGCCCAAGGGACTCCTTGCACTGTACCTGCACATGCCACAAAGTGGGACTGACCATCTTTTCAATCCAAAATTCCCAAATGCCAAGACATTTGTGGATCTAAGGAACATCTCTGCCAGTGCCAGGTTATGATCCCAGTGAGGCCAGGCTTCTTTGAATGGGGCTGCAGGGTGCCCTGGGTGTGCAGTGCCATCCAAAACCATCCTGAGATGTGTGGGGCTGGCTGGGCATGGCCAGGCACGGTGGGGACATGCCTTGGCCCCACCTTCCAGCTCCATCTCCTGGGGTGCCTCTGTCCTGCCATCGAGGTTTGTTTCTGCTGGGGCTGGGAATCCAACTCTCCATGGTGCCTGTTGTGTTCCCAGCAGTTCTGGGAAAAATTAGGGGCTAGGAGATGTTAGATATTAGGAGAAAATAGGTAATAGGAAAGAATTCTTCATGGAAAGGGAAGGGTGCTCAGGCCTTGGCAGGGGCTGCCCAGGGAGGTTTGCAGTGCCCATCCCTGCAGGTGGCACCTGGAGGTGGCACTCAGGGTGACAAGGTGGCCATGGGGACAGCTGGGACTGCCTGGGCTGGGAGGGATTTTCCAGCCCCAGGGATTTGGGGATTCCTGGTGGCCAAAGCCAGGCTGTGGTTGCAGTTCTGAGCTCCTGAGCTGCTGCTCCCTTGAGGCCCCGTCCCTGCCGTGTCCCCACCCCTCTGTGCACTGGGTTAGCACTGAACTCTCCGTGCTGGAGCCCCAGCCTGTGCGTGGTTCATTATTTCTTGAGGAATTTAATTTGCAAACTCAATTTAATCCCTGAACCTGCAGCCATGGGGACGTGCAGCTCCCGCCTTGCTCCGCGGCGTCCTCGTGGCCGTGGCTCCTTTGTTGGGTTCCTGGGAGACCTTCCCCGTGCTCTCACTGAAGGCCACTGCTGCCACCTCAGCCCTGCCTGCCCTGCTGGCACACACAGCCCCAGCTCCTCCCTGCAAGGCTCTGGCAGCCACTTCATCCCTGCTTTGGCTCCCAAACCGCTGCTCATCCCTTCTGGCAGTGCTGCTGTCCACCCCTCCTGCACTCCTGCAGCTCATCCAGAATGGCCCTTCAGGACTCAATTCAATGATATTTGGGCTTGAACAGGCTTGGAGCACCCTGCTGCAGTGGGAGCTGTCCCTGCCCGTGGCAGGGGCTGGGACTGGAGGAGCTTTAAGGTCTCTCCCAACCCAGATCATTCTGTGATCAGGGTACTTCAGGTCCCATGATGGGAATTGCTGAATGCTTCCTGAGGTAGACAGGGACAGTATCCATCATCTTTTGGGGACAATATCCATCACCCCTGGGACAATATCAATCATCCCTCAGACATTGCTCCAGCCAGTGCAGCAGGGTCAGGCTCTCAGGGGTTTTTCCATCATCCCACAATATCCTGCTCCATCCCACAGGGTCTCAGCTGTTCAGGGTGGGACAGGGCCTGCTGAGGTCCATTTGAGCTAAGGCTGTTTCCAGACTGTTCTCCACTGGATGGACCCTGAGGGCAGCACCCAAGCCTGTCCCCATCCTGTGTGTGCACAGAGCTGCAGGGTCCCGTGGAGACCTGGTCCCAAGCCCAGCTCAATTCCCAGACTGTGGCAGTGACAATGTGCTGGAGCTGGACATCCCTGTCCCCTGGCCTGTGCTGCCACTGTCCAGCCCTGTCCCACACCACGTCATGGCCCCATGGTCAGCTGGAGTCCTCCTCACTCCCTTTTTTCTCCATAATTTCCCCAAAATCTGGCCAGGCTGTTTGTCTTGCTCCAAATCCAGCCCTGTGGGGATGTTTCAGCTCCAGGAGCGCAGGGAGCAGTGCTGCCCCAGTGCCCTTGTGGGATCAGACACGGCCTGAGGGATGCTCCAGCACAACCTGTGACAGAGTTTGGTCCAGCCTTTGGTTCCTGAAGGGCAGGGGGCCCTGGGACCCTCAGGGACAGAGCAGGGTGGCACTGGGACACCAGTCCTGGCAAATGGCACAGATCCTGGAGAGACCCACGGCTTTGGAGGAGACACAGCACGAGGAGTGGCAGCTCTGGTGTCACCAGGCTGGAGGATGGTGCCAGGGCCACCGAGCCCTCCAGGGAGCAGGGCAGGCAAGGACTCATCCCCACCCGGAATGAGGATGTGCTTGGGAGCTCCCCTGGTCAGAGAGTGGCACAGGGGACCCGTGGGCTCCTCAGCTGTGCCAGCCCTGCCAGGAGCCCGAGCCCAGCTTTGGTTCCTCTCCTTGCTGCCCTCAGCCAGCTCCTGCCCCTCTGCTCCCCATCTGGGGTCCCTGTCCCGGTCTGAGCCACATTCCCCATGGCACCCCCACACTGGGAACTTGTTGTGATGGGGCAGAGCAGAGCTGGCCCCATTCCCACCCCTCTTCTGTGCTCCCTGGAGCCCCCGTGCCGGGCAGGAGCCCCCAGCTGGGGCAGTTTCCCTGGAATTGCTGATTTTCCGAGCTCTGGGAAGCTGCTGCCCATCCCTGTGCCAGGCAGAGCAGGACAGCTGTCACTGCAGCATGAGTCAGGAGGGTAATTACATGTCATCACGGGTAATTATGTGTAATTCTGTGCCATTCCGGGCCGTTTTGGTGACAGCATTTACCGCGGTGGGCTCAGCCTGTGCTGAGTCAGCCTTTCCCCAGGCAGGGGCTTTCCCATGGGAATTCCTCACCTTGCTGTGGCTGCAGCTCCCCTCACCTTGCTGTCACCACACAGCTTTGTGGGGGAGCAGCTGGGCTCGGTGGCCTCAGAGAGGGGTGCTCAAAGTTGGAGCTGATGACCTGGAAGGTTTTTTCCAGCCTGGTCTGGGGGGTTCCAGGTGTGGGGCAGCAGCTGCTGTGGCTGGTGCAGCCATGGCTCAGGTGAATCTCTGCCCACCTGTGCCTCTGTTCTGGGGTCCTGTGCTGTCCCTGCAGCCCTGGCACTGCTGCTCAGGGCAGGGAGGGCACTTAATTGAAACAATTAATTAGCTAGATAATAAATTGCCTGCTGCTTCTGCATGAGACACTTAATTATCTAGTTATTTATTTAGCTATGTAGTTATTGACTTGTTTAGTTATTTATTTAGTTATTCGGTAAATTATTCTGTAAATTAATTTTTTAATTATTCTGGACATTTGTTATTTAATTTATCAGTTATGTAAATTCAGTCAATTCATTGTTTTACCTGCAGCCACAGCCCATCTCTGTGATCCCCACCAATTCCAGGGACCCCCCAGGAGCTACCACGGAAATCACCAAGGTGGCAATGGGGAATTCCTGCAGGTTTGTGGAGTCCCAGGTGGAGTTTCAGCCTCAGCTTCCTCCTCCCTTTGTGCTGGGAATCCCCTGGGGCTGCAGCCAGCTCTGGGCTGGGGGTTTCAGGGTGTTAAATGGGAACATCCCCCCTGCACCCCCAGGCGCTGCTCAGGTGGAGCAGGGCAGGGTCCAGGCAGCCCTGCCCGGCTGGGGAAACTGAGGCACGGTGTGCCGAGGGAGGTTTAGGCTGGATTTTGGGGAAAGGGATGCAGTGCCCATGCCTGGAGGGATTCCAGAGCCCAGAGTGTGGCTCTGGCACCCGGGCACAGGGGTCAGTGGTGCCCTGGCAGTGCTGGGGGAGGTGCAGGCTCGGTGCTGCCGGGGGCTCTGCCAGCCCCAGCAATTCCATGAGCCCGTGATCTGCAGAGGTCCCTGGAGCACGCCTGGCCTGGCCTTGGTGCACAAGGGGAGGATGACATCCCTCTGGCTGTGCCACATCCTGTGCAGGAGCAGGAACAGCAGCTCTGGAACATCCCTGGTGCCACCTCCAGCATCCAGGTGTGTGGGGTTCACCACAGACCCCCTCTGGGGGGGTCACACAGCCCCCTGTCACTGTCCTGGGCTGTGACATGCTGCTCTGCACCCTGCTCCCCATGCTCCTCTTCCTGGGAGAAAACACGTCAAGGTTCAACCTGCGCTGAGGTGTTGCAGTGAGGAGACAAACAGAGATCATTCAGGGTGTCTGGAGCAGACCTGGGGGGAGCCCGGAGGTGCAGAGCTGGCTGTGACCCTGGTACAGGAGGCAGGACAGACCCCGAGCCCGTGTGTGGTGTGAGGCACCTCTAAATCTGTGAGAGAAACAGAGAAAAGCAAATAACCCAGCGAGGCTGGTGTGGAGCAGAGCCTGCTCAGCTCTCAGGGAAGATTCAGTGTTCTGGTTTTGGGGTGAAGGGGAGAAGGACAAATCTCACTGTCAGCAGGACCCCAGGGCTCCAGGGAAGCTGCTGTGAGCCAGACCCAGCAGGGTGGGTCGGTGGTGGAGGGCTCAGCTCCAGTGGGCTCTGCCCAGAGCCTGTGCTGGCACTGGGAGCTGCTGGGGACCCTCTGGAGCACCACAGCCCCCTCCTGCCCCTGCCCTGCCCTGCCCCAGCCCCCACAGCACCAGCCCCACCACTCTGCCCAGTGCCAGGGAACCTGCTGTGTCCATCCAGAGCTGGTGTCACACCCCTCGTGTACTGGTGTCACAGTCACACACTGGTGTCACCAACCCAGGGGAGCCGTCATATTTAGGCTTGGCTCACTGTGTGGGGTCAGAGGAACTGCAGAACTGGGGGTGTCCCCAGCCCAGAGCCTGCCTGGCCTCGCTGACCCCTGCAGAGGGACACGTCCAGCCCTGTCCAGCCCTGTCCAGCCCTGTCCAGCCCAGCCCAGCCCAGCCCTGTCCAGTCCAGCCCAGCCCAGCCCAGCCCAGTCCAGCCCAGCCCTGTCCAGCCCAGCCCAGCCCAGCTCAGCTCTCTGTGCTCAAGGGACACTGAGGAAGGACAGGGACAGTCGCTGTGTGCGTGCTGCAGGCCCTGGGAGCAAAAGGGTGTGTGAGTAAACAAAAAGGAGGAACAGGGTCTGTGAGTAAACAGAAAGGATAAAAATGTCCCGAGGAACAAAAGCGCAGCAGCCGTGCCGGGCCGTGCTGGAGCTGCCGAGCTCAGCCTGGGAAAGGCGCAGCTGAGGAGCGGGGCAGGGCCGGGGCTGTGCTGGGCGGGGCTGGCCTCGTGTCCCTGTCCCTGCCCGTGTCCGTGTCACTGTCCCTGTCAGCGTCTGTGTCCCTGTCCGTGTCCCTGTCAGTGTCTGTGTCCCTATCAGTGTCTGTGTCCCTGTCCCTGTCAGTGTCTGTGTCACTGTCCCTGTCCCTGTCCCTGTCAGTGTCTGTGTCACTGTCCCTGTCCCTGTCACTCCTGTCCCTGTCCCTGTCTCTGTCTGTGTCTGTGTCACTGTCCCTGTCCCTGTCACTCCTGTCACTGTCCCTGTCCCTGTCACTCCTGTCCCTGTCCCTGTCAGTGTCTGTGTCCCTGTCCGTGTCCCTGTCCCTGCCCGTGTCTGTGTCACTGTCCCTGCTGTCCCTGCTGTCACTCCTGTCACTCCTGTCACTGTCCCTGCTGTCACCCCGCAGGACGAGCAGCGTGGTGGTCCTCGGCACCGGGATGGGGCAGGGTGGGTCACAGAAGGGTCTGGCCTGGCAGGGACGTTAATCCCATCTTGTCCCACCTTCCCCTGGGACAGGGTGCTCCAAGCCCCGTCCCTGCCGTGGACACGCTGGGTCCTTGTCCTTGCAGCCCTTCTGATCCTGCTGCGAATGCCCCTGACCCGGAGGGGACAGTGGGGGCTCGGTGGGGGCTGCCCCAGACCCCCATGGACACCCCATGGACACTCTCCAGGGCCTGGAGGAGCTGGGGCCGGTCCCGCTGTGCCAGGCTGCAGGATCCCCGCCTTGTTCTCCTCTGCAGGGTCCAGCGGACCCTCCCAGGCTCCCCAGCGCCTCAGGTGTGGCCCCTGGTGTCACCTGCCTGCCCCCACGCTGGGCGAGGCCACCGTGACCCCGGGTGACCAAACCATGCCCGGCGGGTCTGCCTGGCTGCAGGAACATTTCTTGCCTGACAGGGACCTCTAGAGTCACTCTCCCAAAGCCTCGGCAGCTCTCCACTCACACACGAGGGTGCTGTCCCTGTCTCATCTGTGCTGCACAGGCCGGAGCTTCCCAGGAGCTCTCCGTGCTCCTCTTCCTCGTGGCAGCCCCAGAGAGTGTCCTGCGTGTGCCCCAGCTCGGGGACAGCAGGGACACCCCGCATCTCCCGGTGACACGGGCTCGTGGGGCTCCATCCTCGCTGCTCCATCAGCCCCTCCCTGGGATCGCCGCTCCGAGGGTCCCTGCCCCGCTCCGAGGGTCCCTGCCCCGCTCCGAGGGTCCCTGCCCTGTTCCGAGGGTCCCTGCCCCGCTCCTGCCCCCGAAGGCTGCCAGGCTGTGCAGGGTGTTTGTGGGGCCCGTTCTGGGGTGTCTGTGCCGTGGGGAACCAGCCCAGGTGGGAAGAGTCTGAGGCAGGAAGGAGACCTGGAGCTCCTGGAGCAAGCCCCGTGTTTGGGGCACAGCAGCAGCACAGCCTCTGCTCCACGGAACGGCAGGATCGCTGAGCTTGGAAAAAGCCTCCCAAGGCATCGAGTCCAGCCCCCGAGTGACAGATCTGCCGTGCTCCCGGGGCTGGCAGCAGGAGGGGCTCGGTGCCCACCTGGAGCGAGCCCAGCTCCCGCAGAGCTCACAGCATCACCCGCATCCTCTCCCGGAGCCAGAGGAACGGGAGCCCGATCCAAATCTGCGGTTTGAGATGCACGAGGCATCAGAGGAGAGACAGCATCAATATTTGTAATTGCACGGCTGTGTCGAGCATTCCCACAGCTGCTGCAGGAGCCATGGTGCCTTGTCAGAGAAGGACCCAGGGTCCTCCTGCAAGATCAGAGCCTCCCTCTCCTGCTTCCCTGCTCCCCCAGAGCCGTGTTTTTGGGGAAGAGGGAGATGTGTCCCAGGCGAAGGAGGGCTGGGAAAGGAGGGGCTGGGACTGAGATCGGTGTCACTGGTGGGGCTGCTCAATATTGACTTTTCTGACAATGCTTTTTGCACTTGATGGTTTTAGAGGTCACAAAGTCACAGAATCGTGGAATCCCAGACTGGTTTTGGTTGGAAGGACCTCAAATCCCACCCATGCCACCCCATCATGGCAGGGACACCTCCCACTGTCCCCAATGTCCAGCCTGGAACTGAACATTCCAGGGATCCAGGGGCAGCCACAGCTGCTCTGGGCACCCTGTGCCAGCCCTGCCACCCTGCCAGGGAACAATTCCTGCCCCAGATCCCACCCAGCCCTGCCCACCCTGCCAGGGAACAATTCCTGCCCAAGATCCCACCCAGCCCTGCCCACCCTGCCAGGAACAATTCCTGCCCAATAATGATTTTGTAGATTGTTGATTTGATCGATGATCTCCACCATGATGATAATCACGAGGCAGATCGCTGCCCGTGGGCTGGGGTTGGTGGCAGGGGGGACCTGGCAGCTCGAGGGATTGTTCAGGGCGGGGTCAGCAGCGGACTGAGACCATTTTCACCTGCTGTGGATAAAGCACTCTCAGGCATCCGCGATGCTCTGGATCCCAGGAGCGCTCAGGCTGTGCCCAGCTCCTGTCAGACCCAGCGTCTGGCAAGGAGAGGAAAATCACTCGCGATGCAAATGCTGGAGGAGCAGGAAATGCCTCAGCCGGGAGTGTTAACTGCTGTTAATGGTTAATGCAGGGCAATTTAAACCTGCCCAGGTCCGGGCACTGATGCTGTTTCTGAGGTGGGAGAGGGAAGGCTCGGTACCACCAGCCCGGGCAGCACTGGGGGCTTTGGGCTCCCCGACTCTGCTCCACCAGGGCTTGTGGTTCCTGCTCCCGGCTCGGGGCTGGCCCTCGGTGAGTCCTTTCATGTCAAAATGGGTTTGGGGCAGGGATTCTGTTTGGAAAGACAGGAGGGAAGCAAAGTGGTGTGTGAGAGGAATAGATTTCCATATTTCTGGGAAGTGGAGGTGGAAAGCCTTGCTGAGCTGCCTTGCAGCCCACACACACTAACGCTGGCTGGTGCTGAAGCCTGGGAATGCTCCCAGGCTGATTTAATCGCTGCTCCAGACCCACACCGGCTTCATTCACCTGGCTGACGTGGGCTTGCAAGTGGAAGAGGTGACGGACAAATATTTGCGATGAGCTGAAGGTGTTTTCTGTGCTGAGCTGTGTTTTCAGCGGGCTTTTGGTTCGGGGAGTCCTTAATGGAAGCACTGGGAAATGCAAACACGTCTGCCTTGGGTACCTGCTGCCTGCAATGAGAGTGGGTCAGGCTGCAGCCAGGGAAGCTTTATCTTCGGTCCGAACGCAGGTGGTTTTCCTCTATTCCAGCCCTGGCCGGGATTTTTCTAATCTATGATGGAGTTTACACAGGGAACGGGAGCTGGGGGTGAGGCGGGGGAAGCACACAAACCCAGCAGTCCTGGGTGCTCCTTCTCCTCAAAGCTTTTGTGGAGGACTTGCAGCTTTGTTTGCATTATTCAAATCTCCAGAGATCGCCTCAGGCGGATCAGTCATGGCACAGTGCTCCCAGCTCGGGCTGCCCCGGCACTTCAGGGCCTGGGAAACCTGAGCTCAGGCTGGGACCCGAGCATCAGTGCACAGCTCTGCGTTTGGGGTGTCTCTCTGGGGTATTCCTGCTTTGAGCCAGAATTCCTTGTCCAGGGATCACTCTGTGCAGTCCACTGTGTCTTTGCCCCGCTTAAGGAAGGAGTGGAGAGGGAATGAAGCAAAAGGCAGGAAAAGAAAGGGCTCCCTCTGCTCTAGAGCCAGGCTGGAGAGCTGGGGTTGTTCAGGCTGGAGAAGTTCCAAGTGAGAAGTCTGATGGATGGCCACAGCCCTCAGGGGCAGCTGGATGTCAGTCACATCCCAGACACTGCCCAGCACTGATCCTGGGGAAGGATTTATTCCTTTTGGGGGATTTTACAAGGAGCATTGGTCACTGGTCTGAGCAGGGTGGGAAATGGTGCCATTCCACCTGCCTGGAGGAACCTGGAGTCCCACCACAGACACAGCTCTGCGTGCTCACAGACGGAGCCACTGACTGTGACAAGGCTGAGGGTGACTCCTAGGACTGTTTCTATGATTTTACAAGGTTTTTGTGGCAGTGGGTAAGGCAGGGCTGGCAAAAGGCCTGGCCTGTTCAGCAGTGGCAATGGGAGGACAGAGATGTTTTCCTTACAGACACTTTGTGGGCCTGGCAGAACAAACAGGGTCCTTTGTGCAGAACGCAGCGAGGGGGGAAGGCAGGTGCTGTGTAACTCGTGTCCTGATTTGCAGGCTCTGCCGGGTGCCAGGGGCCATTCCAGGCTCACAGGTGTCGTTCATCCCTTGTGTTTGGCGCACAGGCCTGAGCCAGGCTGACCCTGGGCACGGCCCCGCCATGTACGAGCTCAACGAGAGCAGCTTCGACCCCATCACCTTCGTCCTGACGGGCATCCCGGGCATGGAGGAGTCCCACATCTGGATCTCGGTCCCCTTCTGCCTGATGTACCTCACGGCCGTGCTCAGCAACCTGGTGCTGCTGGTGGTCATCGCCACGGACCGCAGCCTGCACGAGCCCATGTACCTGTTCCTGGCCATGCTGGCCCTCTCCGACCTCATGCTGTCCACCACCACCGTGCCCAAAATGCTGGCCATCTTCTGGTTCAGCGCCAGGGAGATCTCCTTCGACGCCTGCGTCACGCAGATGTTCTTCACCCACTTCAGCTTCATCGTGGAGTCCTCGGTGCTGCTGGCCATGGCCTTCGACCGCTACGTGGCCGTGTGCGACCCGCTGCGCTACGGCTCCATCCTGACGCCCGCGGTCATCGCCAAGATCGCCCTGAGCGCCGTGGCCCGCGCCTTCTGCATCATGTTCCCGCCCATCTTCCTGCTGAAGCGCCTGCCCTACTGCGGGCACAACGTGATGCCCCACACCTACTGCGAGCACATGGGCATCGCGCGCCTGGCCTGCGCCGACATCCGCGCCAACGTGTGGTACGGGCTGACCACGGCGCTGCTCTCCTCGGGGCTGGACGTGGTGCTCATCGCCGCGTCCTACGCGCTCATCCTCCGGGCCGTGTTCCGCCTGCCCTCGCCCGAGGCGCGCCTCAAGACCCTCAGCACCTGCGGCTCCCACCTCTGCGTCATCCTCATGTTCTACGTGCCCGCCTTCTTCTCCTTCCTCACGCACCGCTTCGGCCCCCACGTCCCCGGCCACGTGCACGTCCTGCTGGCCAACCTCTACGTCGTGGTGCCGCCCATGCTGAACCCCATCGTGTACGGGGTGAGGACCAGGCAGATCCGGGAGCGCGTCCTGCGCCTGCTGTGCCCCAGCGGGGAGTGTCCCTGCCCCGGCTGGGGGGGCCGGTGCTGAGCGGGGCAGGGCTGTGGGGTGTGGGGTGTGGGCTGTGGGGTGTGGGGTGTGGGGTGGGCTCAGGGAGCAGCCCCAAAGGCTGCAGCACCTCTGGGCCTGGAGGAGCCGTCTGCCCAAGGGGTTTGAGGGAAGCTGCGGGTGGTGTCATTTCTGGAGATGTGGACTTGGAACATCAGCACCTTCACTGCTGCTGCTGCTTTCTCCTGGAGCTGCTTCCTGAGAATTTCCTTGAACTGCCCTGAGCTCCCTTCGCTGGCAGAGCCTGGGTGGGTTCAGTGAGAAGCATCAGAGCTGCTGAGTGCCTGTCACCTGCTACAGCTGGTCATGTCTGCTGCCCTACAGCTTCATCTCCACCTGCTCCTTCACCTTTCTGACAGTGTCCAGACTGTGAGCACCTCCTTGGGTGCCAGACTGAAGCACAGCACACCCAGCATGGCTGGATGGGCAAGACACTGCTCAGCATGGCACAGGGGGCACGTCCTCCTGCCCTCTGTGGGGACCCTGGCACCTCTTGCTGCTGAGGGTGTTTCCCTGCTGAAGTGCCCTGAGAGCTTGGGAAAGCCTTTGTTGTCCTGTGTTTGAGGGAGGTGTTTCCCTCAAACCGTGACTCCCAAAGGCAATTCCAGCCCTCAGAGTGGTGTGTGAGGAGCAGTGATCCAGGCCCACCACATCCCACAGGGATGCTCTCTGTCCTGGCCGTACAGCTCTGCCCAGCCAGGCACTGCCCAGCGAGTTTTGGCCGTGGTGGCTGGGGAGCCCTTTGTGGAGGCTCTCACAGCAGTGCCAGCAGTGGGATGCTCTGACCCTGTCCCCTGTGAGGCCCCACAAAGGCTCTGGGGTGTTCCTGATGCTCCTCACGAGATGGAGCACTCCAACCGGTTCTGCAGCACGTCCTTTTGCCCTGGCTGGGCTGCAGAGCTCTCTCAGAGCTGCCCGTGGTGGGGGGACCGTGCTGCACACCTGGGGCCCAGAGGTGTCCCACCTGGAGGGGTGGTGACCCCAGGGATGGGGAATGGCTCTGCCAGGTCTGGACTCTTTAAACGCTGTGCCCTGCATCAGGGTGGGAGCTGTGGGGCCCTTCTGGCCGGGGCTGATCACACCCAGTGTTCCTGGTGGGGCAGGAGCCACGGACACACCAGGAGTGCTCAGAGCTGTGACACCCGATGGGATCAGCACAGGTACCCGAGCAGCAAACCCTGCTCCACCACGCCAGCAATGCTGCACCACTCCAAAAGAAAAGGGGAAGGCACTGATTCATGATTTCAGATCAAAACCCCCCAAAAGTTTTTCGGTTTTGCAACACGTTTCTTCTTTCTTTGTTTTATTTTCCGCTGATTTGATCAAAGGTGGCACCCTGTGACGGGCACAGGGGAAATGAAAGTCTGTTCATTAAAGGCTGTTTGTCTACCAGGGGAGATAACGGAGCTGGGCACAAAAGCTGCTGGGCTTTTTCAATGTCCTCAGAACGTTCGTGTTTGCGTTGGCTTTCTTGGCAAAAAGAAAAAAAAAAAGAGTGTTTGCACAGAGCAGCCATGTGATTTTTGATAGGAGATGGAGCTCGAGAAGGAAAATGTGTCAGGAGAGCGCTTTGCTGTGGGCAGCTCTAGGAACAATGAGGATTTGTCAATATTTGGGTTTGGGGCAGCCTGGGCAGTGGAAGGTGTCCCTGCCATGGCCCATGAGAGGAGCTTGAGGCACTTCCAGCCCAAATTGTTCTGTGATTCCATCATCTGTCTGTTCCTTGGGCTTTCCCAGAATGGTTCTACAGGATGGAGGAGGCAGGTCTGAACTCCCTGCTCTGCTCCTTGGGTGGGTGTGGTGACCAGGTCAGGAGCAGGGTGCCAGGGAAATGTCCCCACGTCAATGAATCACCAGCTGGGCCATTCCTGGCCAGGGGCCCGTGCCTAATGGGGCATTAGCCAGCCAAGCAGGGAGATTTATACTTCAAGGTGGTTAAAATGTCAGCTTAATAACTCACACAGAGCAGGAAACCACAATTCCTTCATTTAATATTTTTTTTTCCAAATCTGGAGACACACATTGTTTTTTTTTAAGCTCAGTTCATGGTTTTTGGGAGTGTGTTTGGATTACCTGGATCTTTACCTGGCAGGAAGGAAGGGAAGGAGGAAGGTTCCCTGCCTGTGGCACAGAGTTAGAATTCAGATGAGCTTTGAGGTCCCTCCCCACCCCAACCATTCCATGATTCCATTATCCCATAATTTCAGTGGGTGCTTTTCCCACAAGAAGTAAATGGAACCTCAGAAATCTTTGGGAAATAAGTGGAAGTCACTGAGAAACGGCGCTGTACCCTCAGTGGATGTTTCTGTGCATGGAGAAGGAGCTGAGGCTGTGCCTGCAGTGGGGATGGAGCCTCGGCGATGGAGCTTTGGCTCCTGGTGTGCCCGAGAGGAAAACGCTCCCAGGCTGTGACTGCTTTGCTGCAGCTTCATTTCCCTCCCTGTGCCCTCCCTGCTCAGGGTCCCTGCAGCTTTCTAGGAGGTCCAATTCTAGTGGTCCAATCAAATCAGAAATCAGAAATCAATCAATTAAATCAGAAACCTAAGGGGTTTTTAGCAGGAATGTCTGCTGCTCTCCAGCTCAGAACTCCCAGTTTCCTCTCCACTGTGGTTCCCAAAAAGTTAGAAAAGTTAGTTCTGGGTCCTACAGCACTTCCAGTGTGGGGCAGGAGCAGGGGCAGAGCTCAGAGCTGAGTCCCTGCAGCCCAGGCGGGTCCAGGCACAGCCCTGGGAGCCACCTGTGACCCCGGTCAGGAGATGAGCAGTGGAGTGACTGGTGCAGGACGCTGCTGCTGGGGTGCTGAGCGCTCCCTGAGGCTCCTCCAGACAGCCTGGAGTCTCCTACAGTCAGTGCAGGCAATCAGTTAATTAGTGCAGATGTGGGAAATTCCCAGGGAAATGAACTGGTGACATCCAGGGGTGAGCACAAACCCCGGGGCACTCCCGGCTGGGACAGGAGGGGGACAGAGCAAGGCTGGACCTGGCGCTGTTGTTTGAGCCTTTTCAGGCTTTTCACTTTGTCTCCTTGCACATCCAGGGTGAATCTCCTGGGAATGGAGCTGGGGAAGGGGCTGGAGCCCCAGGAGGGGCTGAGGGAGCTGGGAAGGGGCTCAGCCTGGAGAAAAGGAGGCTCAGGGGGGACCTTGTGGCTCTGCACAAGTCCCTGCCAGGAGGGGCAGGGAGGGGGGGTCGGGCTCTGCTCCAGGAACAGGGACAGGAGGAGAGGGAACGGCCTCAGGCTGGGCCAGGGCAGGCTCAGGGGGACATGGAGAAAATCCCTCCCCAGGTCGGGCTGTGACCTGTCTGTCTGTGCCCTCTGTCCACTGCCCCAAACTGTGCCCCAGACTCTCAGCATCCTCTGGTCTCTGCCCAGCCCCTTCTCCTCCACTCTTTGCCTGGTGCACATGGCAAGCAAACCTTCCTCAGGTATCTCTGGCTCAGCCAATCAGGAAAAAAAAAACAAAGAAAAAAAGTTTCTGACTTAAATCAGGAAACCCATAAGTTTATGTGCTTAAATTTAACAGAGAAATGGGATCATCAGAGAAATCTGAAACAGCTGCATTTGCCTTTAGATTCAAATAAAATAATGGCAAAGTGAATATGAGACTTGATCAATAAAGTGTAAAAGGGCAGGAATGTAATTAACGGCAATCAGTGCTTGTCTCCATTCCGTGGAGACCTGGAATTTCATTTTCTGATGCATCCACATGGGCCGATAAAGTTACCCCAAGCTTGAAAAAAGTTACCCCGAGGCTTGGTGCAACCTGAGTATTTTTTATGTTCACAACGTTGTGATACAGAGCTCATTATGTCACACAAACAAAGTAATAAATAATAAGTAAAGCAGCTGCTGGTGGATTTGGCCAAGTGCAAAACCTCGCTGCAGTACACTTCTCATTTTCTGTGTATTCCTGGCGAGGCCCTGCAGGGATTGGCAGGTGCTGGCTCTGATGTTGTGTGGTTGGTATCACTTGTGCAAACACAGTATGAAATCATTGCTAATGAGGTTTCCAGCTGATGCAGACCCTGATTTAATGGAGGTGAGTGCAGTCCCCAGGAGGGGCCAGGGGGGCTCGGGGGTCTGAAGGAGCTGCTGAGGGAAGGATTGTCCTGCTGGGACCCCTGGGTGGTGAGGAAGGGGTGTCCTGCTGGCACCCCTGGGTGGTGCTGGCCCCAGGACAGGTCCTGGTGTGTCCCTGCAGCAGAGGGGCCTTGCCCCTGGGCTGGGATAGCAGTGGGGAGATTCCTCCCAAGATCTGTTTCAACATTTATGGCTAAAATACCCTCTGCCCCCAGCTCTGCCCTTGGCTGGGCAGGCAGGCAGAGCAAACCCCTGTTCTGGGTCATGGACATCTGTGAGCAGCACCTGGAGAGTTCTCTGCACCAAAGGAGGAGCCTGGAACGTCTGCCTGGAGTCCCAGCCCTCTCTGGACAATGCAGATTGCCTGATGCAACAGAACAAAGTGAGAATTTTCTGTTCCTTCAGTCGATGCTCGCATTTTGAAATGGTGTGGGGATGGAGGGAGGCAAAGTGAGGAGAGGAAAACAGGCTGTCCCTGTCGAGGGGAGGAGGGGGATGCCCTGGCACCACCTGGACTGCATCCACACATCCCTTGGAGGGACATGGCTGGCACAGGGCTGTGTGATCACAGCCCAGAGCAGCTTCCCTGCAGAGCTCGTGTTCCATCCTTGGTGACAGGTGAGGCTCAGGCCTTGGCTGGGTCCTGTCCTGGGCTGCCCCACAGTTCTGTGCCTGTGAGTCATTTTATGGCTCAGGGCGGGTCATGTGTGTTCAGGACCTGTAACAATGAAGTTTTGTCCTTTTTTTACTCACAGGAAATGTGAAGAACAGGCTGTGAAGGCAGCTGGCAATGGCACTGCCCAGCTCCCATCTCCTGTGTCCTTGGGCATCCTTGGCATGGGGGAGTCTCCTCCCAGGCCCCAACCCCTTCCAGAGATCAGGGGCTGTTCCTGTCCACCTCTCCAGGACTGAGGGGATGCTCTGGCTTAGAATCCCAGAAGGGTTCGGGTTGGGAGGGACCTCAGAGCCCACCTAGAGCCACCCCAGCCATGGCAGGGACACCTCCCACTGTCCCAGGTGCTCCAGCCCCAGTGTCCAACCTGGAACTGAACATCCCAGGGATCCAGGGGCAGCCACAGCTGCTCTGGGCACCCTGTGCCAGCCCTGCCCACCCTGCCAGGGAACAATTCCTGCCCAGGATCCCACCCAGCCCTGCCCACCCTGCCAGGGAACAATTCCTGCCCAAGATCCCACCCAGCCCTGCCCACCCTGCCAGGGAACAATTCCTGCCCAAGATCCCATCTAAATCCTCCCTATTTTAGTTTAAAGCTGTTTCTTCTTGTGCCACCCCATCACTCTCACTCCAGCCAGCAGTGATGGGAGGGGATGGGGACAGTGCCAGGGCTGTCCCCAGCAGCACAGGGTGTTGGTGGCAGTGAGGGGGACAGGGATCAGCTGTGGGGACAGGGAGCAGGCTGGCATCGCTGTCCTGTCCCGGGCAGAGCAGCTCTGGGGCTTTGGCTCCTGGCACGCTCAGGGTGCAGACACCACCCACGTCCTTCAGGAGCTGTCTGGGCCACGAGTCAGAGACAGGAGCCAGGCTCTCTGTGAGCTGATCAGGAGATTTCTGACGGAAAGAAAACTTGGGTAATTTAGAAAATTGACGTCAGCATCAAATATCCTGAAAGTTGTGAGTGAAGCCAGACAAATGGAGCAGCTTGGCTCTGCACCTGGGTTCTCCTGGTCCCTCTGTGAACTCTGCTTTGTGGATTTTGCAGATGAAATTGAGCAGCGACCTGGGGACCTCTTTCCATGCAGCACACAGACAAGAAATGAACCATGGGTTGCTGAGACACATTCGCTCCTTTTGGTTTTCTTCTGAAACAAACACACTTTTTCTCAGCTGGGTAAATATTTGTTGTGCTGATGGTGCTGGAGGTTGTCTGCTCTGGGAACAGGGAATTGAACGTGGATGCTGCCAAAATATGCCATGGCTGGGAGCTGTGAGAGGAGAGGGCTTGAGCCCAGGTGTGGGGATGCAGGGCTGGCAGCAGGAGCCCAGGGCACCCAAAGGCTGGCTGGGGTGTGAGCCCAGGGCGTTTTACATCCCCAGAGCAAACCTGGCAGGATGGAGGGGGTTGGTGAACCAGGAAAGAAGGTCTGGAGCAGAAAGGGAGGGTCCCTGGGGGTTTTCAGGGGACTTGGCCACGGCAGATTGCCAGTGGCTGGGTGAGGAGGTTGTCTCAAGGGGAAATGGTCCTGGAGTCCCCTGAGCCCACATTGCCCAGGTCGTGGCTCCCTCTGCCCCCAACCTTTTCCTTGCTCCTTTGTACAATGGCTGGGCTCCAGTGCCCACCCACGTTCCCTGGCACTGCTCCTTCCCTGGCACAGGCAGCAGCCTTGGACAATGCCAGGCACACGCTTCCAGCCTGGCCAGGACAGCAGAGATCCCCTGGAGAACATGAGCTGCTCACTGAGACCTCTGCAGCTGCCATCCTGCAGCCCCTGAGGGCAGCACAGCCACCCCCCAGTTTGGGATTTATTGGGATTAGCAGTCCAAGTGGAGAGTGATTCTTTACAGGAGCAGAGAGTGCTAGGGCAAAGGGAATGGTTTTACACCAAAAGGGGTCAGATGTGGTCAGCAAATTCCTCCCGGGCAGGGTGGGCAGGGCTGGCACAGGGTGCCCAGAGCAGCTGTGGCTGCCCCTGGATCCCTGGAATGTTCAGTTCCAGGTTGGACACTGGGGCTGGAGCAGCTGGGGCAGTGGGAGGTGGCAGGAGGCTGGAAGGAGATGAGCTTTAAGGTCCTTTCCAGCCCAGCCCACTCCATGATTTGGTGGTTCTGTGGTTCCATGATTCCTGTAACACCTGCAATCCCAACCAGGCTCAGCAGGGAGGCTCTCGGGGGTTCGGGGGTGTTGGCTGCTGAGAATCATGAACAGAGCAGTTCGGTTTGGGAAGCACCCTAAACATCACCTTGTCTCACCCCCCCGCCCTGGGAGGGATGGCACCCTGCCCCTGCCAATCCCAGCAGGGATCCTGAGCCCCGAGCTCTTCCTCCCATCCCCTGGAGCAGCCGAGCTCACAGATCCCCTCTCGCATTCCCGTGGAGAAACTCTGCCAAATTCCTTCTACCGAATTAATCACCAAGAGCGATCTGCATCACAATAATTATTCAAATCAGGGGCTGCTATTAATAGAGAGCTCTGTTGTTGGCAGAGCTCATCCCGAGCACGCCCGGCACCCCCGTGCTGGCAGGGTTGGCAGCGCTGCCCACCCCGCTGCTCCCAAACCCGGCTGTGCTGGCCCAGCCCGGCCCGGCCCAAAGGGGTCCCGAGGAGCGGGGGTGCCCTCGGTGGGTGGGGGGCACACGGAGACCCCCAGAGCCTGTGCGGGGACAGGGGGGCTGGAGGAGCGGGGGAAGCGCCTGGGGCTGCTGGGGCTGCTGAGCGGGACCGGGAACGGGACCAGGAGCATCCCGGCCCGCTGGGATCCCTGCAGGGACCAGGAGCGGGACCGGGAACGGGACCAGGAGCATCCCGGCCCGCTGGGATCCCTGCAGGGACCAGGAGCGGGACCGGGAACGGGACCAGGAGCATCCCCGCCCGCTGGGATCCCTGCAGGGACCAGGAGCGGGACCAGGAGCATCTCCCCTCGCTGGTATCCCTGCAGGGACCAGGAGTGGGACCAGGAGTATCCCAGCCCGCTGGGATCCGGACAGGGACCAAAAGCGGGACCAGGAGCATCCCGGCCCGCTGGGATCCGGGCAGGGACCAGGAGCGGGACCAGGAGCATCCCCGCCCGCTGGGATCCCTGCAGGGACCAGGAGCGGGACCAGGAGCATCCCGGCCCGCTGGGATCCCTGCAGGGACCAGGAGTGGGACCAGGAGCGGGACCAGGAGCATCCCCCCTCGCTGGGATCCGGGCAGGGACCAGCGCTGCACCGCCCTCGTCTGCAGCCGCTGGGCCCTTCCTCCCCTCGCCGGGGAGCGCTCATTTGGGGCCAGAGGCGGCTCTGGGAGCGCTGGTTTGGGATTTGGGGCCAGAGGCGGCTCTGGGAGCGCTGGTTTGGGATTTGGGACCAGAGGCAGCTCTGGGAGCGCTGGTTTGGGGTTTGGGACCAGAGGCGGCTCTGGGAGCGCTGGTTTGGGATTTGGGGCCAGAGGCGGCTCTGGGAGCGCTCGTTTGGGATTTGGGGCCAAGGTGGATCTGTGGCGCTGGGAGGTTGGCAGAGCTACCACACTCCCCGCTAGCCATAAACAGGACAAAGCCCTCCCTCCATCCTTCCATCCCTCCATCCCTCCATCCCTCCATCCCTCCATCCCTCCATCCCGGGCGTTCCCGGCAGCCGGGGCGATGCTCCGCACGCACCGGGCGATGCTCGGGGGCGATGCCGGCCGGGACCACCGCCCCGGCACCGCCCGCTCGCCCCGGGACCACCGCCCCGGCACCGCCCGCTCGCCCCCGGGCAGAGCCGCGCCCTCCCTGCCAGGGAAAGGCGATTTAATTCCCGAGTGAGCAGGATCGCGGGGGCTGCCCAGGGTGCGCGGCTCCAGCCCCAAACCCTCCCGCACAGCCCCAGAGCGCTGCAGGGCGGGGACGGGGCTGGGGCTCTTGGTGACGCTTTAAGGCAAAATGAAAAGATTTTGGGGAGGAAGAACCCGAGGAGCCGCTTGGGCAAAGCTGTGCGAGCTGCATCCTTAGAGTGCATTAAAAAGTGCGTTAATAGAGTTTTATGGTGAGGATGGATCGTGGAGGAAAGGCTCTGGTAGATCGTGGGGGAAGGGGTCTGATCGGTTCTGGAAGAAGGGATCTGGAGCTGAAGAACTCCTTTGGTGCAGAGCCCCTCGGTGCACTGAGATTCCCACCGGATCCCTGTTTATTTGCAGTTTAATATTTGCATTTTGCCAGAGAGGCCGAGCTGTTGGCATGGCAGCACAGCTTCCAGCACTAGCGATATTTTTTCTGTTAACACCTCACATCTGGTTTTGTTTCATGCAATATTTATCCTGAACTGCTTTAAAAAAAATTACAAAATTGTAATAGTAGTAAAAGTAATAGGGAATAGTAGTTATTGTTATATAATAGTAACAATAACAATAACAACAACAATAACAACAACAACAAAACAACAACACCACAACATTATTGTTATTGTTATTATTGTTATTGTTATTGTTATTGTTATTGTTATTGTTATTGTTATTGTTATTCTTATTCTTATTCTAGAAGCAGATATTATTTTGATTGATTTTATTTTTAAAGATGATCCACCGTCATATTGTGTTTCCCTGGACACTTTCCTGGTTCAGGGTATTTTAGACATGAAACTGAGTGTGAACAGGGCTGTTCACATGTTGTTGAAGGCACAGCAGCTTTTCCATACACGGAGTCAATATTTTGGTGTGCAACAACATCAGAGTTTTTCACCCCTTGCACCACTTCCTCCTGTGCTATGGAGAATCCCTTGTGGTTTGAGTTTTGAAATGTAAGACTTGAGTGTTAATACAGAAGCTGCTGAAAACAGTCACACCCCCTCTTCATTTGTGTGACTGGGGCTGATCCAGCCCCTGGGGCTCTTCAGGGCTCTCCAGGGCAGCAGCACCTCCCTTCCTTTGGCTGGAGGGAGAATTCCATCTCGCACAGGTTTTTTTCCTCTGACACAAAGGTCTTTCCAACTGCCTGGTTAAATTTTAGTTCTGCTAGGTGTGCTCTGAAAAATGCTGCAAAGCAAATTGTGCTGGGTCTCGGAGCCAAAAGAGGAGGGAGAGAGAAGTTTGGAGATAGGGAATGTGGGCAGCCAACTTCAAACCTGGAGTTAATTTTGTTCTCTATCCCAGTGTGAGCCCAGGGGCCCCAGAACCCCCCATTATTGGTGCCTGAGAACATCTCGTTCATCTCTGTAAACACTTGACCATTCCTTCCTCATTGCACGGCTTCTTCTTCTGCTCTGGACTCAGAGAACGCAGAAATATCACAGAAATATCACAGCATTCATGCACAAGAGCTGATCCTGCCTCCAGTCACTCTGCTTGAAGTGGAAGCACTTGGAAGAAAAGCGTGTAAGTGCTGCGTTCAACTCGATGAGGAGGAGACCTGGATGTTGGTGTTGACACGTAGCAGGGTGTGAGGACACCCTGCAGCACCCGGGGTTTGTACATGGGGTTGGGAAATGGGGTTGGGAAATGGGGTTTGTACATGGGGTTTGTACATGGGGTTTGTGCCCCTACACCCTGCTGCACCCGGGGTTTGTACACGGGGTTGGGAAATGGGGTTTGGTAAATGGGTTTGGGAAATGGGTTTGAGAAATGGGATTGGGAAATGGGGTTTGTAATTGGGGTTGGGAAATGGGGTTTGTAATTGGGTTTGTACCCCTACATCCTGCTGCACCTGGGGTTTGTAAATGGGTTTGTACATGGGGTTTGTACCCCTACACCCTGCTGCACAGTGCAGACCTGGGGTTTGTAAATGGGTTTGTAAATGGGGCTGGTAAATGGGGTTTGTAAATGGGGTTTGTAATTGGGTTTGTACCCCTACACCTTGTAGCACAGTGCAGACCTGGGGTTTGTAAATGGGTTTATGAATGGGGTTTGTAATTAGATTTGTACCCCTACACCCTGCTGCACAGTGCAGACCATGGGGCTTATAAATGGGGTTTGTAAATGGGGTTTGTAAATCGGATTTGTAAATGGAGTTTATAAATGGGTTTGTAATTGGGTTTGTACCTCTGGCTGTGGCTCTGTGCAGACCAGAGCAGGTGACATTTGGCATGTGGTGCTGCTGGAAGAGCTCAAGCACCCAAAGTAACGCCCTGTAGTGTCCTGTGCCTTGGCTCCAGGTGAGCATGCCCCCGTCCAACGAGAGCAGCCCGACTCCAGACACGTTCATCCTGACGGGGGTCCCGGGCATGGAGCACCTGCACGTCTGGATCTCCATCCCGTTCTGCTGCCTGTACCTGGGGGCCCTGCTGGCCAACGGGGTGCTGCTGGCCACCATCTGGGCCGAGCACAGCCTGCACCAGCCCATGTACCTGTTCCTGGCCATGCTGGCCCTCGCCGACCTCACGCTCTCCACCACGGCCGTGCCCAAGGCGCTGGCCCTGTTCTGGTTCCGAGCCGGGCGCATTTCCTTCGGCGCCTGCCTGACCCAGATGTTCTTCCTGCACTTCACCAGCCTGGTGGAGTCGGTGATCCTGCTGGCCATGGCCTTCGACCGCTTCGTGGCCATCTGCTGCCCGCTGCGCTACGGCGCGGTGCTGACGCCGCGGGCCGTGGCGGGCGCGGGGCTGGCGGCCGTGCTCAGGGGGTTCTGCGCCATCCTGCCCTGCGTGCTGCTGCTGCGGCGCCTGCCCTTCTGCGGGCCCCGCCGCATCCCGCACACCTACTGCGAGCACATGGCCGTGGCGCGCCTGGCCTGCGCCGACATCCGCGCCAGCCGCTGGTACGGGCTGGGGCTGCCCTTCGCCGTGGGCGTGCTGGACCTGCTGCTCATCGCCGCGTCCTACGCGCTCATCCTGCGGGCGCTGGCCCGGCTGCCGTCCCGCGCCGCCCGCGGCAAGGCCCTGCACACGCTGGCCTCGCACCTCTGCGTGCTACTGCTGTTCTACGTGCCCGCCGCCTTCGCCGCGCTGGTGCAGCGCTTCGGCCGCATCCCGCCCGACGTGCACATCCTGCTGGCCAACCTGTACGTGCTGTTCCCACCGCTGCTCAACCCCGTCGTGTACGGCGCCAGGACGCGGCAGATCAGGGACAGGGTGCTCAAGGTGTTCGCCTGCCCCAGGAGCTGCGTGTGAGACCAGCAGAGGGAAAATGATGGAGCCCACATGGGGCTCCAAGCTCCCCACCCCAAATTCTCCTCCAGCTCTTTCGGGCAACGCCCCAAGTCTGCCGCCCCAGAGAAATACAGAACAGCCGGCATCCTCATCACCCTCCCCAGGTTTGTGCAAAATGCAAGATAAAGGCAAAAATCAGGATCTCTGACTGGCAATGGAAGGAGAGTGATGGAAAAAATGAGAACCTGCTCCAGGTACGTCACCTTTGGGAAATCCCGGACTCATAGCTGGGGTGGAAAGGGACCCCAGAGCTCATCCAACCCCCTGCTCCAGAGGTTCACCCAGAACAGGTTACACAGCATCAGCCAGGTGGGTTTCACCCTCTCCAGAGAAGGAGACTCCACAGCCCCCCTTGGGCAGCTGTTCCAGTGCCCCATCACCCATACAGTAAAATAATTTGTCCTCATATTCAGCTGGAACTTCCCATGTAAATGCCCTACAAAGAGCAGGTGGGTGGAATTCCACTGTGGTGTGACAGCAAATCTGGACTCAGGTGGAAGGATGCATAATGAATGTGTTCTTCTGAATGACACCTGTATAATGAAATTCATCTTGGAGATTTATTCTTCATTAAAATTCATAGCATTGAAAAATCTCCAAAAGGAATAGTAGAGAAATAAAACCAAGTTTTTCAGCCTTCATGGGGTGTCTTTATTCCTTAGCTGTACCATTTGACCTTACTTTGAGCAAACATGTCAGTGAAAAATCATTCTCAAAAGAATCACAGAATGAAACAAAGGGTTGTAATCAAACCCTAAAAACGCTCCTGCTCCAGAGTAGCTGCTTTCCTGGAGCTTAAAAATCCCTTGGGCATCAGTTTGGAGCAGCAGCTGGAGGTGCCAGAGCAGAGCTGCTTTCTCTGAAAATAGCCCCCCAAAATCCAGAGCCATTCTGAGGTGGAGCACAAGGCTTTTCTTTCAGCAGCTCTCTCTCCTCGTTTCTTGTAGCTCGGAGGTGACACGTGGCATTGCTGTTTTGTGAGGAAATGAGAAGTGGAAGGATGGCCCTGGGCAGGGTGGCTGTGAGCCATCAGCAGGGTGGCACTCGCCTCCAAGGCCCTCAGCCAGGGCTGCTTCCAGTGCCAGCCACGTGGAGAACTCCTTGTTTTCTCCACAGCAACATGGATTTAATTCCTTATCACTTTACTGCCTGTTTAATTCATGCCCACAGTCACCCAGAGGCTGCAGGGCCCAGAGACCTGCCAGGTTGTGAAGGCAGAGGGACAGTGTTTATTCCCATTTTCAGTGGCATTTATTCCCATTCTGAGCAGCAGAAATGAGTTCAGTGATTTGCCTGAAGTGTATCAAGCCTCATTTTACAAGCTAAATGGATTAAGTTTTTTTATGGTAAAAGTCTTGTTTTCTAGACCCTCAGCTGCAATCTGATCCTGGGCAGGTTCCCCCCCTCTGCCTCAGAGGGATCACTGTGTGCCTCACCTTCACCCCAAAATTAAAGGGTTAAAGACAGGGGACTTGCTGGTGCAGTCATGTCCAGGGTGAGGAACGCTGGCACCAAAATGGTGCCTTGGAAATGAGAAAGGTGCTGGGGTGCAAAGCAAGGAAGCAGAGAGAGATTCCTTGTCTTGCTACAAATCTCAGATTTAAAACCAAACCCAACTATCTCAGCTCCAAACCTGTCGGGTTTCAATTGGCTCTTGACCTTGAAAAATTTCTGTGCAAAGGCTCCAGCACAGCCAGAAAAGCCGAGAAGGGAGAAGGAGATTGATGCTACAACACTTAAAACCAGCACATTTACAGCATTTCCTGATTCCCTGCAAAACAGACCTGGTGCATTTCTTTTTGCCAGGAATCACTGGGTTCTGTGGAGTTCTGAGGTAAAAAACAAACCTGAGTGCTGCTTTGGTCCCAGTGTTTGAGCTGCATTAGGTCAGAGAGGATCTCTGCAATCCCTCCAGCCCCAGCATTCTGTGATTCTGCAAACCCTGCATTTGGGATTAATTCATTCTAATTATAACAATACATACACACAGTATACAATACTAAAATAATGCATTTAATTTAATTTATGAAACTCTGCTGTAAAGCACAATAAACCTTTGTGGGTGTGTGTGGAACCTGGGCTGGGGTTTTGCTGCAGGTTTGCCTTGGGGGT
This sequence comes from Catharus ustulatus, assembly GCF_009819885.2. Taxonomy (NCBI): domain Eukaryota; kingdom Metazoa; phylum Chordata; class Aves; order Passeriformes; family Turdidae; genus Catharus; species Catharus ustulatus. Next base: position 124,467,095 of record NC_046222.1, on the reverse strand, counting down.
GTGTGCCCTGCCATGAGCATTGATCCTCTAGAGAAGAGAGGAGAGATTTCCTGGGGTGGAGAATTGAGGGAACAGCACCCTGTGGATCAATAAAGCCCTTTAAAGTCAGCTGGGGCTGCCAGCACAGCCCAGCACAGCTCAGCACAGCCCAGCACAGCCCAGCACAGCACAGCCCAGCCCAGCACAGCACAGCCCAGCACAGCCCAGCTCAGCTCAGCTCAGTACAGCCCAGCACAGCCCAGCTCAGCACAGCTCAGCACAGCACTGCACAGCCCAGCATGTTCCTGGCTCAGCACCTCCCAGAACGGCCCCTGCAGATCCAGGGAGCACAGGAGAAACATCAAGGGATGGGATGGGATGGGATGGGATGGGATGGGATGGGATGGGATGGGATGGGATGGGATGGGATGGGATGTCACTGGCATGCCATGGGATGTCACTGGGATGTCACTGGGATGTCACTGGGATGCCATGGAATGTCACTGGGACCCTGGGGTCACCAGTGCTGCTGCAGCAAATGAATGCAAATCCACTTCCCCCTCAGTCCTGCTGGGGCTTGGATCGAGCGATCAGGGCTGGGTGAAATCAAATCCTCAGCCTTCACTGGCTCTGGGGATGCCTCACAGGGTGCCAGAGCCTTCCTGAGGGGAGGCAGTCCTGCTCCACAGGGCCAGTCCTGCTCCTGGGCTGGCACAAACACAAACCACAAACCACAAACACCCTGCTGGCACTCAGTCATTAAATATTGCCTTCAGTGGTTTCCAGGCTGTATCTGTGCTGCAGCCCGTGAGCACCCTGCTCTGGGCCAGGTCTAGCCCAAGCCAGGCTTGGAGCAGCCTGTGGCAATCAGGGCTCAGCCCAGAGAGCCCCTGCCCTCAGCTCATCTCCAGGCACACCCAGCACAGAGCAGGGGCTCAGGGTGCTGCTCCTTCTCCCAGGGAGCAAGGACGAGGAGACAGCCCCAGTTGTGTCAGAGGAGGTTTAGGCTTGGTTTTAGGTGAAGTGTCATCACTGAGTGGCTGCTCAGCCCTGGCACAGGCTGTGGAGTCCCATCCCTGGGGGGATTTCCCAGCCCTGTGGATGTGGCACTGGGACACGGTCAGCAGTGACCCTGGCAGGGCTGGGGACAGCTGGACTCGATGGTCTCAGGTGTTCTGACATCAAGAATTCCATGGCTCTGAGCTGCTGTGGTGCCTTGGTCCAACAGAGCAGGGCTCACTGTGACCCCTCAGAGGGCAGGTCCTGCATTTCAGCACCAGTGAGCTGCAAACGGAGCTGGAGAGGTTCCCCCTGTGCCTGCAGTCACACCCAGCCATGTGCTGCCCTCACTCTCCACACAGGGATTTGCTGGGCTGTCTGATGGACCCTGGGCCAAGCCTTCCATCCCACTGTGTGCACACCATGGCCCTGCTGAACCTCCCAGGGCAAGTGCAGGGAGAGTGAACACACTGACAGAGTCCCTGTCACATCCTTTTGGGGCAGCACAGAATCCCAGCCTGGTTTGGGCTGGGAGGGATCCAAAATCCCACCCAGAGCCACCCCACTATGGCAGGGACACCTCCCACTGTCCCAATTCCCAATGTCCAACCTGGAACTGAACATCCCAGGGATCCACGGGCAGCCACAGCTGCTCTGGGCACCCTGTGCCAGCCCTGCCCACCCTGCCAGGGAACAATTCCTGCCCCAGATCCCACCCAGCCCTGCCCACCCTGCCAGGGAACAATTCCTGCCCAGGATCCCACCCAGCCCTGCCCACCCTGCCAGGGAACAATTCCTGCCCAAGATCCCACCTACATCTCTGCTCTCAGTTTGAAGCTGTTGCCCCTTGTCCTGGCACTCCAGGCCTGTGTACAAAGAACCTCTCCTGCTTTTTCATGAGCCCCCTTTTCGTGACTGCAATAAAAAATCATCTTATGCTAATGAAGCTCTTCTCGCAGAATGAGGAGTTGCTCATCTTTGTACCAAGTGTGAGTCACGGTGACTCAGAGGTGTCTGTGTGTCTGACAGACACCTGGAACCTTCCAGAGGAGCTGCCCGAGCCCCCCAGTGCCCCTGGGACCCCGATCCTGCTGGCTGTGGTGCTGCTGCTGCTGCCCAGGCTCCTGCTGGACGTGGCCACTCGCCGTGTCCCCACTCGCCGTGTCCCCACTCGCCGTGTCCCCGCTGGGACAGGGCCACCCCCAGCTCCAGGGAGAGATGTGACCACATCTGGCCCAGCTGTGCTGCTCCCGGCAGGGAAATGGGAAAGGAGAGGGCAAGCAGCACGGGAGGCTGGGTGGGTGCAGCAACCTGGGCTTCTGAGCCAGGAAAGAGGCAAAAGCAGGGTCCAGTTAAATTCCAGAGAGAGAATCCAGGGGGAAATGGAGCCACACTCATGGGAGGTGAAAGGACAACAGGGTGGGTGGAAAATTGTGATAGGGCAAAATCCTGATGGAAGATAAAGGAAGAAATCTTCCATGTGTGGGTGGGACCTCAGTCCTCGGAAATATAAAACTTGGATACAGCCAGAGCTCCTTCTCCAGGCTGGAAGCTCGTTACTCTCAAGGACACAACAGGTTTCAACTACAAAAACTTGTTTTCCATTTGGAATTTCTGTCCCTGACTGTCCTGACCTCCTCAGCCCTCAGAAAATCCTCGTGCTGCCCCAAGCAGAGAGCAGATGTACACACAGCTCTGCACGTTATCACTGCCATCGTATTTTATTCCATACATTGCCTGAGCCCACAGCAGCCCCCTGACCATGTCACCATTCTCACTGCTGTCTCGGGGATAAAGACAGACAAATTCAGGCAAAAACTTCAACTTTGTCAATTTATCAGCTGCCTCAATATTTAGAAGTTCCCCACAGCACTGTTGGTCTTATTAAAAAATGTAAAAAAATCTATTTCAGAGTCGTGATTAAAGCCCATGTGTCCACCCAGCAGTGAGTTTGACTTTCCCAGTTCCTCTGATCCAGACTTTGTCTTGGGCAGGTGAATGACTCAGAATGACTGCACTGAGGATGTTTGGGTTTTTTCATGGTAAATGTGAAAGTTCTGATCCAAAGAACATATAACTGTTCATCTGCTAGATAAGGATTTAATAATGTCTTGAGAAAAAAAAATGCAAAATATTGAAAATGAAATAAAAATGAAAAAAGAATATGAAAAAAAATTAATGCAAATTTCACCTAAAATACCAGCAGAGAGAAAGAAAGTCCAGAGAGAGACTTGACTTACTGAGTTCAGACAAAGTGAGAGTTAAAAGAAAAGCTGAACTGATCCCAAACTTGTCCCCAGTCTGGTGTGGGGGCTCTGATGAGTCTCCAGCACCACCCCCAAGCCCAACGTCACTCAGTGACTGCAGTGACACAGAAATGGGATTAAATGAGCCACTGCTGCTTTGCAAATCTGAAAATAAAAAAAAGACAGATGGCAAATTCTTTGTCTTTTGGGACCCTGAAGCTGAGGACAGAAGTTCTTCGGACGTGCAGGCCTTGCCTGAAGCCCACTGTGGGTGTTTGCTGGATAAAGGTCACGAAATTCCTCTGGAAATGCACCCAGGATGTCACAACAGATCAGTGACCCATTCCAGATCTAATGTTTGTGACTCTCCTGTAGCTGGGAACAAGCCCCACATGAATTAGCACATTAATTGGAGTGGAGAGAAGGGAACAAAAACTCTTTCCATACCTTGCCCTTGAGTCCCATCAGCGAAACCTCTCAGCGGTGACATCAGGCTCTGCAAGGGCCCCTGAGCCACAAAACCTCGTGGCACTGCCATGGAAATGTCCCATGGAAATGTCCCATGGAAATATCCTCCATGGCACTGCCGTGGAAATACCCCATGGAAATATCCTCCAGGGCACTGCCATGGAAATACCCCATGGAAATATCCCATGGAAATATCCTCCAGGGCACTGCCATGGAAATACCCCATGGAAATATCCCATGGAAATATCCTCCATGGCACTGCCATGGAAATACCCCATGGAAATATCCTCCAGGGCACTGCCATGGAAATGCCCCATGGAAATATCCTCCAGGGCACTGCCATGGAAATATCCCATGGAAATATCCTCCAGGGCACTGCCATGGAAATGCCCCATGGAAATATCCTCCAGGGCACTGCCATGGAAATGCCCCATGGAAATATCCTCCAGGGCACTGCCATGGAAATGTCCCATGGAAACATCCTCCATGGCACTGCCATGGAAATACCCCATGGAAATGTCCCATGGAAACATCCTCCATGGCACTGCCATGGAAATGCCCCATGGAAATGTCCCATGGAAATATCCCATGGAAATATCCTCCATGGCACTGCCATGGAAATGCCCCATGGAAATATCCCATGGAAATATCCTCCATGGCACTGCCATGGAAATGCCCCATGGAAATATCCCATGGAAACATCCTCCATGGCACTGCCATGGAAATGCCCCATGGAAACATCCTCCATGGCACTGCCATGGTGCTTTGGAGATGTCCCACATGAGACCTCCCTGGTTTCTGCCCTGGTGTTTGGGAAATGTCCCCAGATCTGCAAGGCTGAGGCTCAGTTTGGGCTGAAACAGCTCTGAGATGGGATGGGGCTGGTTCAGCCCTGGGATGGGATGGGGCTGGTTCAGCCCTGGGATGGGATGGGGCTGGTTCAGCTCTGGGATGGGATGGGGCTGGTTCAGCTCTGGGATGGGGCTGGTTCAGCTCTGGGATGGGATGGGGCTGGTTCAGCCCTGGGATGGGATGGGGCTGGTTTTGCCCTGGGATGGGGCTGTGGAAAAAGCACCTGGAGAGCACAGGGGGTCACTCCTCTGCCAGCCTCCATCGAGCCGAGCCTCTGGTGCTCCCTGAGCCTGTTTGGTGGGGAATATTCTTTAATGGATTTGTTTTTCCTGTGGATTTCTCTCACCACTTGGTGAAGCCTCTGCAGACTTTTGGTGTTTGCATTTTGCTGTGACAAAATGTTCCAAAGATTAATCGTGCTGAGGCAAAAATGCCTCCTGTAACTGGTTTTAATTTTGCCACCTGATATTTTATTTAATGCAGCTTAGTGCTTGCATTAAGGGAGAGCCAGCAATTGGACCTGAGTGCCCTCCTCCAGCCACCCAGGATACCAGGAGCCCTTCTCCTCCCTCCAGTCATTCCCCTTCCAGGCTGGAGACTCTGGGTTCACCCACATCTTCCTTCATGGAAATGATTTACACTTTTTGGTTGTGTTTGTTGCCTGCTCCCAAAATCCTTCTACTCCCCAAAAGGATAAATGGAAGGTGAGAGCATCTGTTTCATGGAATTTTCAGGTCAGCACTTTTGTGGCTTAAAGGAGAGAGAAAGGAACGGTGAGAGATGCAGGAGAGCTCTGGTAGAGCCTGAAACTCCTCAGGCTCTCACTGATGGGCCATGGGGAAACCAGCTCAGCTTTGGAGGGGGCAGCCTTTATGGCCTTTATGGCTGAGACAAAGAAGGACATGGAGGAGGTGAGGATTCAGGACATCTGGGTCCTGCTGGACTCTGCAAAGGCACCAGGAGAAGGGTCAGTGGTGGGAAAGGGAACTGGGAGAGGTGGGGGGAGATCCAGGGATGAGGAACCCAGAGGGCTGATTGCAGCCACGAGGAGGGGAAAAGCTGGAGCAGGCTGTGGGATCCATCCTGCCCTGGTCCCAGCAGCACAGCTGGAGGGGTGGCAGCAGCTGGAGGGGTGGCACCAGTCCAGCAGCAGCAGTGACAGCTCGGTGGCAGCCCTGGGCAGCAGTGACCCCTGGCTGCTGGGCAGTGCAGTCCGGGCTGGAGCTGCAGGGCATGGGAAGAGAGCCGTGGTCAGAGCCGTGGTCAGAGCCGTGGCCAGAGCCGTGGCCAGAGCCGTGTCCCCCAGCTCCAGCACTGACCCCAGCTCCAGCACTGACCCCAGCTCCAGCACTGACCCCAGGCCAGCACTGACCCCAGCTCCAGCACTGACCCCAGGCCAGCACTGACCCCAGGCCATCACTGACCCCAGGCCAGCACTGACCCCAGCTCCAGCACTGACCCCAGGCCAGCACTGACCCCAGGCCATCACTGACCCCAGGCCATCACTGACCCCAGGCCTGCACTGACCCCAGCTCCAGCACTGACCCCAAACCATCACTGACCCCAAACCAGCACTGTCCCCAAACCATCACTGACCCCAAACCAGCACTGTCCCCAAACCATCACTGACCCCAAACCATCACTGATCCCCGGCCATCACTGACCCCAGGCCATGGCTGACCCCAGCTCCAGCACTGACCCCAGGCCATCACTGACCCCAGGCCAGCACTGACCCCAAACCATCACTGACCCCAGGCCATCACTGACCCCAGCTCCATCACTGACCCCAGTTCCATCACTGACCCCAGTTCCAGCACTGACCCCAGGCCAGCACTGACCCCAGGCCAGCACTGACCCCAGTTCCAGCACTGACCCCAGGCCATGGCTGACCCCACATTCCAGTCCCCTCCTGCACAGCAGCCACTGGATCCTCTCTGACCCGAGTTTTCCATCCTGTGACATTACACACTTCTGTTCAAACTGCACACCCATGATCCCAGTTCCATCATTCCATTTTTGTAAGGTCCAGTGCAGAGTTCTCCTGGCAGCACAGAAATTCAGAACTCTCCGTTTCCAGGGTTCCAAGAGCCGGGGTGCTGCTGTGACACCCAGGGCACTGCAGGAGCAGGGAGCTCGTGTGTTCCCTCCTCACCCAGCACAGTCCCAGAGCCCCCTGCCCTTCCCGGGCTGCCCTGGGAGTGCTGAGCCTGCCTGGGGTCCCTGTCCCCTGCCCAGGAATCACAGCACAGTGCTTTGGGTTGGAAGGGACCTTGAGGGTCATCCATGGGAAGGGCAAGGTTCCCCAGGGAATGGGCATGGCCCCAGAGCTCCAGGAGCTGCCAGGGATGCCCAGGCTGGGATTTTGGGGTTCTGGGCAGGGCAGGCCTGGGACTGGGCGATCCTGGGCGTGATCCTGATGATCCTTCCAGCTCAGGCTGTTGTGTGGCTCTGTGATCCAGCTCAGGCTGTTCTGTGGTTCTGTGATCCAGCTCAGGCTGTTCTGTGGTTCTGTGATCCAGCTCAGGCTGTTCTGTGATCCAGCTCAGGCTGTTCTGTGGCTCTGTGATCCAGCTCAGGCTGTTCTGTGGCTCTGTGATCCAGCTCAGGCTGTTCTGTGATCCAGCTCAGGCTGTTCTGAGGTTCTGTGATCCAGCTCAGGCTGTTCTGTGGCTCTGTGATCCAGCTCTGGCTGTTCTGTGGCTCTGTGATCCAGCTCAGGCTGTTCTGTGGCTCTGTGATCCAGCTCAGGCTGTTCTGTGATCCAGCTCAGGCTGTTCTGTGGTTCTGTGATCCAGCTCAGGCTGTTCTGTGGTTCTGTGACCCAGCTCAGGCTGTTCTGTGATCCAGCTCAGGCTGTTCTGTGGTTCTGTGATCCAGCTCAGGCTGTTCTGTGGTTCTGTGATCCACTTCCATCCATCTACCACGGGCAGTGGGGAACAGCTTGCCCTCCCCTGTTTCCTTCAGGAAACCCCCAGAGGGCACCAGGGAAACCCCAAATCTCCAACAGGACCCATCCCTGCTGTTCCCAGGCTCTTCTCTTTAACCCTATTCCCATTTTGGAAGCCAAGACCTTTACTGTCCCTGGAAATTGGGTATAAAAATCTGATTTTGGGCACCCCCACTGCTTTCTGCTTCTCCTTTCCGCTGCAGCAACAACCTGCAGGATGACCTGTGCCCACTGCTCAGCGTTGTGGGGTTTATTGTCCATCTTACCTCACAGTACCACAAGCTCTGGGAATTCAGGCCTTGTGGGGTGACATTTATTGCTGACCCTGCAGTGGCCTGGACACCGGGAGCCCTCGGACCAGGGTGACTCACCCTGGGAAGCAGAGCTGCCACAGCAGCAATTATTTCACCCTCACTCATCAGAGGGATGTGGTTTTGCTCTGGGGAGTGATGGATTCAGGGTTAGAAAATGGTTCTGGATAAATTTCAGAAAAGCAAATCATTTCAATGCTGGGCCACTTTTCCCTCCAGCAAACAACCACAATTAACGATGCATTTTTCTGAAAACTGGGATTTTATCAGATGCCTGACCCTGCCTTTTGTATTTTTATTTTTTGAGAGAGATAATTTCTTTCGTTAGCCCAAAGGCTGGAGCTGGGAGATAAATCTTGCAGAAGAACCTTCTTTCTATAAAATGTGCTGATGAAAAATCAGCCTCTGGTCACACTTTGCTCTCTGTGCCTTCATGGTTTTAGGGATCAGGGGAGTCAGGAGGGGAAGCTTTGTCTGCATGGAGAGTTCTGAAGGGAAAATCCATGTGAAAATCCAGCCAGCAATCCAAGAATCCCAAATCCCTGGGGCTGGAAAAGCCTCCCCTCCCTGCCCCTCCTGTGCAGAGCCACAAGGTCCCCCCTGAGCCTCCTTTTCTCCAGGCTGAGCCCCTTCCCAGCTCCCTCAGGAATTCTCTAGCCCATTCCCAGCTCCCTCAGGAATTCTCCAGCCCCTTCCCAGCTCCCTCAGGAATTCTCCAGTCCCTTCCCAGCTCCCTCAGGAATTCTCCAGCCCCTTCCCAGCTCCCTCAGGAATTCTCCAGCCCATTCCCAGCTCCCTCAGGAATTCTCCAGCCCTTTCCCAGCTCCCTCAGGAATTCTCCAGCCCCTTCCCAGCTCCCTCAGCCCCTCCTGGACTGACTCTAATAACTCTCAGCATTCCTGCAATGAATCTTTGCTCCAAGTCTGGATGAGACTCACAGTGCAAAGTCTGGCTTAAGCCCAGGATGCTCGAGGAAAACAAACACACCTCCCCCTCAGCTTTAGGTATGTGTTTGTTTTTTTAAAGCTGAGAAATCCAACCAGCCCACGGGATTTGCTGATGGAAATCAGGAAGGGTTGGTGGCTCCTCAGCTATTTATTGCCACTGAAATAACACCCAGAGGTTGGTGGAGCCTTCTGCTGGGAGGAGTCCCTGCCCACAGAGGAGAGGAACAAGGGGATCTTTAAGGTCCCTTCCAACCCATCCTGCTGGGATTCTGTGATCCCAGACCCCATCTCAGGAGGAGAAGCTGCCCTGGATGCACCTGAGCAACCTCAAAAAGCACAAACAGCCAAGGAGATGTGCAGGGCAGTGGTGGAAAATGACCATCTAATGTGAAATTTCTGATGGAAATGTGCAAAGTAGGAATACAGGGAACCTTGAGAGGTTGTGCAGTCCATCTGCCCCCCTGAAAGACAGCAGCTCCCCCCAAGCAAGCCAGAAGGGTGGGCAGGAAATCTGGTCCAACCTTCCTGCACATGGCACCTCCAGAAAACCCTGAAAGGAGCCCTTGTGCTTCACATCCTGTGGAATTTTAATTATTCTGCTGCTAATGGGTCTCTGTGCTCCCTCATGGAAGGTGAGGGAGGCTGGAGTTACTCCAAAAATCGTGAGCAGTGAACAGACCCTGAGCCTGGTGCATTCACTGGAATACATGGATTAAAGGCAGATCTTCCAGGGAAGATCCAATCTGTGTCCCCAGTATGGCAACAGCCACACCCCAAAACCAGCACCCACAGCCCAAAACTGGCTGGCTCCTGAAGAGCTCATTAATGAACACAGTTAATGAACAGCTTCACAAACCCCTCCTTCATCCTTGGCAGTGAATAATGGATAACTGCATTTTCCAGAGGAGTTTGGTCCTCCCTGCTGTGGCAGTTTCACTGAGGTCATTGCTGTTTCTGGAGATGTTGTGTGAGACGTGTCCCAGCCCTGATTGCAGCCAGGGCCAAATTAATTCCCTGGCTGTGCCCTGGCAGCAGGACGTGCTGCCCCAGCTGCAGCAGGAATTAGAGCATTTTGTCTCCATTTGTTCCTGAGAAATCCACAGCCTCTGCTGCCACGTGTGCTCTGCAAGCATCACACTTCTCTGTTTCACACTTTTTCAGGAACTGGATGTTAATCCCAGTGGATTTTGCCCCTTTCCACATCTCCTGTGGTAGGCAGGTCTCACTCCACGCTGGTTTTTATTCCCATTTATCTTCTGTTCATCCTCCAGGATCTCTGCCAGCCCCTGGGCTGCTCCTGCCCCTCTCTAAGTGCTCACAGGGGAATTTTCACCTGCCCTTACCCTGCCCTGCTAATTTCAATCCATTTTATTAGCTTTTAATTTTTTCCCCCTGTTCTCCTTGATTTCTTACTATGCTGCTGATGTTAGACTAGACTTGAGGAAAAATAATTTATAACAAAGAGCCAAGTCACTGCCATGCCTGGTGACACCATCCATCACCCCCGTGCTTCCCACCGTTTGAAGAGCAGAGCAGCTTGTGCTTCAATCTGCCCCTTGCTGAATGCAAATCACTCCTTGCCTTCCCCTCCTTCTCCTCTGCTTTCCATGCTTGTGCCATTACCTTCTGTAAATCCTCACTTCTGGTTTTTCCTCCTGCCAGGGATCACCACAAAGGTGGGAATTTGTGCCTGGTGCCTTCCAGTGCCCTTCCTGCCTACTCATGGCATTGGTGAGGTGGGGAAAAATAAATTGGTGTTATGATTCCATCTCTAAATGAACCTCATGGGCTCCTGAAACGTGACCTCCTGGGCATTGCCCTTGTGCAGTGTGAGAATTCTGGAATGGTTTGGGTTGGAGGGACCCCAAATCCCACCCATCCCACCCAGCCATGGCAGGGACACCTCCCACTGTCCCCAGTGTCCAGCCTGGGCACTGCCAGGGATCCCAGTGTCCCTCCAGCAGACAAGAGCCTGGCCACCCTCTGGACACAGCAGCAGAGTGAGCAGAGCCCACACTGACCCCAGGCCCACGGACAGCAGGAACTGCCCAAGGCAGATTCTCCCCTGAGCTGTTTGGGTTCTGTCCTCTGTGGGGATGGCTGCCACAGGGATCACTCCCAGTGCTCCCTCTTCCCTGGGGCAGGCAGGCAAACCTCACACCCCACACACGGGCTACAGAACATCTCCAGGCCTGGTCAGCTGTGGGCTCCACCTGCACATTTTGGAGACAAGATACTGCATTCACAGCAATTAGATTAAAGGCATCATATTTAAGTTAGAGAGGGAAAGTGCTTCCCTGTTTCATGTAAAGGCAAGGAATTAGTGATCAGCTGTGACAGAGGCTGGGAACATCGTTAAGAACATTTAAAAATAAAAATCAGCCAGAAAAGCTTCTGGAAACACTGCTCTGATGTAAAAACTCCTGAAAATATTTGAAGTACTGCAAAGCTGTGCAGCCTGGACTTGGCCTGGCCCGGGCAGCCCTGGAGACAAAGCTCATGCCCACGGTGAGGCTGGGTCCAGCCCAGCCCTGTCAGTGGTGGTGTCTGCAGCACTGCACAGCTCTGACTGAACATTTATGTGACTTACTCCTCCAGGATGAAGGATGGGAACCCAAATATATTTGTATAAACAAATGATTCATTGTGATGATGATTAGACTAAGAGATCCTAATCAGCATTATTTACTGCACAGCACAGGTACCAGTATAATGCAGCATTTGAAACAAGACTGAAGCAATCCCATTAAAGCCAGCAAACCCCATTAATGAGCAGAGATTGGTGTCACTCACCCACACCAAGGGCTGGGGCAAATCTCTTTTGGCAAATCTCCCCTCAGAAGTGATTTTGAGGGGCATCCCTAGAAGGAATCGGGCAAAGGGGTGCCCAGACTAAAAACTCTGGGACTGGGCTTTTATGGGATAAAGGCCCTGGGCTGGCACTCAGGTGTCTCTGGGCTGTGCCAGCAGCTCTGGGGAAGGTGTCAGTGCTTTCACCTGGGGGTTCCTGTCTCAGCTGCTCTGCCACACCTTCACCTCACTCAGATGAGCTCTGAGATGGAGCAGTCAGGCTGGGCTCTGCTTCACCCAGCCCCAACAGCAGCAGGACTATCTCTCTCCAGCTCCTCCCTCCCTCCTTGTTTCCCTGCGAGGAGCTGCTCAAGTTCTGCTGAAGTTTCTGCCTCAGAGGAAGAAAAGTCCCAAACAAGCACAGCAGGAAGAGTTTGCACAGGTCCTGCAGGTCTGGGAGCCTTGGAGGGCTCTGGAGCCCAGACCAGGGTGGGCAGGGCTGGGGGGAATCTGGGGCAGGAATTGTTCCCTGGCAGGGTGGGCAGGGCTGGGTGGGATCCTGGGCAGGAATTGTTCCCTGGCAGGGTGGGCAGGGCTGGCACAGGGTGCCCAGAGCAGCTGGGGCTGCCCCTGCATCCCTGGAATGTTCAGTTCCAGGTTGGACACTGGGACAGTGGGAGGTGTCCTTGTCCAGTGCAGGAGTGGAAGGAGATGAGATTTGACATCTCTTCCAATCCTAACCATTTCTGATCTTTCCTCCCCCAGGCCAGTTCCCACATTTACAGATCCTCACCCACCACCACCCTCAGCCCAGCCTCCTCCTCCCCCCAGGACACTTCCCCCTCCTCAGAAGTGTTTCACATCAGTACAAGGCTGTTCCAGAGCTAGAGTTTATTACCCAAGCCACCCCTCAGGGAGTCACAGCAGCCCCAGAGAGCAGAGCTCAGCCAGGCAGCCCACGGCTGTGGGGAGGGAACCATGTGCAGCAGCTCCCACAGAGAGCAGGGACTGTGCTGCCCTTGTCCTGGAGGTGAGAACATCCCAGTTCTGGTCAGCAGCCAAGAGGGGGTGTCAAGGTCCAGCAACACAACCTGTGCTGAGCCCGGGACAGACAGACAGACAGACAGTTACCTGTGCCAGCTCCTCTCACAGGGCAGCTGGACCATCCAGGCCATGCCCTCCCCAGAGTGGTCACAGGGACCCTAATCCATGGATCCCACGGACCCCAGAGCCCCCAGGAGCAGCGCCAGGGGCAGCAGGAGCAGGGCAGAGCAGGGCAGGGCTCGCACAGCCCGGTCTCTCTCGGGAGCAGGGGGGCTCCCCTTTCTCTCAGCATAGAACCGTGCCACGGCCGCGTTGGGGTTGCCCTGGGCAGGGTCGAACCACATCTGGACGCAGCGGCCGCTGCCGCGGCGCTCGGGGCTGTACCTGAAGGAGCCGGACCAGATCTTCTCACACAGGTCCTTGGGCCGGGGGAACACCTCCCTGAAGGCTCTGCACATGAAGCCCCAGGGACAGCGGTTCGTTCCTGGGGACAGAGCAGAGTCACGGACAGCCCTGGCACAGCTGGGGGCTCTGAGTGCCCAGAGCAGGGACAGCTGGCTGGGCTGCTGGCACAGTGACCCTGCCAGTGCCCTGCCTGGGGTCAGGGAGGGTCCCAGAGCCCACTGACCTGTGGCCCAGTTCCAGCCCTTGTGCCAGTTCTCTTTGCAGGTGCGGGCATCCTTGCAGTCCTCCCACCACTCCTCGCAGTCCTCCCTGCACAGGGGCACGTGCAGGATCCTCTCCCGCCGCCAGCTGCTGTCAACCTGCAGGGCACAGCACCAGCCACGCTGGGGAGGGCTCTTGAGAGCCAAGGGTAACATCTGCCACGTCCCAGATCCCCCAGCCCCACCACGGGGTCCACAGCTGATCCCTGAGGAGCTCCAGCCCCAGCACAGAGGTGCCTTGACACAAGGAATTCCAACATCAGCCAAAGGCCAGAAAAGTCCTTGGAATCTTTCTACCGTGGGGGAAAAGTTGAGACAACACAGATATTGAAGAGAAATTCCTCCCTGGCAGGGTGGGCAGGCCCTGGCACAGCTGTGGCTACCCCTGGATCCCTGGAATGTTCAGTTCCAGGTTGGACACTGGGGCTGGAGCACCTGGGACAGTGGGAGGTGTCCCTGCCGTGGCAGGGGTGGAACAGGAAGAGTTTTGATGTCCCTCCCAACCCAAAGGGCTCATGGTTCCCTGATCTGCTCCTACCTGCTGGATCCAGGGCCCCAGGTTGGGTGAGCACTCGTACAAGCAGGTGTCCTGGATGAAGTGGCGCTTGCATTTGGGTGGCATCACCCCACAGTGCTTCCAGTTGAAGTTGTAGAGCAGGGACTGGTCCTTGTGGGCCTCTGAAGTGGTGTTGGCTGTGCAGCAGGCATTGTCCTTCCAGGGGGAGCACTGAACAGAGCAGGGCAGGGGCTGCTGCAGCTGCCAGGCACAGCTAAAGGAGGGCACAGCCCCACGAGGGCACAGCCAAACGAGGGCACAGCCCCACGAGGGCACAGCCCACAGCCAGGAGCCTTCAGCAGCCAGAGCTTTTCACCTTCTCCAGCAAACTCTGGGTCACTTTGGGATTAGGAGCTGGGCACTGCAGCAAGGCAGAGCTGAGGAGGAGCAGGGGATCAGATCCTGAGCAGGAATTAGTGCCAGCCCAAGGAGCAGGAACAAACCCCCTCTTCCTCCCTGTGGGGCAGAGCAAGGAGCATCTCCCACACGGAGGGGGAGCAGCTGAGAGTCCTTCCTCAGCATCCTGTCCTCACCATCTTCACCATCCTTTCCTCACCATCCTGTCCTCTCCATCCTGTCCTCAGCATCCTGTTCTCACCATCCTCACCATCCTGTCCTCTCCATTCTGTCCTCTCCATTCTGTCCTCTCCATCCTTTCCTTACCATCCTCACCATCCTCTCTATCCTTTCCTCTCCATCCTTCCCTCTCCATCCCATCCTCATCCCCTTTCCCCTGCTGTGCTCTGGGGTACCTGAGCTTCAGGAGGGGGTTCAGAGGGGTGACCCTGAGCTGACACAGTGTCACTGAGCCCCCCCAGCACTGCCCCTGCTCCAGCCTCTTGCTGAAAGAAGGCAGCGAACAAACAGGTCTCACAGCAGCAAGTGGTGGCCAAGCCCAGTCCAGGGAGGCAGGTACAGGGGCCCAGGCTGTCCCAGCCAGCCCAGCAGCAGCTCCTACCTGCTCATAGAGCTTCCCCTCGGGGCCAGGCTCGCGTTTGTGGTGTTTGGCATCCATGCAGACGTTCAGCAGCGAGTCCTTCCCTGGTGCCATGGCGTGGGGAGCCAGCAGGGCCAGGGCCAGGGCCAGGGCCAGGGCCATCCTGGGGACAGGGCTGTGCAGAGAGGGGACAGGGCTGTGCAGAGAGGGGACAGCCCAGGAGAGGGGACAGAGCAGGACAGCCCAGGATGGGCACACAGCAGGGACAGCCCAGGCAGGGTCTGGCACAGGCAGCAGCAGGGAGGTGCCCTGGGGGCCGGGCACTGCTGTGGCACCAAGGACACGCGTGCACCCCCCCGGGCAGGCTGCAAGGTCAGCCCCACGCTATCAGCAGGACAGCAGCACTCGGGACAAACAGAGCCCGTGCTGACCAGCAGCTCATCACCCTGAGGGGGGGATGCTCTGGGACACACAGTCTGGGCTCCTTCTGCCACCCCCTGCTTCAGGGAGAGGCTTCAGCCCCCAAACCTTGTGCACCAGGGCATGGGGAGCCCAGGCATCTCTCACGAGTGTTCAGAGGGGCAGGGAAAGCACCAAACCCCAAACCAAACACCAGCACCTTGTGTGGCCCAGGAGCTGCAGGAGGCCCGTGTTGACTTCAGGAGCGTGCTAAGACAGGAAAACATTTTCCTTATCTTTGTCTGAGGCTTGCAAACGCTGTCCTGGAAATCCAGCAGAGACTTGAATCATCCCCAGCCACAGAAGGGTTTGGGTTGGAAGGAATCTCAGCCCTGCCATGGCAGGGTCACCTTCCCCCGTGCCAGGCTGCTCCAGCCTGCTCTGATTTGGGCAATCAAAGACAGGTCAACAGGTCACACCATCGTGCCTTGGCCTCCTCTGCCCGCCTAGAGCCTGGGGCCAATTTTATATTCATTTTCTAAAAAAAATCCCAAAAAACTACCCCAAACATACCAACCAACCAACAAGACTTAACCAAGAACATTCCTTCCCATCCCCTGTTGACACAGCACAAGGGTTTATCCAGACACATTTTAAGAATTTTGCAAAACACAGAGGCAAGTCAAAGCATTTACAGCATTAAAATAGCACAAACACCCCAGAAAAAACAGCTACAGGCCCGAGGAGACAGACACAGGAACCTGAGGAGCAGGAAGGAGCTAACTTGCATTTTAACTGCATTTATGCCCTCAAATCAGAGTCAGCCCTAAAGCCTGAATTGCCTCTAAGCTCTCCACAGCACCCACACAGCTCAGCAGATCCTGGGCAGCTCCAGGGGCAAAGGTGCTGGCAGTGGGGGAAACTTCCCCTCTCTTGGGGAGCTCTGGCTCGTGCCAGTGTTGGTCAGCACAGGGAATGATGTTCTGGTGACGGGGGCTGGTCCAGCCTCTCTCACAAGCAGCACCCTTGGGAAACAATCCAGGGTTCTGCCCCAAGGCAGGGGTCGTACCAAACACACCCAACCCGATTTCCTCCAATTCCCAGCATCAGGCAGCTGGGTTGGGCCATGGCAGGAGGCAGAAGGGACCCAGAGCTCTGGGAATGCAGCAAATACTGGAATAAATTGACAAGGCAGCAAATGGCACACGGGCTGCTGCCTCAGAAGGAAGAACAGCTCCCAGCACAAAGGCAGGTGCTGAGGGGAAGCAGTGACCTCCCTGTGCCACCTGGGCACATCCAGCACTGCTGGGAGCTTCAGCAGAGCCCCTGAAAGCCACTGGGCTCAGCAGGGGGACAGCTCTTCCTCCTGAGCAGCTCTGGGGCTGATTTGCTCTTTTCTGCACTCACATCACTGCTGTTCCCGGGATGAATCACGGAGGAGCAGATCGTTCTGCATCTCGTGTGTGAGCACTTCGGGCTCTGGGAGACCCAGCCCTGGTGATCACAGAGTCCCTGAGGCTGGGAGGGACCTCCCCACCTTGTCCCCACCTTGTCCCCACCTTGTCCCCACCTTGTCACCCTGAGTGCCACCTCCAGGTGCCACCTGCAGGGATGGGCACTGCAAACCTCCCTGGGCAGTGCCAATCCCTGAGCTCCCTTTCCACGGGGAAATTCCTGCTGCTGTCCCCCTGAGCCTGCCCTGGCCCAGCCTGAGGCCGTTCCCTCTCCTCCTGTCCCTGTCCCTCCCTCCCTGCCCCTCCTGGCAGGTACAAAACAACCTCGACCTTCCAGCCCTGCGCCTTGGAGATGTCACTGAGATCTCTCCTCAGATCCTTTGCCACCTCTGCCCCTCCACAAGAAGAGTTTTGCCCCTCGAGGCACAGGACTGTGGCAGTTCCAGATGCCCTGCACTGTCCTGGCCACATTTCCTGCTCTTTTCCAGGGAATTTCTAATATCTGGTTTGTTTTTGGAACTGCTGATCACCGAACTGTGTTGTAACATTGTCAGAGCAGTGACAGCTTGTTCCTGGGAGATAATTGTCAGCCACCAGCCTGTCATCTTCCATCTGACGTGTTCTCCCCAGTGCTTTGCTGTGTGTTCATCTCAGCTGCCTTTTCTGTGGAATCTGTTGTTTTATGTTGGGTGACTCAGCCCTACCAGGTGTCACGTCCCACTCCCGGGCACAAGGGAGCACCCAGGAGCCACGGGTGCCCACGGTCACAAAAGGATGGCAAAAGCCAGCAGGGTCCAAAAAACAGAACTCACCAAGTTTTATTGGCCAGCTCCACGCCTGGTGTGGAATCCACGTTTTGCTCCTACTTTGTAATAGTGAGAGAAATAAAAGAGTAGAATGGAAGAGGGAGGCAGGAGAATCTCAGGGAGCCAGGGCAGGCTCAGGGGGGACAGCAGCAGCAATTTCCCCATGGAAAGGGAGCTCAGGGATTGGCACTGCCCAGGGAGGTTTGCAGTGCCCATCCCTGCAGGTGGCACCTGGAGGTGGCACTCAGGGTGACAAGGTGGCCGTGGGGACAGCTGGGACTGCCTGGGAGGGATTTTCCAGCCCCAGGGATTCCATTCTATCATTCCCTGATTCTGTGGTCTTTAAGGTCCTTTCCAATCCAAAGCATTCCATGATTCCATGAGTCTGTGCATGCCATGGTTATGGTCAGACGTGGCTTTGTGCATTGCACACCTGATGTGGTTAATTTGGAGAAATGCCCATACCCTGAGTGATGTCACCACATAAATATTTGAACCAAACATAATTTCCTCTATTGATTTCCCTCCCACAGAAACGTCTGATGGAGAATGAGGCTGTGCCTGCTTTCTTTGCTAAAAAAAGAATGAACAAATACCTCAATAAAGTCTAAAATTCTGTAGCAGAGTGCTGGATATCCACTGCTGTTGTGCCAGGGATATCAGCAATTTCCATCAGTAATTAGGGAGCAGAGCCCGCAGGGATCACAGGGATCAGCCAGGGGTTATCAGTGAGAACAGTTATTCTTGTGGGCACAAAGGAGAGCTAAAGATTAACCAGCAAAGCAAATGCAGCTCCAGGAGATTGGCAGCTTTAAGGACCAGGTCTGTGGGTCTGCAGAGGAGCTGACAAGGGAGGGAGGTCCCAGCTGAGGTGGGATTCCTGCCTGCTGGATCCTCCCAGGCACGCTGGGTACCTGGGACACCACCCCAGGGGGGTTTGCTGTGGGTCTGCCTGGGCTCCAGCACAAAGGTGAAGCCATTCCAGAGAATCACGGAATCATGAGGTGCTTTGGATGGCAAGTGACCTTAAAGATCATCCCATCCCACCCCATCCATGGCAGGGACACCTCCCACCGTCCCAGTGTCCAGCCTGGCCTTGGGCACTGCCAGGGATCCAGGGGCAGCCACAGCTGCTCTGGGCACCCTGTGCCAGCCCTGCCCACCCTCCCAGGGAACAATTCCTGCCCAAGATCCCCCCCAGCCCTGCCCACCCTGCCAGGGAACAATTCCTGCCCAAGATCCCACCCAGCCCTGCCCTCTGGCACTGGGAGCCATTCCCTGTGTGCTGTCCCTCCAGCCTCTTGTAATCAGTTTGTCTCTCTCTTGGAAGTCTTTTGCAACTTTAATGATTCTGTGATTCCTGGTGGTGACATTTCTAACTCCCAGACCACCCCAGGGCAGGTGGATCCTGTCCCTGACTGAGGCTTCACTGAGGTTCCCCTGCAGATCCTTCAGCTGAAGTTCCTCTGCAGCTGAGCAGGAGAGAATCCTCCCATGGGGACCCGACTTCGGCGCTGTCTCCCTGCTCAGGAAAAGGAGGAATGTGCCCTTAGGAAGAACAGAAGAAACAACCTTCCCATGAAGGTCCTGACACGGCACCAAGAGCCTCTGGGTGCATCTGGCGTGGGGCACTGTGTGACTGTGGAGATGGGTCCTCTCCCAGCAGGGACGGGAGCATCTGCACCCACATCTGCATCTGCATCTGCACCCACATCTGCATCTGCACCCCACCTCCTTCATCCTGCACCCACATCTGCATTTTCCACAAATCACAGGTACCTCTTGCATCCTGCCTCTGGATTCTGCATCTCATCTCATCTCATCCCATCTCCTGCCTCGACATCTGCCTCCCTCACCGTGCATCTGCATCCCACATCCTGCATCCTGCATCCTGCATCCTGCATCCTGCATCCTGCATCCTGCAACCCACATCCCACATCCCACATTCCAAATCCCACATCCCCAATGCACATCCCACATCCCAAATCCCAAATCCCACATCCCGCATTCCAAATCCCACATCCCACATTCCACATCCCCAATGCCACATCCCCAATGCCACATGCCACATGCCATATGCCACATTCCAAATCCCGCATCCCACACCCCACACTTGCACCCTGCACCCCCATCCCATCCCATCCCATCCCATCCCATCCCATCCCATCCCATCCCATCCCATCCCATCCCATCCCATCCCATCCCATCCCATCCCTGTATCCCATCCCTGTATCCCATCCCATCCCATCCCATCCCATCCCATCCCATCCCATCCCTGTATCCCATCCCATTATCCCATCCCTGTATCCCATCCCATCCCATCCCTGTATCCCATCCCATTATCCCATCCCATCCCATCCCTGTATCCCATCCCTGTATCCCATCCCATCCCATCCCTGTATCCCATCCCATCCCATCCCATTATCCCATTATCCCATCCCATTATCCCATCCCATTATCCCATCCATTATCCCATCCATTATCCCATCCCACTATCCCATTATCCCATTATCCCGTCCCGTCCCGCAGCCCCGGCAGGGGGAAGCATCGAGCCGCGCTGCGCCGCTCGCAGCCGCGGGTCCGGCCCGCGGGGCAGCTCCGGGATCGGGCGGGGGCTCTGCAGGGTCCCGACCCCGCACCTCCCCTCTCGGGGGCACCGCGGCACCCGGCTCTGCCCAGACGGGGGTCCCCGGGCACCCCAGTTACCCCCAGAGTCCCCCAGTTACCCCCGGGCTCCCCCAGTAACGCCCAGGGTCCCCCAGTAACCCCTGGGCTCCCCTGTAACCCTTGGCACTCCCCAGCAACCCCTGGGCTCCCCATTTGCCCTCGGGGTCCCAGTAACTCTGGGAGGGCTCAGCTGGGGCAGAGAGGCTCAGCTGAGTGTCCTGAGCACCAACATGGGAGATGTGGCTCTGGGAACTCAGCCTGGCACTGCCCACCCCAGTCTGGCACTGCCCATTGCATCCTGGCACTGTCCATCCCATCCTGGCACTGCCCATCCCATCCTGGCACTGCCCATCCCGGCCTGGCACTGCCCATCCCAGTCTGGCACTGCCCATCCCATCCTGGCACTGCCCATCCCGGCCTGGCACTGTCCATTGCATCCTGGCACTGCCCATCCCATCCTGGCACTGTCCATCCTGGTCTGGCACTGCCCATCCCGATCTGGCACTGCCCATCCCAGCCTGGCACTGTCCATCTTGGCCTGGCACTGCCCATCCCATCCTGGCACTGCCCAACCCAGTCTGGCACTGCCCATTGCATCCTGGCACTGTCCATCCCATCCTGGCACTGCCCATCCCATCCTGGCACTGCCCATCCCATCCTGGCACTGCCCAACCCAGTCTGGCACTGCCCATCCCATCCTGGCACTGTCCATCTTGGCCTGGCACTGCCCATCCCATCCTTGCACTGCCGATCCCGGCCTGGCACTGCCCATCCCATCCTGGCACTGCCCATCCAATCCTGGCACTGTCCATCTTGGCCTGGCACTGCCTGTACCCGCCTGGCACTGCCCATCCCAGTCTGACACTGCCCATGCCAGCCTGTCACTGCCAGGATCTCCTGGTCACAGACTGTCTGAGATGTGGCACCTGGGGACATGGCACTGCCAGGATCTCCTGGTCACAGTCTGAGATGTGGCACTGGGGACATGGCACTGCCAGGATCTCTGGTCACAGACTGTCTGAGATGTGGCACTGGGGACATGGCACTGCCAGGATCTCCTGGTCACAGTCTGAGATGTGGCACTGGGGACATGGCACTGCCAGGATCTCCTGGTCACAGACTGTCTGAGATGTGGCACCTGGACATGGCACTGCCAGGATCTCTGGTCACAGACTGTCTGAGATGTGGCACTCACCCCACACCTCCCACACAGCTGGTGACCAGCTGGACTCCCCAGCACCTGGCCCAGGTGACAAAAGGAGTGTCCCAGAGAGCTGTGCTGGGCTGTCCCCACAGCCACACCTGTGCTGCTCAGGTGGGCACGGCCAGCAGCACCCAGCCCTGCTCCTCCTCACGGTGTCGGGACAGGACCTCACTTGGTTCCATTCGCTGTGGGCACTCTGAAATCCCAGAGCAGAGATCCAGATCCGTGCCCAGATCCATGCCCAGATCCATGCCCAGACCCATGCCCACACCCCGGGCCCATCTGTCCACTCTCCAGCCCCAGAACTGGGATTTTCATGTCCTGGGCTCCCCCAGCCCTGGGTCAGCCCAGCTGCTCCCCGGACTGAGCTGGGTCTGCACAGGGCTGCTGACTGGAACGTGTGGGAGTTTCTCCAGCAACCATCACCACATCAGAGTGGGGCAGCAGGAGAAACTCATCCTGAGGCAGCACATCTGACACAGCCAGTCCCAGCAGCTCAGCTCCAGCCAGTCCTGGGAGCAGGGGCTGTCAGAGGTGGATTCTGAGTGCCCTGACCCCGTGTGTGCCCCGTGTCCTGCCCAGCCCTGCCCAGGGGCGCTGGGGAAGCGCCTTATCTCAGCCCCCCTGTGTGCCACAAACCAGCAGCTGCCACCAGCAGCACTGCTGGGACAGCAGGGCAGAGCTGGGGTTACTGGGGGCTCCCCCAAATCACAGAGCCATGAACTGGGTTTGTACAGAGATGGACCAAACTGGGGTTACTGGGGGCTCCCCCAAATCACAGGGTCATGAACTGGGTTTGTACAGAGATGGACCAAACTGGGGTTACTGGGGGCTCCCCAAATCACAGAGTTCTGAACTGGGTTTGTACAGAGATGGACCAAACTGGGGTTACTGGGGGCTCCCCCAAATCACAGGGTCATGAGCTGGGTTTGTACAGAGATGGATCAAACTGGGGTTACTGGGGGCTCCCCCAAATCACAGGGTCATGAGCTGGGTTTGTACAGAGATGGACCAAACTGGGGTTACTGGGGGCTCCCCCAAATCACAGGGTCATGAGCTGGGTTTGTACAGAGATGGACCAAACTGGGGTTACTGGGGGCTCCCCAAATCACAGAGTTCTGAACTGGGTTTGTACAGAGATGGACCAAACTGGAATTACAGGGGGCTCCCCCAATCACACAGCCATGAACTGGGTTCGTACAGAGATGGACCCAGCTGGGAGGAGGCTCCCCAGAGCAGTGGGGCTGGGACAGTGCAGAACAAGGAAATTTGGGGCAGGGATTTTTGGGGGCAGGGGTGCAGGTGCTTCCCACACCTGGCAGAGGTGGGTGCAGCCCGTGGGGAGCTGCTGCACCTGGCTCCAACACTCTGGAGCTGAGTGGGGCAAATTGAGCCTTATGCTGTAGGGGCAGCTCCTGCCCCAGCCCTGCTCTGCTCCCTCTCAGCACCAGGAGCCCAGCCTAGGCTTTACCTCTGAGGTGGATAAATCTCAGGTTAGCAGAGCTCAGCACCAAACCCTGCCTGGCTGGAAAACCCAGAGCCAAGACCAGGGACGGGCTCGGAGCAGCCAAACCCCGTCAGCCCTGCTGGAAATCCCAGCCCCTGGTGGGAGCAGCAGGGTCTCACGGCAGGTGGGGGTCCCAGGAGGATGAACCAGGTCTGCCCCACTCACTCCTGCCTTTCTTCCCTCCCCACTTTAATCCGTGCCTCAGTTTCCCTGCCTGAAAAACGTGGATTTGCTGCTGCTTGTGTCAATAAAAGACTTGGTTGGTCCTTTTGCATCCCCCAAAGCTCTGTGATCCCCAAGTATGAACCAGCACGGAGGTTGCTGGGAAGCTGCCACATTCCAAAAGGAAAAGGGACTTGTGGAAAACACAGACAGGCTCCTGGGCCACAGGAGATCCCGGTGGGCTCTGTGCCTTCCCATCCATGAGCTCAGCCATGGGGCACGAGCTGAGTGCTGTGGATCCCCCCGAGCCCAAAGCTCTCCCATCCCAGGGCTGGGAGCACAGAGGGGCTCACCTGGAGCACACCTGGCCCAGCTCCCACCGTGCTGAGCACACCCCACCCCACCACACTGGCTGGGTTCTCAGCCAGAACCAGGGCAGAACCTGGCTGAGGCCAGGCTGGACAGGGCTTGGAGCGAACAACAGGCATTAAATATGTGAGGTGCTGTTTCTGTTTGGACTTAGATGTGTATTAATTTTTATTTATATTACATTTTTACAAACTGTGAGTTTTATACTACTTTAAGCTAACAAGTTAAAAATGGAGATGCATTTTTTAACAAAGATTTTTAAGGGCTAATTGTTTAATTAAGAAATGATACAAATTATTTTTACTTTTAGTTTAATAACTAACCACTTGTGTTCCATAACACAGAATTTTTTATTTAATTACAAAGATTACTTAGAATTATGAAGAAGAAGGTGAAAAGAGAAGACAAACTTTTGCTTTAACATTTTTATTTTGTTAGATATATATATTATATTTTAAAACTTTAACATTTAAATTCTTCACTATGTGTTATTATACACTTTTATTTAAACTATACACTTATAATTCTAGTTTTATTATTTAATTTTGAAGCTTTTCCTACGGCTTTAGGTTAAATGCAGCATTTTATTTGGAGGTCAGTGCTTGTCAGCACAGAAAGTCTAAAATTCTTAGTTCTGAAGTTTCAGCCCAGGGGTAGTGGAAGGTGTCCCATGGCAGGGGCTGGGAATGGATGAGCTTTAAGGCCCCTTCCAACCCACACCAGTCTGGGATCCCATGGTTCTAACATTCCAATTCTACAATTCTAAACATGTGAAGGAATTCTATTCATTCTGAGGAAGAGTTTGTCTTGCTGTGTCCCTGGGCAGGAGCAGGACACGGGACAGCAAACATGAAGGGACCTGGCCCTGCCCTGAGCACCTCACGGCGTTTCTGAGAGCCCCACTCTGCTTCGTGCCTCAGTTCCCTGCTGGGAATGAATGGAGATCTCCTGAGCTGCCCCGCAGACACTGCAGGGCCCTGAGCCCCTCACTGGCACAGGAGGGAGCAGCCTGTGCTGGGGACTCCAGAGCTGCCCTCCTGCTTCTGCCAAGGAAAATAAATAATAAATTTTAAAAGCTGGCTGCTTTCCCCCGGCTGCCACTCTGGCTCAGCAGAAATGTTTTCTGCTGTGTCAGAGTCTGACTCAGCAGAAAGGGGACACTGCCCAGGGGCCAGGGCTGCCTTATCACTGCCCACAGGGCTCTTGTTTGTGCCATCCCAATTATCAACCCAGCACAGCCCCAGGCTGGGGCCAGCACCGTGACTCAGCACCCTGAGCCTGTGCAAACTCATCCCACCAGCCCGTGCTGGGAGAGCCCACAAACATCCATAAACATCCATAAACTGCAGAGAATGGGCTCCAGTCCTGGGTGTAGGAGTGAGACCCCTCACCTTGACCCTAACCCTGGTCCTGGTTCTGACCCTGGTCCTGGTCCTGGTCCTGACGCTGACCTGGTCCTGGTCCTGGTCCTGACCCTGACCTGGTCCTGGTCCTGGTCCTGATCCTGGTCCTGGTCCTGGTCCTGTTCCTGGTCCTGGTCCTGACCTGGTCCTGGTCCTGACCCTGACCTGGTCCTGGTCCTGGTCCTGGTCCTGGTCCTGGTCCTGACCCTGACCCTGACCCTGACCCTGGTCCTGACCCTGACCCTGGTCCTGGCCTGGTCCCGGTCCTGGTCCTGGTCTCAGAGCTCCCTCCCTGCCTGGCTGTGTGCAGAGGAGCCTCCCACAGAAGCCTGTGCTGGGTCTGTGGGATGTGTGGGACCTGCCCTGGCCCCATCCCAGCTCAGTCCCTCGGGACTCCCCGTCCTGCCCGGTGCCTGGTGCTGGCATTGCAGAGCACAATGAGTGATGGGTTTCAGGCCAGTCCCTGGCTCACTCACAAGCTCCAGGAGCCCTGAGGTGCTGGGATGAGCCCCCTGGTCTCTGTCTGGGCACTGGGCCAGGCTCTGCCAAGGGCAGAGGGTTCAGTGCCTCACTTGGGGCAGGGGGCAGCTTCCCTCCTGCCCCCAAGCAACCACTGAGCCTCTGCAGAGGGATTTCCCCACATCCCACCCCATTTTCAGAGCCACTTTTGTTACTCGAATAAGATTGGGGTCAGATCTGGGGTCAGGTCAGGTCTGCCCTTCCAAAACCAGTCCCAACCCAGGAACAGCTCTGGCTCTGTCCACTGCCAGCACTAAAGGCTGTAAAGGCAGAACAATTCCCATAAAACCTGTTCCTGCCATGCCATGAGCAGGGGGACAAAAGCCCTTGCCTGACTTGGCGCCCCTGGAGCCATCCTTGCACACAGGAAACCTTTTGTTAGCAAAACCCAGGAGTGTGAGGTCCAGGACAGCTCTGGTGGCCCCCAGACCGTGCTGGGACTTTCTGTGCAGGGCTGTGACCAAGGGACCCCTCTGAGAGCAGCCAGAGGCAGAGCAGCTCAGCCTGGGGGGCTTGGAGCACAGGTGAGACCCTGCAGAGCTCCCCTGGCTGGACAAAGGCTGAGGGACAGCACGGCCCCTGCTCTGGGCTGGCTTTGGCTGCTGGGGCTCCCTGCTCTGCACTCTGCTGCAGCACTGGCACCACCAGACATCCTGCAGGGGCTTTCCTGGCTCAGCCTGGCCTGGAGCCCTGGGCCCCCTCAGTGCCATGGGGAGGGGAGCTCTGGGCAGGGGGAGCAGCCCATGGCCACAGGGGCACAGGGAAGGGATCCTGAGCATCCTGAGGAGAGCCCCCTCCCATCCCCCTGTGCTCTGTCCTGCTGTGAGTGCTGCCTGTGGGATGGAGGAGACCCTGAACCCTGTCCTGTAACAGCTCCCACCTGCCCTGAGAGGAAAACAGGATGGGAAAACTCCATGGATAGGAGAGCAGAAAGCTCAGGGAGAGCTCAGAGCCCTGCCAGGGCCTGAAGGGGCTCCAGGAGAGCTGAGAGGGACTGGGGACAAGGGAGGGAGGGACAGCACACAGGGAATGGCTCCCAGTGCCAGAGGGCAGGGCTGGGTGGGATCCTGGGCAGGAATTGTTCCCTGGCAGGGTGGGCAGGGCTGGGTGGGACCTTGGGCAGGAATTGTTCCCTGGCAGGGTGGGCAGGGCTGGGTGGGACCTTGGGCAGGAATTGTTCCCTGGCAGGGTGGGCAGGGCTGGGTGGGATCTGGGGCAGGAATTGTTCCCTGGCAGGGTGGGCAGGGCTGGCACAGGGTGCCCAGAGCAGCTGTGGCTGCCCCTGGATCCCTGGAATGTTCAGTTCCAGGTTGGACACTGGGGACACTGGCAGGTGTCCCTGCCATGCTGGGGTGGCTCTGGGGGATGTTTAATGTCCCTCCCAGCCCAGAGCATCCCACGGCTCCCCAGCAGAGCCGTGCCCGGTGTGTGGATGGGTCTGTCCGTCGGTCCGTGCAGCCCAGCCCTGTGCAGACCCTCCCTCCTGCCCATCTCAGCCTGTGCCCCTGGGCCGGGCTTATCTGGAGCTGCAGCCCGGGGCTATCGGGGCGGGCTCTGGGAGCGGTCCGGGGTGCCCGGGGCGATAGGGGCGAGCAGGCTGATAGCCCGGAGTGCCGGGGAGGGGACACTGCCCCACTCTGCCGGGCCACGCCAGCCCTGCCCCTGCCAAGGAAAAAAATGCACTTCCAGAAATTCTCTTCTACCATGTTCAGGCAGCAGCCGGTCCCAGGCAGGGAAATTGCACGAATTGTGCTGATTCAGACACACTGGTTGCTGCATTTCCCTGGGCTCATCACTGGCCACATCCTGAATTAGGATAATGAATCCTAAACCCATTCTAAATCCTGAATGGCTTTGGAGCAGCTGCTCTGCCCCTTTCCCTAAACTCTGGGAGCATTGGCTTTGCTCTGCTGCTCTGGGCACCCCGTGCCTGCCCACCCTGCCAGGGAACAATTCCTGCCCAAGATCCCATCAAATCCTGTTTTGAAGCCATTCCCTGTGTCCTGTCCTTCCATGCCTTGTCCCCAGTCCCTCTCCAGTTTCTCCAGGGGTTCCTGATGTCCATCCCTGCTGCCCCAGCACCATTCCAAGCCACCCCTGACTGGGAAATCACCTCTGACCTCCAAGGCACCAGTCCCATGCTGGCCACAGCCACAGGGGCCAGTGGGGCAGGAATGGATAAATGTGGGGCAGGAATGGATAAATGTGGGGCAGGAATGGATAAATGTGGGGCAGGAATGGATAAAGGAGATGGTGTGGAAATGTGCAGAGGGGCTGCAAGAGGCCACTGCCATGACAGACTGTCCCAGGCACAGGGACAAGCCCCCAGTCCCACTAACCTGCTGATTCACCTGCTGCCCTCCCTGTGCCCATCTGAGGGGGGTGAGAGGTTACAGAGCTGCTGTGGGGATGGAAGCAGCCCTCAAAGGGATCAATACGGGACAGCAGCATGGAATGGCCTGTCTGAATGAGAATTACACCTGCCCCTCTTCCTCCTGTTTCCTCTGCCTCCCTGCTTCCCCCCTCAGCTCTTTATGGCTGTCATTGCCCACCCATGGAAATGCTCCCACACCAGTAAAACCAGAGCCTGATGGGTCACAGCGTGGGCCCAGGCCTGCAGGATTCTCACCACAAGCCATGTCTCTGCCTGTTTTCACAGGCTCCACAAACCCAGCATTTATTAACCACATTTTAAAAATAATATTAATGCTGCAGTTAACACTTCCCTCCAGCCTCTGTGTTTGATGTTGTCCTGCCTGTCCCAGGCTCACCCTCCTGCTGCCCCTCCCTGAGCTTTTCCCTGCTGCTGGTTCAGAGGCAGCAGAAAAGCATCATTATCTTTTTCTTTTTAAAGTTCAGCCTTGCAGAGCTGAAAATGAATCTGCTATTAGGGACGAGGCGAGTGCATTGCTAGGAACAGGAACAGCGCCAGATGCAGCCTGGGTTTCAATTTCAATGCCAGGAAATTGAGGCTGCAGAGAAGCAATAGATGCAGAGGCCACCGAGGCCATTTCTTGTCATGCCCAGCTGGGCGAGCAGCTGGCAGCCAGCGCTGCCTCACGTGATGGAATGTCAGCCTGGGAACCCAGGGCTGCACATATTCCACCTCACTCTGGGGGATGAATTTGGGCACCTTCTGGAGTCCCCAGATCTCTGTGGCAGCAGGGGTGTGTCGTGTCCCTGCGGGGCAGGTGAGGGGCTCAGCCAGCGCTGGGCGCGGGGCGATACCTTTATCTGCCCCCACAGCCCCACTGCCCGCTATCAGCACCCCTGGGGCTGCTGCAAGGGCCTCTCCCACGGCCACACAGGGAAAAATTCATGGGGGTTCACAGAGCCCTGTGGTGAGGAGGTAAATGTGACTACAGATGTGAATCCCCCAAAGGGATCAGGGCGATGGGCTCGTGCCACTGTGTCTCCAAGATCACACAGTGCCAGCCTGGTTTGGGCTGGGAGGGACCTCAAACCTCATCCAGAGCCACCCCACCATGGCAGGGACACCTCCCACTGTCCCAGGTGCTCCAGCCCCAGTGTCCAGCCTGGCCTTGGGCACTGCCAGGGATCCAGGGGCAGCCACAGCTGCTCTGGGCACCCTGTGCCAGCCCTGCCCACCCTGCCAGGGAACAATTCCTGCCCAAGATCCCACCCAGCCCTGCCCACCCTGCCAGGGAACAATTCCTGCCCCAGATCCCATCCTTCTGGCACTGGGAGCCATTCCCTGTGTCCTATTTCTGCCTCCCCATGTAAAAAGTCCCTCTCCAGCCTTCTCAGGTCAGTGGATCAGTATCAGTCTGTAATTGGAAGATTTCAGAGGTCTGGATGAGACTTCTTAAACCTCCCACAGACCCAGAGCCACAGATTCAAAGAGCTATGGAATGGTTTGGGTTGGATAATTCCCCAGTTCCAGCTCCCTGCCATGGACAGGGACACATTCTACCAGACCAGGTTGCTCCAAGCCCCATCCAGCCTGGCCTGGAAAAATTCCAGGTTTTGGAATTTTGTCTGGACTCCTGACACCTCAAGCATCCTGGCTTTGCCTTTCTGAGCATGGGAGCACAGCTTCACTGGAGGCTGGAAGCCAGGAAATCACCTGTGCAGGTGACAGCCAGAGCCAAACACGAGCCTGGAGCCAGACCTGGACCTGGTGGGAATTGCTGCTGCTGCTGCTGGGGCTGTGGCAGGGCAGGTCTGCTGTCCTTGGGCAAGGCTTTAATTCCAGCAGGGAGACACCACTGAAGGGTGAAGGGCTCACACTGGGCACACGTGGCCAGAGCAGGGGAGCCGGTTCACAGCCCACCCTGGCATCCCACACGGGCTCCTGCAAACACTGACACCATCCCTGGCAGTGCCCAGGGCTTGGAGCATCCTGGGACAATGGAAGGTGTCCTGTCCATGGCAGGGGCAGAACAAGATGGGCACTAAAGTCCTGTCCAAGCAGACAATTCCATGTTCTAAAGCACCTCTGTGAGGGATGCAGCACGGCTGGAATGGCCATGCCTGTGGTGAGCAGGCAGCCAGGGTCCAACAACAGAGATAAGAGGGTCCTGTGTCCTGAGCTGGCCTGTTAAGGACTCACAGGGCTTTCCTGGAAGACCACACCTCACTGCAGAGTGACCACAGCAGAGTGACCACAGCGGAGTGACCGCTGCAGGCCAGCCCAGCCCCCCGGGACCCCCGCCTGTCCCAGCCAATGGCCCCGCTGGAGGGGCCGGGCAGGGGCTGGGCCAGGGGATAAAACCCGGCGGGGTCTGAGCTCAGCTCCAGGTTCTGTGCTCTCTCTGTGTCCTCTCTGTGCCCTCCTGCAGCCCAGCAGAGCCACCATGGTGCACTGGACAGCCGAGGAGAAGCAGCTCATTGCCAACATCTGGGGCAAGGTCAGCGTGGAGGAGTGTGGCGCCGAGGCCCTGGCCAGGTGAGTGAGCCCTGGGCTGGTGGGTGAGCCCTGGCCAGGTGAGTGAGCCCTGGGCTGGTGGGTGCAGCTCTGGGCAGGTGGGTGAGCCCTGGGCTGGTGGGTGCAGCTCTGGGCAGGTGGGTGCAGCTCTGGGCTGGTGAGTTCAGCCCTGGGCAGGTGGGTTCAGCCCTGGGCAGGTGGGTGAGCCCTGGCCAGGTGGGTGCAGCTCTGGCCAGGTGGGTGCAGCTCTGGGCTGGTGGGTTCAGCCCCGGCCAGGTGGGTGCAGCTCAGGAACTGCCCCACTGCATTGCAGAGGGAAACCACCCCAGCCATGCAGCTGTAACGTGTCTGTGCTTGTGTTGTGTCTGTCCAGGCTGCTGATTGTCTACCCCTGGACCCAGAGGTTCTTTGACACCTTTGGGAACCTGTCCAGCCCCACGGCCATCATTGGCAACCCCAAGGTGCGTGCCCATGGCAAGAAGGTGCTCACCTCCTTCGGGGAGGCCATCAAGAACCTGGACAACCTCAAGAGCACCTACTCCAAGCTGTCTGAGCTGCACTGTGAGAAACTGCACGTAGACCCTGAGAACTTCAGGGTGAGTTGTGTTTGCAGCTTTACCCTCTGTCCCTCCTTCCCACAGCACCCCAGTGCCTGGGGGATTTCAAAGGGGCATCAATAACTTGTATTTTAGTTACTCAGCAGGACATGGCTGGCTGGAGTGGGGGCTGGGGCAGGGGAAGATTGGGAACTCAGTAGTGCAGGGTAATGCTGGGCTCCAGGATGCAAGGACAGGTTTGGTGACAGACATAGGGAGGTTCTCTAAAGGTCTGGGGGTTCTGCTGGCATGGCTGGAGAAAAGGAGCAGGATGTTGGGCTGTGCTTCAGCCTCTGCTTGAGCCTGGCTTTGGGCATGTGGAGGGTGGACCTTGCACGGACTCCCGGCTGAATAGGTGTGGGGTCTCACAGCACAAAAAATAAAGGCAGAAAAATACCTAGGGGATGGAAAATGTGAGAGGAAGCAGAGCTGGAGCAGGTGGCACTGATGGCCACGGCCAGCACAGGGCACAGGGACACAGGGCACAGGGACACAGGGCACAGGGCTGACAGCCCCAGGCCTGCTGGGGTCCCCCAGTCCCGGGGTGCTGTGCAGGGCCCGGGGGTGCTGCACCCTGCTGACTTTTCCCTCTGCCTCCCCTCTGCAGCTCCTGGGTGACATCCTGGTCATCGTGCTGGCCGCGCACTTCGGCAAGGACTTCACCCCCGCCTGCCAGGCCACGTGGCAGAAGCTGGTGGGGCTGGTGGCCCATGCCCTGGCCCACAAGTACCACTAAAGCCTCGGGAGTGTGTGTGTGTGTGACAGCCAATAAAAAACACATTTTCTGCAACTCTCTGTGTTCTGTGTCTCCATGGCGGCCTGTGGGCCCTGGGCCTCTCCTCCTGGGATATTTGCAAGGATATAAATTTGTAGAGGTTCAGTGATTCAGGCAGAAGTTTTCCCCTCCACAGTTTGTTACTGATGTATTTGGTTGATCAAAAGGCTGGGTTGGACGGGGCTGGGAGCGCCTGGGACAGTGGGAGGTGACACTGCCATGGCAGGGGGGGCTCTGGCTGTGAGATCCCTTCCAACCCAAACCTTCTGGGATTTTAAAATAGGAGCAAAGACACCCTCAGGACCTGCTGGCCGTGGACAGAAGGCCCTGCATGTTCTGGAGGAGAGGGAGGCTGGCCTGGCTCCAGGGCAGAGCCGTGGCTGCTGATAAGGGCTCTGTAAAGCTTGGCGGGGACACTGCTGCAATCAGGGACCAGGGAATCTGCCCGGGGCACAGAGGGCCCGGTGGAGCTGCTGTGGCCCTCCTTGGGCTGGTGTGTGTCTGTGAAGGGGGAAAGTGTGTGCCCAGGGCTTGGCTAGCACGAGGTTCCCTGTGTATGGCAGGGGGGTGGGATGAGGTGATCTCAAAAAATCCCTTCCAGCCTAAACCATTCCATGGCCCTGTGACTCCAGGATCTCAAAAATCCCTTCCAGCCTAAACCATTCCATGGCCCTGTGACTCCAGGATCTCGGAGATCCCTTCCAGCCTAAACCATTCCATGGCCCTGTGACTCCAGGATCTCGGAGATCCCTTCCAGCCTAAACCATTCCATGGCCCTGTGACTCCAGGATCCCGGAGATCCCTTCCAGCCTAAACCATTCCATGGCCCTGTGACTCCAGGATCCCAGAAATCCCTTCCAGCCTAAACCATTCCATGGCCCTGTGACTCCAGGAGTCTGGAGATCTTCCCCCCACACACACAGCTGGAAGGATGCTGGAGGAAGGGCCCTGGGCAGAAATGCAGCCCAGGCTGAGAGCAGGGCCTGGTTCCTGTCTGGGAATGAGCTGCCAGGTGTTGCTGGGCTTGCCTGGGAAAGCAGATCTCCCTTGGACTCTGCAGGCTCTGAAAAGCTGCAGGAATTGCCCTGCTCAGCACATTGAGAAGAGCATTCCTCCCAGCCTGTGTCCCCTGAGCAGGCAATCCTGTGCTGGGAGCTCCCAACACCTCCAGGCAGCCTGCTGCCTCCTCAGCAGAAAGCAGGGTTTAACACATACTTTAAATTAACTCTTTCCTGTAGAAATGAATGAAGCACTGGAGCTGGGGCTGACCAGGCTGTTCTTGCCTGTGGTTTTTGCCAGGTCTCAGGCCCAGGGTGGCTCAGAGCTGGTGCAGTCCTGCCCAGGCTCACCCTGCCATCCTCCAGGCCCTGGGGCTGTCCTTGCCCCGCTGGGAGCTTGTGTCACTGACCGTGCCCTGGGCCAGTGGCCACTGCTGCAAACAGCATCTGGGCCAGCCCAGCACAGCTGACCTCCTTCAAATTGCTCCATGGCTCAATAATCTTCAAATTTAGAAGCCCTTGGGAGCCCAGGGAGTTTAAACCCATGTTTTTAGCTTATGTCAGCTGGTGAATGCCCTGAGGCTCTCTGGGTGCACAGGGAAGCATCCAGAAGTGTCCCAGGTCCGGCTGGAGCAGCCTGGGACAGTGGGAGGTGTCCCTGCCATGGCAGGGGTGGGATGGGTGGGCTCTGAGGTCCCTCCCAACCCAAACCAGTCTGGGATTCCATGATTCCTTGTGCAAGGATTCCCAGGGCAGGCGGCGCTGGTGTCCCCAGCAGGGACACTGCCTGTGCCACCCTGGGGTCCCTGTCAGCCCTGCTGTGCTCAGGGCTGGGGGATGCTTGTCCTGTCACAGACAGAGGGGAGAGGGCCTCTGTCCCCCTTGGCCAGTATCCAGAGCCACTATCTGCCCCTGTCAGCCCCGCTCCTTCCCCAGCCCCAAGCACTGTCTGCCTCTGAGATTAGGCCAGGCTGTATAAAAATCCTGGGGCAGCTGGGGAGCCACGTCCCCAGCACTGCTCAGGGAGCCCCACAAACCCTCCAGCCAACACCATGGTGCACTGGACAGCCGAGGAGAAGCAGCTCATCACCAGCCTCTGGGCCAAGGTTGATGTGGCCACGTGTGGCGCTGAGGCTCTGGCCAGGTGAGTGAGCTCTGGGCTGGTGGGTGAGCTCTGGGCTGGTGGGTGAGCTCTGGCCAGGTGAGTGAGCCCTGGCCAGGTGAGTGAGCTCTGGGCTGGTGAGTGAGCTCTGGGCTGGTGGGTGAGCTCTGGCCAGGTGAGTGAGCCCTGGGCTGGTGAGTGAGCCCTGGCCAGGTGAGTGAGCCCTGGGCTGGTGAGTGAGCCCTGGCCAGGTGGGTTCAGCTCTGGGAACTGACTGGGCTGCCCCTGCAGAGAGAAACCACCCCAGCCATGCAGATCAATGTCAGTGTGTGTTTGTGTCCCCGCGTCTCTCCCCAGGCTGCTGATCGTCTACCCCTGGACCCAGAGGTTCTTCGCCTCCTTCGGGAACCTGTCCAGCCCCACGGCCATCCTGGGCAACCCCAGGGTCCGTGCCCATGGCAAGAAGGTGCTCACCTCCTTCGGGGAGGCCATCAAGAACCTGGACACCATCAAGAAATATTTCGCCCAGCTGAGCAAACTGCACTGTGAGAAGCTGCACGTGGACCCCGAGAACTTCAGGGTGAGCCACACTCAGCTGCAGCCCGGGCTGGGCAGAGGGTCTGGGCTCAGGAGGTGCTCCAGGGGTCTCAGAGGGGTCTGAGAGTCAGTGAGACCTCGAGAGAAACCCTGGGGCTGCCTGAGAGCCTGAGGCAGGGCACAGGAGGGGAAAGCAGGGTCATATCTGGGGGAACAGGGAAGAGGTTTGGGGCTGGGATCTGAGAGGAGCAGCCAGGGCAGTGCACAGACAATGTGTGCTGGCCAGAAGGAGATCCTGAAGCTGCCAGAAGGGAAGGAACTGAGACAGGGCTTAGAGGGAAGAGCTGAGCTCGGCTGGGAGGGAGTGGTTCCAGCAGGAGGGAAGGGAGCACAGGCGCTGTGGCAGGAGGGCTCTGAGCCCAGGGTGGGGAGGGCAGGGCTAAACCCAGTGGGAGCCGAGGGAGGACAAGCACGGGAAGGTGCTGGGGAGAGGATCCAGCACAGCCAGGGATCCCAGGGCATGCCAGAGCGGGCACAGGCTGTGCCAGGAGCCCGGGGCTGGGATCAATCTGCTCCTTGCTTTGCTGTGACCTCCCCAGAGAGCAGAGGGGGACGTGGGGGGATGTGGGGACAGCACCAGCTCACAGCTTCTCCCCCTCCCTGCCAGCTCCTGGGTGACATCCTCATCGTCGTCCTGGCTGCCAACTACAGCAAGGATTTCTCCCCCGCCTGCCAGGCGGCCTGGCAGAAGGTGGTGCGTGTGGTGGCCCACGCGCTGGCCCACGAGTACCACTGAGCCCTGGAGACACCTGGGACTCCTCCTGGGCCTGCTGGGCTCCAATCTCCCAATAAACTCCAGCTGCTCCAGCACCAGCACATTCTGCCTCTTTGTGGGAACGGGGAGGGGCGGGGCGGCTGGGGGAGAAAATGCTCACAGACACGGGATAATGTGGGACAGCAAGGTGGGGTTACATGGGATAACACGGGACAGCAAGGTGGGGTTACATGGGATAACACGGGACAGCAAGGTGGGGTTACATGGGATAACACGGAATAACAACGTGGGGTTACATGGGATAACATGGGATAACAATGTGGGATAACATGGGATAACACAGGACAGCAAGGTGGGGTTACATGGGATAACACAGGACAGCAAGAGGGGGTTACATGGGATAACACGGGACAGCAAGGTGGGGTTACATGGGATAACATGGGACAGCAAGGGGGGGTTACATGGGATAACACGGGATAACAACGTGGGATAACTTGGGGTAACACGGGACAGCAAGGTGGGATAACATGGGTTAACAACATGGGATAACAACATGGGATGACATGGGATAACATGGGACAGCAAGGTGGGGTTACATGGGATAACATGGGATAACAACATGGGATAGCATGGAATAACACAGGGCAGCAAGGTGGGGTAACATGGGATTACATGGGATAACGTGGCCCACGGTCTCCTTCATGCAAGTGAAACTTGTCTAAGGTGGAGATCCCAGGGGAATGTTCAGGACAAAACCCAAATAAACAAACAGAAACAAAACACAAACACAAACTGCTGGCACTTTTTGGAGACATCAGGTGACATTGCTTGGTTTAATGTTTTAAGACTCTCACAGAGTGAGTGGAGTAGAACTGTACAAAATGTGCAGTGGGAGAAGTGATGGAGATTGGGGCCATGGCCTGTAAATTCCTGCATGTGGGGTTTTGCTGGCTTGGGGGTTTTTTCAGTCAGTGTCATTCTTGGATTAGTGAAGGCAGATTGGAACAGACACAACCATCAAGGGCATTGGATGGGACCTGGAACAAACCTGGGCTAGTGGGAGGTGTCCCTGCCCGTGGCAGGGGATGGGACTGGATGAGATTTAAGGTCCCTTGCAGCCCAAAGCAGCCTGGGATTCTGTGACTCCATGGAACACCAAGTGCTGACTGCAGAGGGCTGGGGCAGAGCCCACCCTGAGCAGGGTCCTTTGGCCGAGCCCCCTCCTGCAGTGAGCAGCAACAAACACAAACACTTTGCTCCAAGGTCACCCAGAGCCCACCAGAACATTCCTGTGCCCCACCAGCTCCATCCCTGTCCCCTGCACCCTCCTCCCCCTTCAGCTGGCACAGGAGCAGCAGAGCAGCCCCAGGAGACCCGGCTGCCTGTCCCCCTGCACATCTGTGCAGATGTGTTTTCTTCCTGGAAAGGGAGCTCAGGGATTGGCACTGCCCAGGGAGGTTTGCAGTGCCCATCCCTGCAGGTGGCACCTGGAGGTGGCACTCAGGGTGACAAGGTGGCCATGGGGACAGCTGGCACTGCCTGGGCTGGGAGGGCTTTTCCAGCCCCAGGAATTTGGGATTCTGTGGGATCCCAGTAATCCCAGTAATCCCAGTAATCCCAGTAATCCCAGTAATCCCAGCTCTCCTCATGCCCTGTGAGCCTACCCTGCAGGCAGGTGGTTTGCCCTGGGCTATGGCATCTCCCTCCCAGCCTTGCCTGAGCTTTGCCAAGGGTTCTTTGAGACAGGAGCTCCCTGCAGGCTGCAAGGCCTTGCCCTGGTTTTAGCAGCGTCATCCTGAAGTCAGTGAAACTCCCGAGGAGCTGGTGGGAAAGCAAAGGGAGAGCCCAAAGCCTGACAGGCCCTGCAAGGAGAGGAGGAGAAACTGGTGCATGCAGAGGGAGAGCCTGAGAGCCCCGAGTCTGCATCTCCTGCCTCAGGGCTGGCCCTGTCCAAGGGACACCAGGGCTGGCTCTGTCCAAGGGACACCAGGGCTGGCACCATCCAAGGGACACCAGGGCTGGCACCATCCAAGGGACACCAGGGCTGGCCCTGTCCAAGGGACACCAGGGCTACCCTGTCCAAGGGACACCAGGGCTGGCCTGTCCAAGGGACACCAGGGCTGGCACCATCCAAAGGACACCAGGGCTGTCCCCTTCCAAGGACACCAGGGCTGGCCCTTCCCTGGGTGCAGGACTCGCAGGGGGCCGTGCTGGGACTCTGTGTGGAGATAATGTCCCCGTGCAGCAGGGCTGGAAATCAGAGACGGGGAGCGTGGGGGGCCAGCCAAGGCCAGCGCTGATCTGGGCACCTTGCCCTGGGCCCCACCCTGAGCTGTGTCCCCTCCCTGGGGCCGTGTCCCCTCCCTGGGGCCGTGTCCCCTGGCGGGTGCCAGGCTGGGGCCCCCGGGGTGCGGCCAATGAAGGGGTGCACAGGGCAGAGGAGGGGCCGGGCGCAGGGGATAAAAGCGGGGCTGCGGAGCGGCTCCCCAGCGTGCGATCCTTCGGGAGCAAGAGCCCAGAGTTCCTCCGTAGCCCACGCAACCCTCCAGCCAACACCATGGTGCAGTGGACAGCCGAGGAGAAGCAGCTCATCACCGGCCTCTGGGGCAAGGTCAACGTGGCCGAGTGCGGCGGCGAGGCCCTGGCCAGGTGAGTGAGCCCTGGGCAGCACTGAGGACAGAGGGAACCTCCCGGCCCCAGCACGGATCTGACCCCGTCTGTTGTGTCTCTCCCCAGGCTGCTGATCGTCTACCCCTGGACCCAGAGGTTCTTCGCCTCCTTCGGGAACCTGTCCAGCCCCACGGCCATCCTTGGCAACCCCAAGGTGCAAGCCCACGGCAAGAAGGTGCTCACCTCCTTCGGGGAGGCCGTCAAGAACCTGGACAGCATCAAGGGCACCTTCGCCCAGCTGTCCGAGCTGCACTGCGACAAGCTGCACGTGGACCCCGAGAACTTCAGGGTGAGTTGTGCCCCGACTCCCTCCCGGTGCAGGGTCCCTGAGCCAGGTCCCCAGCAGGAAAGGGGTTTGTCCAGCGGGAGGAAGAGGGGCTGGGGTGGCACTGGGGGAGGCAGCAAGGAGAGGGAGGGCAGCCAGGTGAGAGGGCACCGTGCAGGTGGGCTGGTGGGGCTGTGAGCAGGGACACTGAGGGCTGGTGGGGCTGTGAGCAGGGACAGTGAGGGCTGGAGCTGTGAGCAGGGACAGTGAGGGCTGGTGGGGCTGTGAGCAGGGACAGTGAGGGCTGGGGCTGTGAGCAGGGACAGTGAGGGCTGGTGGGGCTGTGAGCAGGGACAGTGAGGGCTGGTGGGGCTGTGAGCAGGGACAGTGAGGGCTGGAGCTGTGAGCAGGGACAGTGAGGGCTGGTGGGGCTGTGAGCAGGGACAGTGAGGGCTGGGGCTGTGAGCAGGGACAGTGAGGGCTGGTGGGGCTGTGAGCAGGGACAGTGAGGGCTGGTGGGGCTGTGAGCAGGGACAGTGAGGGCTGGTGGGGCTGTGAGCAGGGACAGTGAGGGCAGGCTGGGCTGTGAGCAGGGACACTGAGGGCTGGTGGGGCTGTGAGCAGGGACACTGAGGGCTGGAGCTGTGAGCAGGGACAGTGAGGGCAGGCTGGGCTGTGAGCAGGGACAGTGAGGGCTGGAGCTGTGAGCAGGGACACTGAGGGCAGGCTGGGGATGGAAGGGCAGTGGTTTCAGTGAGGAAATGGAGGGGGAGAACAAAGGGACAGTGGTTGTTTGTTGGGCAGGAAGAGGTTTGAGTTGAGGGGGAAGAGAAGGAGCAAGAGCAAAGTTTGGCACGGAGGAGAGCAGAGAGATGTGTGAGGAGCGGGAGATGGCAGCTGGATGGCAAAAGCAAAAGAGGATCTAGAGAGGATCTGAGAGTATCTCAGTGGGGAATTAACCCCAGCATTTGTCCCTGGGGTGGCAGAAATCCCCCTGTGTCAGCATGAGCTCGCTGTTTGTGCCAGGGTGGGTCTTGTGCTTGAGAGAAACTCCAAAACAAAGCCAGAAGGGACAAAGAAAAAATTAGCCCAAAAAACCCTGGAGAATTTTTGCTTACTCTTCCCATGGGGCAGCAGAACCTGAACCTTTAGAGTAAGAGCAGAGACCAAGTTTAAAGCCTGGGGGAGGTTTAGGAGTGCAGATTCCCTGGAGTAAGGGGGGTGCTTGTGTGGGGATGCAGAGGCACTGCTAACCCGAGGCTGCTCCTGTCCCCACAGCTCCTGGGTGACATCCTGGTCGTTGTCCTGGCTGCCCACTTCGGCAAGGACTTCACTCCCGACTGCCAGGCTGCCTGGCAGAAGCTGGTGCGCGTGGTTGCCCACGCCCTGGCCCGCAAATACCACTAAGGAGCCGCAGGAGCGCCCTGCCATGCTGGAAGCAGCAGCTTCTGACAG
Organism: Catharus ustulatus; assembly: GCF_009819885.2. NCBI lineage: Eukaryota > Metazoa > Chordata > Aves > Passeriformes > Turdidae > Catharus > Catharus ustulatus. Next base: position 124,427,803 of record NC_046222.1, on the reverse strand, counting down.
CCAAATAAAGCTCATCCTGTGAAGTGTCCGTGCCTCCGAGTGTCCCTGGGGGATGGAGGGCTGGGGGGGCTGGCTGGGCTGGCAGGGGCACAGAAAATCACCCTGCCTTACTCGGTGCCTGGGGGGATTTGCCTCTGGAAATTGTGCTTTCAGGACATTGGGGTGATGAGGTCCTGCCACCCCCGGGGTCACACACTGGGGACTTTGCTCGGAGGAACCACTCAGAATTTCACTGTAAAACCTGCGTGTCTCTCCTGGACAAGGGAAACTGAGAGCATTTGTATTTCTCTGGGGGGAGGATAAGCAAATTGAAGACTTTAATCTACCCTGGCTCATCCCTGGCATAAAACCTCCCCAAAATCAGCTGAGTCACACAGGCCCAGCAGCCAGCTGGGTGGGGGCAGGTTTGAGATAAACATTTGCTATCAAGGCCTGTCCAGACTTTGTTTATTCACATCCCTCCCACCCTGAGCCACCCACTCTGCAGTTTGGGGGGGTGATTCTGCCAAGAGCAGCGAGTTAATTTCCTGGGGGTGAGTTTGGGGTGGGTTCAGGTGCCTGCAGAGCAGGACTCTTTGGGGCAGGGGTTGTTCCTGGCGTGGGGAGCTCCCCTGAGCAGAGCAGGATGGGACAGAAGCGATGCTTGGCTGGGAGATGTGCTCGGCTCTCAGGGAACACGCTGGGCACAGCTCTCATCCCAGCTGTCCTGCACTGCCTCCTGTCCCTGCCTCACCCATCTCAGGCTCTCCACTCGCTGCCTGGCTCATGGGAAGGAGCTGGAAGCCCCTGTGACCCAGAAATGCCCATTCTCAGTCACGACACCCGAAAAAAGAGGCATTTTGTTCCTGCTGTCAAGGTACACACTGACAAGGAGAGAAGATGATTCAGAGCAAAAAAAAACCCAAAAAAACCCCAAAAGGTTTTTCTCCCTGCAGGGATACTGGGCATGCACAGTCACCAGCCCCCCAAATATTTCATGACTTTTCATAGGCTTCATGACAGATATGAACAGTTTCCGATGGACAGGATTGTTCATGGGCTTCTGGGTGGGATCTTGGGCAGGAATTGTTCCCTGGCAGGGTGGGCAGGGCTGGCACAGGGTGCCCAGAGCAGCTGTGGCTGCCCCTGGATCCCTGGAATGTTCAGTTCCAGGTTGGACACTGGGACAGTGGGAGGTGTCCCTGCCATGCTGGGGTGGCTCTGGATGGGATTTGGGGTCCCTTCCCACCCAAAGCAGTAGGTTCTGGGTTTCCTGGTGGGCTCCAGGAGGACAGCTGCCGTCTCCCAGTGCCTGAGCAATGCAAGCACAGGTCACAGCTGTGATTTCTGTCATTTAACACCATTTCCCAATGCCTCTTCCTGCCCATTTTACCAAAGAGCAATCCCCCCTCCTGAACCCTGCTGGGTCATTACTCTCTGCTGCTGTTCCCTTCCCTTCTTGCCCAGGCAGCACTGAGTGCAGCTCATTCATCAAAGTTTTGTGCTGCTGCGGGAGAACAATCCATCATCCTGCTGGGGTGAACCTCCCTCCCTTCCAGAGCTGCATGATGCAATTCACAGGGACTCAGGAGTTTTCCATCTTTTCTAAATCCAGCCTGAACCAAATCTGTTGCTGATTGCAACTCCCAGCATCTTTTAAAGAATTCTTATCAAATGTCAGTCAGGAGCAGGTGAACCAGGGGACTATCAGGTGTAGGTATTTTTATCTGGCCTTCTCCCCACACTCATCAAAATTGCTGGAGCAGAACAAGTCCCCAGTTCACTTCTTAGCACAAGGCAGAAACACTCTTTAAGCAGCTCTGTGCTGCCCCTACTGGGGTTATTTTCCGTGTATTTATAGGCACAGTTTTACACCTCCCAGGGCAGCGCTGTCAGGAGTGGCAGTGCCAGGGAGCATTTCAGGATGGGGCTGGGATGCAGTCACAGCATCACCTGCCTCTGGGGTGTGCCTGCTGGGTTGGACACTGCTGCAACCAGGGGCACTGACAGTGGGCTGCTCTGAGGTTTAAAACATGCTTCAGTGCTTCTGAGAGGTAAATACAGATGTTGTTTTCTCCAGGACCTGCGTGGAAATTCCCGACTTGCCCGAAGAGTCTGTGCCCCTGCAGGGCTGTTCAGGCAGCTTCGGGTGCTGTTCATGTCTCAGAGATATTGGGACAGAAAATCTCCTTGCCTGTGGCACAGAGGGATCCTCCCAGGATGGCCAAAGCAACAGGGGAGACTGCAGGGGTGGGACCAGCCCTCCTTGCTGTGTCCCTGAGCCCCTTGTGCCAGGGCTGGCTGGGACAGGACAGGACCAGGGCTTTTCCCTGTCTCACTGCCAGGATCCGATGTCATGGCAACTGCAGCAGCGCTGCAAAGCCCCTCAGAAACAGCGTGTGGGTGCTGAAAGATTCCTGATCCCTTGGTGACTTTGGAGAAAGGAAGGTTGGAAACCCCAGAGGGGCTTGTCAGAGCTGATTTGCCTCATCTTTCCTTTGTTCCACCTCCTTGCCTCCTCCCCGCGGTGTCAGTGCCCTTCTAGCCCGAATTCTCTGCAGCAGAGACCCAGACACGTGCAGGAATCACAATTCTGAGCTGCTGCTGAGCTGCTCGTTCCCACCCCAGGTCCTGCCTGTGCAGGAGCTCTCAGTGCTGCACACCCTGACCTTGGAGACCCGGCCCTTCCTGGGCAGCGTTTTTGTGATTTTATTGCATTCCCCTCAACCCTTCTTGGCCCAGGTCAGGTGAGGGCTGCTGTGCACAGGTCACCCCAATCCTTCTCCTCAGCCCTTTCCCAGCTCTCTGTACAGTTTTACCACAGGAAAACTCGACTCTTGTCAAGCACGTGGAGAAGGGAGCGAGAGGATTTTGCAGGGAATGAATGAGCAGAACCCAGGGTCAGTGAGGTTGGAAAAGTCCTCCAGGATCACAAAGCCCAAACTGTGCAGTGAGCCAAAGGGCAGGGAATCCATCCTGAGCCTGTGCACACTCACAGGGACACAGCCAAAGGGCAGGGAATCCATCCTGAGCCTGTGCACACTCACAGGGACACAGCCAAAGGGCAGGGAATCCATCCTGAGCCTGTGCACACTCACAGGGGCACAGCCCCAGGGGCAGGGAATCCATCCTGAGCCTGTGCACACTCACAGGGACACAGTCAAAGGGCAGGGAATCCATCCTGAGCCTGTGCACACTCACAGGGGCACAGCCCCAGGGGCAGGGAATCCATCCTGAGCCTGTGCACACTCACAGGGACACAGCCAAAGGGCAGGGAATCCATCCTGAGCCTGTGCACACTCACAGGGACACAGTCAAAGGGCAGGGAATCCATCCTGAGCCTGTGCACACTCACAGGGGCACAGCCCCAGGGGCAGGGAATCCATCCTGAGCCTGTGCACACTCACAGGGACACAGCCAAAGGGCAGGGAATCCATCCTGAGCCTGTGCACACTCACAGGGACACAGCCCCAGGGACAGGGAATCCATCCTGAGCCTGTGCACACTCACAGGGACACAGCCCCAGGGACAGGGAATCCATCCTGAGCCTGTGCACACTCACAGGGACACAGCCCCAGGGGCAGGGAATCCATCCTGAGCCTGTGCACACTCACAGGGACACAGCCCCAGGGACAGGGAATCCATCCTGAGCCTGTGCACACTCACAGGGACACAGCCCCAGGGCAGGGAATCCATCCTGAGCCTGTGCACACTCACAGGGACACAGCCAAAGGGCAGGGAATCCATCCTGAGCCTGTGCACACTCACAGGGACACAGCCAAAGGGCAGGGAATCCATCCTGAGCCTGTGCACACTCACAGGGACACAGCCCCAGGGGCAGGGAATCCATCCTGAGCCTGTGCACACTCACAGGGACACAGCCCCAGGGACAGGGAATCCATCCTGAGCCTGTGCACACTCACAGGGACAGAAACAAAGGGCAGGGAATCCATCCTGAGCCTGTGCACACTCACAGGGACACAGCCCCAGGGCAGGGAATCCATCCTGAGCCTGTGCACACTCACAGGGACACAGCCAAAGGGCAGGGAATCCATCCTGAGCCTGTGCACACTCACAGGGACACAGCCCCAGGGCAGGGAATCCATCCTGAGCCTGTGCACACTCACAGGGACACAGCCAAAGGGCAGGGAATCCATCCTGAGCCTGTGCACACTCACAGGGACACAGCCAAAGGGCAGGGAATCCATCCTGAGCCTGTGCACACTCACAGGGACACAGCCCCAGGGGCAGGGAATCCATCCTGAGCCTGTGCACACTGACAGGGACACAGCCAAAGGGGTGGGGAATCCATCCTGAGCCTGTGCACACTCACAGGGACACAGCCCCAGGGACAGGGAATCCATCCTGAGCCTGTGCACACTCACAGGGACACAGCCAAAGGGGTGGGGAATCCATCCTGAGCCTGTGCACACTCACAGGGACACAGCCCCAGGGACAGGGAATCCATCCTGAGCCTGTGCACACTCACAGGGACACAGCCAAAGGGGTGGGGAATCCATCCTGAGCCTGTGCACACTCACAGGGACACAGCCAAAGGGCAGGGAATCCATCCTGAGCCTGTGCACACTCACAGGGACACAGCCCCAGGGACAGGGAATCCATCCTGAGCCTGTGCACACTCACAGGGACACAGCCAAAGGGCAGGGAATCCATCCTGAGCCTGTGCACACTCACAGGACACAGCCAAAGGGCAGGGAATCCATCCTGAGCCTGTGCACACTCACAGGGACACAGCCCCAGGGCAGGGAATCCATCCTGAGCCTGTGCACACTCACAGGGACACAGCCCCAGGGACAGGGAATCCATCCTGAGCCTGTGCACACTCACAGGGACACAGCCCCAGGGCAGGGAATCCATCCTGAGCCTGTTCCTGCTGCTGTCCCACAAGGACACAGCCAAAGGGGCTCGGAATGTTCGTGGCTGTGTCTGCCTGTGCAGCAATCCAGGTGAGCAGAGCCATGGATGGGCTCAGGGACAGGGACAGGATGGATGTCCCCCTGCAGGGCAGCCCCGTGTGTGGAGGATGGGACTTGTCCCAATTTCCACCCATTTTTGCCAGCCCAGAACAGGGGTGATGCAGAGTGAATAAATCCACCTACTTGTTTGTGTGGGATGCTGCAGAGGATGAGGATGCCGTGCACGTCTGAGATTGCACACCCAGATCCCAATACTCGAATCTGTATTTTTGTGTGGAAGGGCATTAGAGCACGCTGGAAAGCTGCTGCTGATCTAACTTATCTGGCTAATTATTGAGCTGCTGAAGTGAGGAGCGGAGGCGCAGATGTCTGGAGCTCTGTCTGAGACGTGGGGCAGTGGAAAAGAAACCAATTCCATTTCTCCTGGCATGCTGATGAGTTCAGCCACAGTTAAACAATGCCAAGTTCCCTGTTTACACAGACAGATTGAGTGTGAATTCCTTGAATGCTGGGGACTCGATTTAACTTCTTCCACACCAGCCCCTAAAAAGAGCAGAGGGCAAGTCAGGAACTCGTTAGTGTCAGCTTGAGGGGCATTTTATTACTTGCTTTTAATTTATTTTTTTTACAGCCCCAAAGGCAGCGTTCTGCATTGAAAGCCCGAGCCCTTTCAGCATCTCTTTTCTGTTGTGATTTGTATTCCACAGAGCGTTTCCCTCAGGGCTCTGTGGGCTGGAGGCCCTGAGCTGACAGCTCTGTAGGAGCCAAGCGCTGAGTTTGTGCTCGTTGCCTGATTTTCCTCAGAGCTGTAGCTGCAAAAACAACATTCCTGATAAGAATTATAGTTGCTGTGAGTTTTCCTAATAAATAGCGAAATGCCTGGCACTGGGAGCAGCTAGGGTTGTAGCAAGGGCAGCAGCAACTGGAATAGTGAATTAACTCGGAAATGAAGGGAAACAAAAAGTTCTGGGTTTGCCAATGCCTTAGACCTGTAAGAGTGACCCGTGCCCTCGGGGCCAGCGTGGGTGACAGAGAAATTCTGGAAGTTGCTGCTGTTTCTGTAGCTCCTGGGAGCCCAGCCCCAGTGCCAGGTGCTGCACAGACACGAGACAGGAGACAACTGCAGCCCTTCCCCTTTTCCTTGTCCTGAGGGGTGATGAGACACAGCAAAGGGTGCAGGGGGGCACAGCAGCACCAGAAATCATGGGGTGGTTTGGGCTGGGAGGGACCTAAAGCTGCTCTTGTGGCACCCCCGTGTTCTGCACTCTGGGAGAGGGGCTCCAGCTGGAGGGGCTCCCACACCATGGGTGTCCCAAATCCCAAACCCCACAGCTAAATGTTTCAGATGAAATCCCTTTTTAGGAGGAAACTGGGAGTGTTGTAGGACTGGATTTGCTCTGTGCTGTCACAGGGAGTGCATGGAGGGCGCAGGGAGCTCCCAGAGCTTGCACAGGACACCAGGGCAGGCTCTGCACTGATCACAGCTGTCCTCTGTGTCTCCAGAGGGGTGTTAAAACCTCGGTTCCACTGAGACAATGTGCTTCCTTCTGCTGCAACGAGCTCTGTACAGCCCCAGGTGTGACCTGGTGACACCTGGCTGTGACAGGGCATCTCTGGGACACGAGTCTGTGACAGGGCATCTCTGGGACACGAGTCAGTGACAGGGCATCTCTGGGACACGAGTCTGTGACAGGGCATCTCTGGGACACGAGTCTGTGACAGGGCATCTCTGGGACTCGAGTCTGTGACAGGACATCGCTGGGACACGAGTCTGTGACAGGACATCGCTGGGACACGAGTCTGTGACAGGGCATCACTGGGACACGAGTCAGTGACAGGGCATCTCTGGGACTCGAGTCCTGCACAGCTCAGACAAGGGAGGTTGAGGAGTGACACTGTCACCACTCTCGGTGGTGGGTGGGTGTGACACATCTGTTGTGTGTGTAAAGATTTGTCAAACCTGCTGCACAACCCCAAGATCCCCACAAGGGTCTCAGCCTGGTGCTCATTTTCCTGGTGCAGCCTCTTTTCCTGCCAGAGATCAAGCAGCAGATCCCACTGCAGATCCCACTGTAAATCCTGCTCGTCCTGCAAAAGAATTCCTCAAATTGTGAAAGAGCAATCAGGACACAGCAAAGCTTGGTGTCCCTGAGACAGTGGGGTTCTGGAGTTCTGACCAGGCTGAAACAGCAACAGGAGATTTTGCCTTTGTGATCAGCTCCTGGCCAGGAGAAGGACAGCTCCTGAAAATCAGGACGTTCATGGGGCTGGAGGAGTCTATGGATGGATGGATGATGGATGGATGGATGATGGATGGATGGATGGATGGATGGATGGATGGATGGATGGATGGATGGATGATGGATGATGGATGGATGGATGGATGGATGGATGGATGGATGATGGATGTTGGCCATGAGGCAGCTCTCACATTCCTGCTCACAATGAAAATGTCACCACTTTCAGTGAAGCCTGCAGACAGTGGTTGCTGTTGGCTCCTTCAGGCCACTCTGAGGTCACCCCAAACTTCTCCTCTCCAGGCTGAGCCATCCCAGCTCTCCCAGCCTTTCCTCCAGCCCTGGAGCTCTAAGGATGTTTGACAGATGCTCCTCAGTGTAAACTGAGCTGCCAAGTGCTGGTCTTGGCCAAGAAGGGATGGATTCCAGGGCAGAAAGGGCCAGTGGCAGAGTGTTTGACAGCCCCCTCCCCTGGCCCACGAGCTCCAGTTCTGTCCCAAAGGACAGGGACTCACCCCGACCCTGCACTGCTCACCTGGGAGAAAGGAGCCCTTGGGACCCTGCACTGCAGACCAGGCTGCTGTCCCCAGCCTTTGGAAACCTTCCTGGACCTGCAGGCAGCAGAGGGATGGGCAGTGCCCAGAACAGAGCCAGGCTTTTCCCCCCTGAGGGTCTGATGTGGCCGAGCTGGGCTCTGGTCCCGCTGCACCCAGAGGTCACAGTGCCCCTGAGATGTGACACTGGGACCATCCCAGCCCTCCCAACTGGAGCTGTCAGGGCTGTGCTGGAAACCTCACGGGGCTTTGGGCTGGGGGTCACCTGCGCTCTGGGGACATTCCCTTTTTTTTTCCATGTTGCTTTAAGCATCCCAGGAATTGCAAGTCCTGACAATTTTCTTCTTCCCCTCCTTCCAGGCAGCTGCCTCTGTGGGTGTTGCTCTACCTACAACTTCTGTGGAGAGCACAGGGACAGGGAGCACAGCTGGCAAAGGCAAGGGGAGGCAGGAGTGGCTCCAAAGCCCTTCTTGAGCAGGGAATTCCTGCCCGGCCCTCAATCCTCACCTGCCTCTGCAGGCTCGGGGGACTCTGCTCTTCGGAGACCAGAGATGTTTTTCTGCCTGGCACATCAGTCCCAGCAGGAGCTCTGCCTCTCCCCTGATAGTTCAGGTGTAATTAGAGACAGAAGTCAGAGAAGGAGGCGGTTTTTAACCCACTCAGTGCCGATGATCTCGCAAACAGGATGTGTTTTACTGGTTTGTACCTGGTTTCTTCCAGTGTTTGGAGGAGATGTAAGAAGCATCATAGAATTACAGAAGGGCTGGTGTTGGAAGGAACCTGATGGGTCATTGAGTTCCCAACACCTGCCATGGGCAGGGACACCCTCCACTGGACCAGAATCCCCAAATCCCTGAGGCTGGAAAATCCCTCCCAGCCCAGGCAGTCCCAGCTGTCCCCATGGCCACCTTGTCACCCTGAGTGCCACCTCCAGGTGCCACCTGCAGGGATGGGCACTGCAAACCTCCCTGGGCACTTCCAATCCCTGAGCTCCCTTTCCATGGGGAAATTGCTGCTGCTGTCCCCCCTGAGCCTGCCCTGGCCCAGCCTGAGGCCGTTCCCTCCCCTCCTGTCCCTGTTCCTGGAGCAGCACGTGGGAAACCTGGCAGGGTTGGGTTAATGGTCAGAGTCGATGATCTTAGAGGGCTTTTACAGCCTTGATAACTCTGAGAGAAGAGAAGAGAAGAGGAGAGGAGAGGAGAGGAGAGGAGAGGAGAGGAGAGGAGAGGAGAGGAGAGGAGAGGAGAGGAGAGGAGAGGAGAGGAGAGGAGAGGAGAGGAGAGGAGAGGAGAGGAGAGGAGAGGAGAGGAGAGAAGAGAAGAGAAGAGAAGAGAAGAGAAGAGAAGAGAAGAGAAGAGAAGAGAAGAGAAGAGAAGAGAAGAGAAGAGAAGAGAAGAGAAGAGAAGAGAAGAGAAGAGAAGAGAAGAGAAGAGAAGAGAAGAGAAGAGAAGAGAAGAGAAGAGAAGAGAAGAGAAGAAATACTTGGAGATCATCTCCCAGGAGATCTTGTGGGCTGGGTGTCCCCATGGTCTGGCTGAGTTTTTCCTGCTGCAGGAGAGCTCGCCTGGGGCTCAGCACCAGCCATTCCAGAAGGAAAATGATTTCCCTGTTCACTGTGCCATGTCCCAGCATGTCCTGCTCCCCTGCAAAGCAACTCTCCACGGCTAAACTTTGGAAAACAAGATGTGAGTGAGGGACTTTGTATCTGTACCCAGGAGAAATCCGTCATGCCTACCTGTGCTGAGGCTCTGTTAACTCTCTGAGAAATAAATGAGTAAGAAATACAATACAGCATTCCAGGGTGGTTCATTCATTTTTCTTTATTAATTTTTTTTCTCAGCACAAGAGGAAAAAAGGAACATATGGGGAATGAGCAGGAGCCATTTTTCAGTGCCATGGCCACCTGAAAAGGGTTTAGACCCATAATGCCTCCAAAAAATTAATTCACATTTCCCAAATCACATCAGGCAGGTACAGATTGTTTTCATTTTTATGATATTTTTTTTTCCCTTCTAAGCTCTATTAAACCAGAATATGTAAAAATTGACAGGAGACAGAATTGCCTTGAAGTCCCAGATGAGAGCCGCTTGTAACTCGCCTAAATGAAACTATTTATTTCAAAATAAATTGGAGTTGAATTTAGCAGAAAAGGTTATACCAAGACTGAAGCTGTACCAGCACAGACTACAAAAATGAGGCTGTTTTATTCTGTGTTTGTTGGCACTGGGAAAAAACTGCGCCAAACTGCACCAAATATTGCAGCACTGGAGACCCTGGCACACGACAGAGCCTTGGGGAGATCTCATCTAAAATGGACCTCTGTCCTGGAGAGTCCAGGAGGGGCTGGGGGAGCTGGGAATGGGCTGGAGAATTCCTGAGGGAGCTGGGAATGGGCTGGAGAATCCCTGAGGGAGCTGGGAAGGGGCTGGAGAATTCCTGAGGGAGCTGGGAAGGGGCTGGAGAATTCCTGAGGGAGCTGGGAAGGGGCTGGAGAATTCCTGAGGGAGCTGGGAAGGGGCTGGAGAATTCCTGAGGGAGCTGGGAATGGGCTGGAGCCCCAGGAGGGGCTGAGGGAGCTGGGAAGGGGCTCAGCCTGGAGAAAAGGAGGCTCAGGGGGGACCTTGTGGCTCTGCACAAGTCCCTGCCAGGAGGGAACTGCAAACACATCCCTGACTTCACCTCGAGGGAAACCCCAATTCCTGTGAAACCACAGCTCCTGTGAAACCACAGCAAACTCATCATAACCAGAGCACTGAGAGGGGCTCCCATCCACCCACACCAATCTCCCCAGGGTGTGCCAGAGGATGGTGCCAGACCCTGTCCAGTGGTGCCAGTGACAGGACTTTTTAGGAATTCCCAGTGTGGAACACCTTTGGCTTGGAAATGAGACTTCCTTCAGCTTGGAGTCATCGCTAACATTTATAATGTGCTTATTTTTTCCCTTGAGATGTTTTCATTTTATTGAATACAATTATTAATATAAATTATTTTTACAATTGCTACCAGCATCTCTGACTCTGAAGTTTTTCCACAGCATCTGCTACGAGGAGGTTGAGGGGTCTTGACAGAGCACAGGTCAGAACAAGACCACAGAGGTGGATGTTCTTCTTCTGAAATGCTTTTCTGCATCTGTAATATCACTTTGGACAGGTGTCCTGTAATTATTTTACTTTATTATTATTTATTTTATTATTTATTTATTTATTTACTTTATTATTATTTATTATTTTACTTACAGAATGATGCTACATGCAAATTTTCTGGTAAAAATTTTGGAATGTGGCCTTGCCTCACGTGAAAACAATTAATAAACTGAATCATCCCAAACCATCCAGCATTTGCTCTGCTCTGCCACTGTCAGAGGCGGGGCAGGAACCAAGAGGAGCAGTGTTGGGACATCTGGGTGAGTCGGCCGAGTCACTTTTCCCTTCTTGTGGAATCAGATGTGGATCTAGATCCCTGCAGCCATTTCAGGTTTGGTGAGGGTGAACACTCTGGGAAGGAGTTTGCAGCCAGCTCCTGCCTGGTGGCAGCACCTCAGGGCACAGGGAGGGCACAGCCCAGCAGCAGAGACCGAGTGCCCAACATGAGCCGGAGTGAGGGCACGGGCTGAGCCCGGGTCACCGCGGAGCTCTGTCGGTGACATGGATCAGACTCAGGATCCTCCTCTGGATCTGCTTGGTCCTCACCCCGTAGATGATGGGGTTGAGCACGGCGGGCACCAGGATGTAGACGTTGCCCATGATGATGTGGACCAGCGGGGCCAGGTTCTTCCCAAACCTGTGCACCACGGAGAGCCCGATCAGGGGCACGTAGAAGGCCAGCACCACGCAGATGTGGGCGATGCAGGTGCTGAACACCTTGAGCCGCTCCCTCCAGGCCGCCAGGCGCAGCACGGCCTTGAGGATGAGGAGGTAGGAGAGGCAGATGAGCACGGCGTCCAGCCCCATGACCAGCAGGATGGCCGTGAGCCCGTACACCACGCTGGGGGTGGTGTTGGCGCAGGCCAGGTTCATCACGTCCTGGTGCAGGCAGAAGGAGTGGGACAGCGCCCGGGAGCCGCAGAAGGGCAGGGGCAGCAGCAGCAGGGGCAGGGGCAGGAAGAAGAGCACGCCCCGCGCCATGGCCAGCAGCCCCACCTTGGCCGTGGCGCCGTTGGTGAGGATGGCGGCGTGGCGCAGCGGGTGGCAGATGGCCACGTAGCGGTCCACGGCCATGGCCAGCAGCACGCTGGACTCGACGGCCGACAGCGTGTGGATGAGGAACATCTGCAGCAGGCAGGCCCCGAAGCTGATCTCCCGGCTGCCGAACCAGTAGAAGCAGAGGATGCGCGGCACGGTGGCGGTGGCCAGCGCCAGGTCGATGGCGGCCAGCATGCAGAGGAAGAAGTACATGGGCGCGTGCAGGCTGGGCTCGGCGCGCACCACCAGCAGCACGGCGCAGTTGCCCAGCAGGGCCAGCACGTAGGCCGAGCACAGCGGGATGGCCACCCAGGCCTGCGCCGCCTCCAGCCCCGGGATGCTGGCCAGCAGGAAGGACGGGCTGAGCTCAGAGCTGTTGGAGAAGGGCATGGCCCGCCGCGCCACGGCCGCTCATGCTCTGCCAGGGCGCTTCCCGCTGCGAGCAAACACAAACTTCTCGTCAGCCCTTTCCCATGGCTCGCGGTCCCTCAGGGCCATTCCTGGCATTCCCGGAGCCCAGAGCTGATCACGCAGCTCCCTCCTCTCACGGTTTTTTACCCCGTTATGGCTCTGTGCAACAACATATGCAGCGACAAAATGCTGACATTTGAGTTCCAGCAGGGATTGCCTGAATTCTCTAAAAGGCAGAACTCCGTAAAATCAACCTTTTGAATCACAAACCCGTCAGCTGAACTGGTTTGCTTTTCTTTCTAAAGGACAGAATTAAAAATAATGGCAAAAAACCCAGCAGACTTTCAGTGCTTTCTGTAATACTTCAGTGCTGCTTGATTTTTTCCATATGTGCTGTGGTGCCCTGTCAGAAATGTGCTCCGTGAGGCTGAAGCTGGCAGTGCTGCCTCCCACGACCCAGCCCTCCCCAGAACAGCTCACAGGCACAGGCAGACATGGATTTTTCAATTTTTTTTGCACATACAAATTGGATTTTCATCCTACAAAAAACATGTATGGAAAAACCAGAATATCTGTAGAAAAAAAAAATCAGATTATTCACCTTATTCTGTATCCATAGATTTTCCAGGAGTGCTGTGATCCCAGGACAATGGCCTGAAGGTGCATAAAAGGCTTTGCTTTAGGTACCTTTCTATTTTCAGGCACAGTGCCTGTGCTGGAATAAACCCACCACCCCTCCTGCCCTGGTGGACAGCACAGGTCAAGCACTCCCTCAGCTTCCTGGTCATTCCTTTCATGCCCAATCTGTGCAAACCAACGATGCAAAGTGCCTTTATGGCTCTGCAGGTTATTAATGGAGTTATTTTGTAAGTAATGCTGGGTGTGAACCGTGGGGGTTTTATTGCACATCTGTGCTGAAGGCCTGAAATAGCACCAGGCTTTATCCTCCTGATGTGAGAGGGGCTTTTCCAGCTCAGATGTACAACAGGCAGGGCTCACACTGCAGCTTTTTATACCCGATTTACACACGGTGTGGGAGGACTGCTGCTGTCACTGTGCCCAAAATCTATTCCAGGGATGACATTGGCAGCAGAATTAAGACACAAAGAGAATGAACAAGGAGCCTCAGTAATCACCAGCAGTACTGAGGCACCTCAGCTGCCAGCCCTGATGGAATTACCTGGGTCTCACTGGAAAATTTCTGCCCCCCTGATCATTTCCCTGAGGGAATGGGGCTGTGAGACAGGCACTGCAACAGCCCCTGGTGCTCCAGTTCATCTCTAATTCTCTGGCACTGATAAGTGCACACAGGTTTTCATCAGTGCCTCAGGATTTGGGATTGCTGCTGGGCCTGGATTTCTGCAGAGATGGAACCTGGGGCCATGACTTTGAGACACCAGTAAAGGCAGATTGGTTCTCCCAGGGGGATCCAAGTGGCAGAATCACAGAATCACTGAGGTTGGAAATCCAGGATCTTTGAGTTCAGCCTTTGACCAATCCCAACTCAACAAAGAACCATGGAAAGGTTTGGGCTGGGAGGAACCTCAAAGTTCATTTAATTTCACCCCACCATGGCAGGGACACCTCCCACTGTCCCAGGTGCTCCAGCCCCAGTGTCCAACCTGGAACTGAACATTCCAGGGATCCAGGGGCAGCCACAGCTGCTCTGGCAATTCCATCCCAGCCCCTCCCAGGAACAATTCCTAATTCCCAATATCCCATCAAACCCCACTGGGAGCCATTCCCTGTGTCTGTCCCTCCCTCCCTTGTCCCCAGTCCCTCTCAGCTCTCCTGGAGCCCCTTCAGGCCCTGGCAGGGCTCTGAGCTCTCCCTGGAGCTTCTCCTCTCCAGGCTGGATGACCCCAGCTCTCCCATCTTTCTTCTCTTTCTTTCTCCTTCTCTCCCTTCTCTTTCCCTTCCCCTTCCTCTCCCCTCCAACCTTTATCTCTCCCTCTCTCACCCCCCCTCCACCCTGCTCTCCAGCTGTGCTGATAAATCCCCCACACTTTGCCCTCCAACTCCCCCACAAACATTTTCTTACTGTGGCAGAGGCTCCTCGTGGTTTTTGCTCCGGATCCGTTCTGGAAAGCAGCTGCAGCCAGGAAACACAGACATCCAGGGATGAGCTCTGCAAGGTTTCAGAGTGGGGCAGACTCAGAATCTCCTCAGAATTCTCAGTCACCAAGTTCAGAATCCCGTGTGAGGATGCTGCAAGCCAGGCATCTCTACAGCCAAGCTCTCTTCTCCTGGATGTTGTTCCCTTCTGTCAGTTTTCCCTGCAAGCTCCAGTTCGGATCCGAGATATTTGAGCAGAGCTCTCCCCTTCCCAGTGCTGTGGGAGCTGCTCCCAGGCTGAGCTCCTGGGGCTGTTGGGGTTCCACCCTGGCCAAGGGACCCTGGGACACAGCGAGATAATGAGCACAACACAGAGCAAGCAGTGGCCTGGGAATCCTCCCCTCAGGAATCTTCCCTGCCCTCTTTCTGCTTTTTTATGGAGTTGTTTCCGCATCTTTTTTTTCTCTCCATTTTTTTTTCTCTCCAGCTACCTCACATGTGGAGCAGAACAGAAAGTCACTGATCTGGGCTGGTGAAGTGCTCATTGTCAGACAAAACCAGGAGAGTTCAGGGGTGGGATCCTGCCCTGGTGCCCTTGCTGCTTCCCAAGGCAAACACTGACTGCTGCCTCTTATTCTCCACCGTGCTCAAAACTGGCCAAAATGTGGTTTGAGATCCACAGAACTGCAGCCCTGACATGTGGGGAGTGAAATATTTACCAGTGATGTGGCACTGGTGGGGGATCAGTCACAGCCCCGGTGGCTCTGTGATTCTGTTCCATGATTTTGGGACATTTCATTCTGTCTGCCAGGAGAACCATGAAACCTTCCTGCCCCAGGAGATGCTGCTGTCATCTCCCACCTGGAGATCTCCATCCTGCTCAGGGGCACAGCCAGCAGACCTCAGAGGGAGGGCAGCAGCACGTGGGCCTGAGGGGCAGGGAGTTTGGCCATCCCTACAAGGTTTTTGAACTCCCTTTTTGTTTTTTGCAAGAAAGCTTCCAGCCCCAAGCCCATTCAGACACACACCTGGCTCGTCTGCAGCACACCCTGAAGATCTCAGACAACTCCAACCTAATCTTTCTGCACCATACAGACAGAAGAAAAGGCTCCCTCAAATCCCATGACCTTCCACAAGGAATAGATGGATTTTTTGCAGATGCTGCACATACATGACATTCAATGCAGAGCAATGACTGGGACATTAATAAGACTTGGCAAGCTGGTAAGACTCAAAGGCACCCAAAGGCTTCCAGCCCGGCATGCCATCGTCAGCAGAGCTGATGGAAGGAGCCATGGAATTCCCACAGGGTGTGAGTCCTGCCCATCCCAGCTCTGCTCTCACAGGGCCTAGACCTAAAACAAACCAGCAGCACAAACTGCTCTGGGCTGTGCTGGGCAGAGCAGTGCACACCCCTGCACCTCCCCAGCAGCCTCTGCAGGGATTTGGGAACAGTGCCACACACGGCTACGCTCCTGTTCAGCCACCAGATCCTGAACTGAAGGAAAAGGATGGGCAGGTTTTGTTGAAAAAAAGGAAAAAAAATACTTTTAGGGTGAAAAGAAAAATGCTCCACTATTTCACAGTCGTCCCCAAATTCCAGAGTTTGAGATGCTCTGTGGAGTGAGCAAACACGTTTTCCGTGCTCATCCCAACCACGACCAAGCTGCTAAGCCAAGGCTGCCAACTGGAGATCAAAAGGCATTAAAATTGTGAAAATGTAACCCTGACACCTCCTGTTTAGGAAATCAGCACTGGAAACAAATGCAAATTTTGTTGGCACTGGCACAGGCTGCCCAGAGAAGCCGTGTCTGTCCCTGGATCCCTGCAAGTGCTGAATGCCAGACTGGAGCAGCCTGGTGCAGGGAAGTGTCCCAGCCCGTGGCACATCTTGGAACAGCATGGTCTTCAAGGCTCCTCCCAGTCCAAACCAGTCTGGGATTGCAGGATTTCCAACAGAACAGGGAATCAGGCACTCAGACCCTCCTGCTCCAGCTCAGAAGAGGTTCCCAGGGCAAGGTGGATTGTCAGTGGTTCTCACATCCAAGCCCTGCTCATTTCACAATCTTACTGCCAGGTGGAAGGGAATAAATGAGCAAAACCCCAGAGGACACGGGCTCTGTGTGGTGCCTGGACACCTGTGGTGACAGGCAAGCACAGGGCACAGCACAAGAGGTTCCAGGTTCAGAGCCCTGCGAGATCCTGGGAAGGCTCTGGGGATGGGCTGGAGGGGAGGGGCAGTGGGACAGGGGATGCTCAAACAGGGAACAGAGGGAACCTTGGCAGAATTCCTGCCGTGCCAGCTCCAGGGAGTCCAGCAGGGTGCCAGGGACTGCTGGGCTGGAGAATGCCCTGGGATAAGAGAGCCAGGAAAGAGGCTTGTCCAGCCCAGAGGAGAAGGTTTGCAGGGATCCAGCAGAGCCCTGCCCTGCTCCAGGGAGGCTGGACCAGGATGTTCCCAGCAGAGGATGGGAGGCAGCAGGTGAGGTTAAACGAGGGAGGTTTCAGCTGAATGAAATGAGAAATGTTTCCCCATGGAGCATCCGAGCAGGCTGCCCAGAGGGCTCCCATCTCCATCCACAGAAGTTTTCAGGACCCAGCTGGACAAAGCCATGAGATCTCCCAGCTGGCCCTGCTGAGGCAGGTGTGGGACCAAAGATCTGCAGAAGTCTCTCCAAGTGAATTATCCAGTGAAGCTCCAAGCCTTGGCACAGTCCAGGTTCCCACATTTCCTGTGACAGTGCTGGAGAGGCTGGCAGGGCCCCTGAGCCCCCCAGTGCCAGTGACCCACTGGGGGGGTGGAGGAAACAGCAAATGTGCAAGATGAGCTAATTAAAGAAAATATATTTGTGCCTTCAGTCTTGCTGCTCCTTGCTCAGGATACCAAAGTCACGTCACAGCATGCCTGGGTGGGAGCCAGAGGGTTTGCTGTGACACTGCTCATCTTTGAATAACAGACAATTCTTCCATGACGTATTTATTAACTTCCTAATATGATTTTCTTCATTAGATTCTCAGCTTGAGAGCCTAATGTGACAATAAATCCTGAAGCTTAGCACGGACGAACATCTTTCTGCTCCAGGGCAGAAGCAACACATAACTGATGGGAAAGCCCCAAATCATCTGGCTTTCTCCAGGCAGGGCAGAGCTACGTGTTGGCATCAGAATCACCCTGACCTGCGAGCTCAGAGCCCTGCCAGGGCCTGAGGGGCTCCAGGAGAGCTGAGAGGGACTGGGGACAAGGGAGGGAGGGACAGCACACAGGGAATGGCTCCCAGTGCCAGAGGGCAGGGCTGGGTGGGATCTTGGGCAGGAATTGTTCCCTGGCAGGGTGGGCAGGGCTGGGTGGGATCTTGGGCAGGAATTGTTCCCTGGCAGGGTGGGCAGGGCTGGGTGGGATCTGGGGCAGGAATTGTTCCCTGGCAGGGTGGGCAGGGCTGGCACAGGGTGCCCAGAGCAGCTGTGGCTGCCCCTGGATCCCTGGAATGTTCAGTTCCAGGTTGGACATTGGGGCTGGAGCAGCCTGGGACAGTGGGAGGTGTCCCTGCTATGGCTGGGATGGGATGGGCTGGGATGGGATGGGATGGGATGGGATGGGATGGGATTTAAGGTCCCTTCCTGTTCTGTGATCTAACAGGGAAGTCAATCTGCTGTCATATCTGGGGTCTGGGTTAAAATCCTGAAAAACCCCAGTGTGTGCAGGCCAGTGTCCCTGAGCACAGCTTCTGGCCGACATCCAGAGCTCTCCAAGACTGAGATTCACCAGCTTTCCAGGAACATGGAGGTGGATAAAGAGATTCTTAGAGCAGCAAGGAAAGAAGGGACTGGTGTGAACTGCCTGGGTCTGTAGGAGATGCTGCACTCACAAGAAAACCTTCCCTCAAACCTGACTTTGTCCAACACCAGCAACCCCCACCACAGTCCACAAGTTACTCCCAAACAGGATTTATGGATTTATTCCCTCTGCTCCCCACTGAGCTGCTCTGGTTTGTTATGTTACAGATAGAGATTCCACACCAGGAGAGTTTTACCCCTCCATGTTCGTGTGTGTGTCTGTAAGGGACATGTATAGACAGGCACACATATCATGTATGAAACAGATAAACAGCCAGGCATGTTTCATGTGTCTGGGCATTTGTGCATGTGCAGGTAACACAGAGCTCAACTGACAGCTGCCAGGTCTGACACAGAGCCACAGAGCCACAGAGCCACAGACCCACAGAGCCACAGAACCACAGAACCACAGAGCCACAGAGCCACAGAGCCACAGAACCACAGACCCACAGACCCACAGAGCCACAGACCCACACAATCACAGACCCACAGACCCACAGAACCACAGAATCACAGAGCCACAGAGCCACAGAGCCACAGACCCACAGAGCCACAGAGCCACAGAGCCACACAATCACAGAGCCACAGAGCCACAGAGCCACAGAGCCACAGAGCCACACAATCACAGAGCCACAGAGCCACAGAGCCACAGAGCCACAGAGCCACAGAACCACAGACCCATAGACCCACAGAGCCACAGAACTGCAGAATCACAGAGCCAAAGACCCACAGAGCCACAGAGCCACAGAACCACAGACCCACAGAGCCACAGAGCCACAGACCCACAGAACCAGGTCAGTCCTGGCTGACTATCATGGGATGGCAGTTGTACCTTCCCTTCACAGCCAAGCCCTGAGGAGGAAGCAAACCTCCCAGTCCTGGAGGGTACCAAGCTGAAGATTGGTGGTAGCCCTGGCAGGTGGCTGTGAGCCATCCAGCACAGGGAAGGGGTCACCTGCTCCTGCCCCAGGTGCTCCTGCTCCCCAGGAGCTGCCCAGCCCGCCTGGGAGAGGAGCAGGCACCAGGGCAGGACCCTCCTGGAGCACACGGTGCCGTCCCTTCTCACGCCTTTAATGCCACCTCCTGCTTTTCCGCCTGTCTCTGAGTTTGATGCTCAGCAATAACTCAGAATGTTGGTGTCCTAAGGGTTCCTGGCAGCCAGGGCAGGAGCAGGGCTGTGGGAGCTGGGGCTGGTGAGGCTCAGAAATCTTCTCCTTCCCTAAGAGAGCTTGTGTTTGCACAGGAGCATCACAGGTACCGGTGAGGGGTCAGCACAGGGAGCGGGGGCAGCACAGGGACCCTGGGGACGAACTCAGAGCCCAGCTGGTGACACTGAGCCAGCACAGGGACAGCCATGGCCAGGCTGAGACACCCAGGAGAGGGAGAGCAGCTGGGGCTCACTGCCAGCCCCAGCACAGGGACACCACGGCCACGGCGGCACCGGGGATGTCACCGGGACCTTCCTGTGCGTGTCCCACCCTCGGCCACCATGGAGCCACCACAGAGCCACCAACGGGGCACTGGGTCACATCCCACCCTCGGCCACCATGGAGCCACCAACGGGGCACTGGGGACACATCCCACCCATGGCCACCATGGAGCCACCAACGGGGCACTGGGGACACATCCCACCCACGGCCACCATGGAGCCACCACGGAGCCACCAATGGGGCACTGGGGACACATCCCCACCCGTGTCACTGTCCCCAAAAAGGATCACTGTGGCCACATCCCACCCGTGTCACTGTCCCCAGAGGGTCACTGTCCCCAGAGGGTCACTGTGGCCACATCCCACCCGTGTCACTGTCCCCAGAGGGTCACTGTGGCCACATCCCACCCGTGTCACTGTCCCCAGAGGGTCACTGTGGCCACATCCCACCCGTGTCACTGTCCCCAGAGGGTCACTGTGACCACATCCCACCCGTGTCACTGTCCCCAGAGTGTCACTGTGACACTCCCACCCGTGTCACTGTCCCCAGAGGGTCACAGGCAGAGCTGCCTGCACTTACCGGGGTGCTGGGGGCTCTCGGCCAGCGAGGGCTCAGCTGTGTGGAGGAGCAGGGGGAGATCCCGTGTCTGTCTGTGTCCTGTCCCTGTCCCTGTCCTGTCCGTGTCCTGTCCCTGTCCCTGCCCGAGGGCAGCTCTTTTAACGCTGACCCTGCCCAGTGACCCGGGAATTGCGGAGCCGCGGCTCCCGTGCGCAAACAGCGGGAGGAGTGTGTGCACTAAATGAGCATTGCCATTTATGCCGCTCTCCCGGCAGGCAGGATTTGCTCCTGATAGTTTATTGGTGACATGTTTATGGCTCCCGGTGATTTATGGCAGGCGGTGCTGCAGCCACGGTGCTGGCAATACACTTAATTTTTATTGGGAGGATAAATCTGGAGTGGAAATTATAAATTTTGCAAGAGGAGTGCCCGCAGCGTGGCTCCGAGGGAATGGCACGGGGGAGGTTCTGGCTGTCTCCCCTCGACCGGTGAGGCACCAAATGTTTAATTAAAATCATAATATATTGCACAATAAAAGCAAACTGGATATCAGAGAGGCAAACACGGCCCCAGGTGTCCCCTCGGGCGGGCAGGAGCCGTCTGTGTCCGGGGCAATCAGTTATCTGTGTCCCTCAGCTGTGGGGTGGAAACTGAATTTAACCACTCCTGCTGAGCCTGAGCCAGGCCAGGGAAAGAAATGGGTTTGTCTCACGTGAAGGGTTGGAGAAAATGCAGCCTCTGGCCCTAAAAGACTTGTGCAGCTGTAAATCCATCTGTGCTGGCACTGCCTTCAGGGACAGCAGGGAATCCACAGGTCCGGGATCGTGGGGACTGGAGGAGCTGTCCAGGACCAAGCTGTGCCTGAACCACACCTTGTCCCAGCCCCGGACACCGAGTGCCACGTCCAGGCTGCCTCGGACACCTCCAGGGATGGGGAGTTGGGAAAGCTTTGCATGGGAGCACAGGATGAGCCTCGGCCTCAGGCTGGGCCAGGGCAGGCTCAGGGGGGACAGCAGCAGCAATTTCCCCACCGCAGCCACCGTGTTTCAGAGACAACAAAAAATCTCTCACCTGCGGACTTGTCTGGCCATTTTACACATCCTCAGGAATCCCACCATATCCAGCAGGGATGAGTTCCATAATTCTACTATAAACTCATTTTTAAAAGTTTTTTTTACTTGATCAAAATCATAGAAAGGTTTGTGCTAGCAGCAACCTCAAATACCTATTTATAAATATTCTTTATTATATCTTTAATATGCTGACATTTTCAGAGTGTGTTCTCCCCTTCCTGGTTCACTTAGTGTGAGTGAAGCTGAATAATGGTTCCATATGGATCATCTCCTTCCCATTTTATATCCTATAGACCTTTCCTGTATTGCTTTATTTTCTCTGCTGAGGGCTGAAAATTCCTTTTCTGGCAATCTGGATTTCTACAGGAGCTTCCTTAGAGTGGTCAGGCTGACAGGCTGAATTGTTGGAGGTTCCTTCCAGCCAAATCTTCCCCTTCCCCTTTTCTCACCTTTGTGTTTCCACTCTGCACAAGTCCCTGCCAGGCTGGGCTCTGCTCCAGGAACAGGGACAGGAGGAGAGGGAACGGCCTCAGGCTGGGCCAGGGCAGGCTCAGGGGGGACAGCAGCAGCAATTTCCCCATGGAAAGGGAGCTCAGGGATTGGCACTGCCCAGGGAGGTTTGCAGTGCCCATCCCTGCAGGTGGCACCTGGAGGTGGCACTCAGGGTGACAAGGTGGGGACAGCTGGGACTGCCTGGGCTGGGAGGGATTTTCCAGCCTCAGGGATTTGGGATTCTGAGGTTCAGCATCTTGTGAACAACAGGGTTGTTTAACACTGGCCATGGCAGCAGTCTCAGAGGGGGATGCTCCCACTCCAGCCCAGGCTCCTTTCACAACTGCAGCTCTTGCAGAGGGCACTGGGGCAGCCCCAGGAGGGAAATGGTGACTGGAATTGCCATCAGCACACAGCCTCAGGTAGAGCCAAGTGGGATCAGCCAATTCCAGTTTCCTGTGCCAGGAGTGACCCAGGGGAGCCCCAGGGCCAGGGTGCCCAGTGAAGGAGCCCCTGGGCAAACATTGACACAGTTAATGCCTGGCTTGGCCCATCAGGGAAACAACCCCACGGGGCTGCAGAAGGTGCAGAGGGCTCAGGGGGTGAGGCTGCACAGGCAGCAGATTCCACTTTTAGTGCACGGGATGGAAAATCAAACAGTCCAGAGACATCTGCAAACACCGGGTTTTGCTGAAGGGAGAGGCTGAGAGGCACAGCCCAAACCTCTGCCAGGCAGCAAAGTGCTGGCTGAGAGCTGAGCATGAGAGATGTGGAGCTTTTAGACAGAGCCCAGAGAGGGCCAGGGGATGGGGAAGGGTCTGCAGGGGCCCCACGAGGTCCCTGGGCCAGCCCAGCCTGGAGCAGCCTGAGGTCAGAGCTCCTCCCGAGGGGCAGCGCAGGGACAGCTCCCATCTCTGCTCTGGCACAGGGACAGCACCCAGGGAGCGCCTGCAGCTGGCCCAGGGCAGCCTCAGCTGCCATCTCAGGGCAGGGCTCTTCCCCAGAGGTGCTGGGCACTGCCCAGGCTCCCCAGGGAATGGGCACAGAGCTCCAGGAGCTGCCAGGGATGCCCAGGCTGGGATTTTGGGGGGCTGGGACTGGGGCATCCCTGGGAGTCCTGTCACTCAGGATATCCTGGGAGTCTAAACAACAACTGGGATTCAATAACTTTACCCTGATGGGGAAGGGATGCCAGGCAAATGGAACTCCTGCTGCTGGGTGGTGCCAAGGACAGCAGTGCCCAGTCCCCAGAGCCAGCTCCGCACTCTGAAACGTCCCCAAGGTCCTGGCTGATCCTCCTCAGGCTCCCCTTCCTCAGCACAGCCCCAGCAGGGATGGCTGGAGCATCACCTGGGCAGACACTGCTGTGCCACAGCAGCACCAAAGGTCCCTGCAAACCCCACTGTGCATGAATTTCACCTTTTTCTTCACCCTGTTTCCCAAGGTTTAAAGACACCAAATTCCAGAAAGCAGAATCCCAGAATCCCAGACCAGTTTGGGTTGGGAGGGACCTTAAAGCTCAGCCTGTCCCATCCCCTGCCATGGACTCTTTCCACCAGGCCAGGCTGCTCCCAGGCCTTTCCAACCCAGCCTGGAACACTTCCAGGGATGATATAATTCTGCAAAGGTTTAAAAGACTCTGTTTTCATCTCCTCAACAGATCTTATGTTCTGCAGTTTGAAGTAGTTTCATTCTCATAAGGCCAAGTGTGCCCATTCTCCTTTATCACTCTGCTGTAATGGGATTTTTGGAAAATATTGCACCAGGCACCTCAGTAACAACGCCAGGAGATGAGGGCAGAGCTGTGAGGAGAGGCAGTAACGACATTAAGCTGCAATTCTGCAATGAGCTCTTCAAAATAAGTCACTGGGATGTCATCAAACTGGTCAAAATTCAATTTGGTTAAACATTATCAGATGATTCTGCTTCCAGAAGGGACGGGAGAAAGCTGCAGGGGAATTTATAATCGATACAGGAGCAGCTGCTGCTGAGTGATCTCAGCCCCTGTGCTGCCCACGGATGGAGTTGCTGTGCTGTTATCTCAGGCTGATATCCCAGAGCAGCCCTGTCTGCTGGCTCTGCACAGCCCCTGCAGGAGGGGACAGCCAGGCCCTGCCAGGAACAGGGCAGGAGGAGAGGGGAATGTGGATATTGGGAAAATTTCAGCCTGGAAAGAACTGTCCAGCCCTGGAGCAGCTGCCCAGTGCAAAAGCTGAAATAAATGAAATAAAGCTGTAAACACTTCCCATGCTCCCACCCCCAGGGGAAACCTGAGAGAAGAGTTTGGGATTTGGGACGGGGGTTTGGGGTGAGGATGTGGTTTGAAGTTTCCTTGTTTGAACTGACAGAACATCTCACTTACAGCACCTGAGCTCCACAGGGGCCACACCAAGGCAGCCCCAAATTCGGGACTCTCAGTGCAGATTGGGGAAACCCAGCAGCTGCATTTTGGGAGGTTTTCCTCACCTTTGACAAGCCCTTTGTAGTGCCCGTGCTGGGTGCTGGAGCCATCCAGCTGCTCCTGGGTGACCTGCTGCATTCCCAGGGCACAGATGAATCCATGGAATCTGTTTGCCTGGAGCCAAGGCTGCTGATGGGGATGTGGAGGCGAAAACACAGGATTTTGTGTCCTCAGACCAGGCCAGGACATCAGTCCATGTCCAGCAAACTCTCCCAGTGTGACTGCCCCAGGATCAGCCCGTTCATGTTGGATCACAAGAAAGTTCCCTGGACTTCCACAGGACGGTGAAATCTGGAGATACAGGAGCAGAGGAGTTCAGCGGCTGATCCTAAACAATAAAATAACAAATTCCAACAAACAACAAAAAGAACTGAGAATTCCATTCTCAGTGGAATGCATCAGAGCATCCCAGATCAGACTGGGCTTCAGAGTCGGTTTCCTTAACTCCTTTAAATCCTTAAATCCTTAATGCCTTTAACTCTTTAACTCCCTTTTTTTTTTTGTCTCACAGAACAGATGAAGTTTTACTGGTAAGAAAGTTGTGCTGCTGCAGAGACACTTCTCCCTTCCTGGAAGAAAATCTTCCAAATCCATCCAGAGAAGCCCAGCTGAATGTCTGTGGGGGCTGTGTGGGGTCAGCAGATCCCAAAGGAATGTCAGACTAGGGTGTGAGATTGGTACAGAGCACAAAAGTTGATCAGAGTAAGAGTGAAGTGAGGCAGTGTCATTGATTCACAATCACAAAAAGGTCTGGTGAGCACCCCCAGCTCCCCCAGGCTGGCTCCAGAGCAGAAGCTCCCCAGCCCTGGAGCATCCTGCAGCTCCTGAACAACCCCACGTGTGCCACTGCCCAGAAGGGAATGCTGACAGCTCAGACTGTTTGCTGGCTAAATGGGATTTTGGGATGGCAAACACGGTGTGCAGGTCCAGCTGAGGAAATGCAGGTGGGGAAAGGCAGCGACAGCTGGGAAGCACTTGTAGAAAAATTGTTCTGTCCATGATTGCTTTGGGCACTGCTGTGGAAAGTCAAACAGAGCAGAGCAAACACAGAGTGCTGGGAACACTCGTGGGGCTGTCAATGATTAAATGCAGGCAGCGAGTGGCTGGGAGCAGCTGGAGAGCAGCCAGGGCTGGAGTGAGGCATGGCCCTGTCCTGGCCACCCACAGGAGGGGACCCTGCCCCTCTGCCCTGCCCTCATGGGACCCAGCTGGGGTGGGGCCAGCCCTGGAACCCCAAAATGGGGACAGGGATGTGCTGGAGAGCTCAGAGACACCAGGAGATGCTGCAGGGCTGGAGCCTCTCTGGGGCCAGGCTGGGACACCTGGGGGTGACACCTGGACAGGAGAAGCTGCAGGGAGAGCTCAGAGCCCTGCCAGGGCCTGAAGGGATCCAGGAGAGCTGAGAGGGACTGGGGACAAGGGAGGGAGGGACAGCACACAGGGAATGGCTCCCAGTGGGGTTTGATGGGATCTTGGGAATTAGGAATTGTTCCCTGGGAGGGGCTGGGATGGAATTGCCAGAGCAGCTGTGGCTGCCCCTGGATCCCTGGAATGTTCAGTTCCAGGCTGGACACTGGGGCTGGAGCAGCTGGGACAGTGGAAGGTGTCCCTGCCATGGCTGGGAGTGCAGCTGGATGGGATTTGAGGCTCCAAACCATTTTGTGATTCTATGATAAAACCAGGACTAGAGGGAACGGCCTCAGGCTGGGCCAGGGCAGGCTCAGGGGGGACAGCAGCAGCAATTTCCCCATGGAAAGGGAGCTCAGGGATTGGCACTGCCCAGGGAGGTTTGCAGTGCCCATCCCTGCAGGTGGCACCTGGAGGTGGCACTCAGGGTGACAAGGTGGCCGTGGGGACAGCTGGGGATGGATGACCTGGGAGGGATTTTCCAGCCCCAGAGCCTGTCAGCAGCTACCCCTGCCCTGGGACGTGTTCCTGCCCTTGCAGCACACCCCAGTGCATCCCTGAGTGACACTCAGCACAAAACATCCCTCTACAATTAACCATTGTGCCGTCTTTTTCTTGCATTTAATCCCTGCTATCATTTAGAAATTTATTTTTGAAAGAAACAAATCAATAACACTTTGTGGAAGCAGAAAGTTCTAGCACAAACCCAATTAAGAGCTTCATTTCCTGAATTAGGAAGAAATTAACTCATTATCCACACAGCAAAATCATATTTGCCAACAGCAGCTGGAGCTGTGTGGGGGTGCTCTGGGCTGGGTTTTGGGGTGCAGGGTGCCCAGGAGGGTCCCACAGAACCATGGAAACATGGAATCCAGCTGGGTCTGGGCTGGGAGGGACCCAAATCCCTCCCAGGGACAGCTCCCACTGGGCACTGCCAGGACCCGGGGGAATTGTGTCAATGTATTTATTACAAAGTAATTATTATATATATTATACCAAAGAGAGCACCCCAGAGAATGAGCCCACACTGAACTGGACTGCCCAGTTTATCCCTGCAGCTCTCACACCTCAGAGCTCTCCCTTGATCCCTCCTATCCAGTGCTCTGGGTGTGGGGGGTCCATAAAAAGCTTCAAAACAACCCAATTCCGTCCTTTCCTGTATGTGCACAGCTCAGTTCCTGCACAACTAAATTGGGAACCTCCCACAAGTGTGAAAAATGGCTATTTATATAATTTATTTATATTTTATATATGTATTTAAATAGGATATTTGTGTTTTTTCCCTTCTTGGCCATGGGCTCTGTGCTGGAGAAGGAGCTGCTGGGGACACCTTGGGGGAAGCAAACACAGACCCTACAAAACCCTGTGACCCTCAGGGCAGCAGGGGCCTCCTGGGTGTGGGGATTTCTGCCCTGCTGGGCTGTGATGGCAAGAGCTGGACCAGGGGCTCAGCAGTAAAACAAATTTGCAGATTTGCTCTTGTGCCTCCTGAGAAACCACCTTTTGTATCAGAACAGATTTATAAATATTCCAGCTCTGCAGTTCCATGTTCTAAGACTTGGGGGAAATAAAGGAAGCAGGTACATTAAATCAGTGGAAATATTATGGATTTCATTATCTTCAGCGTGTCTCAGTGCTGCTGATTTGTATTTGATCTGTGAATCAGCTCTGCAGCAGCCCCACACATCAATAACTAATTCAGGCTACAGAAATTATCTCTAAGTCATAAGAGGACAAACACAACTGAAAAGACAGATTAAAAAAAAATAAGTGTTCTCATGTTTGTGTTCTTCCCCAGGAGCTGGGAGCTCAGAATCCCAAATCCCTGAGGTGGAAAAGCCCTCCCAGGTCATCCATTCCCAGCTGTCCCCACGGCCACCTTGTCACCCTGAGTGCCACCTCCAGGTGCCACCTGCAGGGATGGGCACTGCAAACCTCCCTGGGCAGTGCCAATCCCTGAGCTCCCTTTCCATGGGGAAATTGCTGCTGCTGTCCCCCCTGAGCCTGCCCTGGCCCAGCCTGAGGCCGTTCCCTCTCCTCCTGTCCCTGTTCCTGGAGCAGAGCCCGACCCCCCCTCCCTGCCCCTCCTGGCAGGGACTTGTGCAGAGCCACAAGGTCCCCCCTGAGCCTCCTTTTCTCCAGGCTCAGCCCCTTCCCAGCTCCCTCAGCCCCTCCTGGGGCTCCAGCCCCTTCCCCAGCTCCGTTCCCTGCCCTGGACACGCTCCAGCCCCTCCAGGGCTCTCCTGCAGGAGCCAGGACTGGACACAGCTCTCGAGGGTCTCACAGTGCCAGCACAGGGGGACAGTCCCTGCCCTTGGGGACAATCCCTGCCCTTGGGGACAGTCCCTGCCCTGGCACAGCCCAGGGGCCATCGCCCTCCTGCCCACCTGGGCACCCCTGGGTTCACACCCAGCCCCTGTCCCCAGCACCCCCAGGGACATTTCCAGCCCCTCTGCCCCAGCCTGGGGCTCTGCAGGGAGCTGTGGCAGCCCAGGGCAGGACCTGGCACTTGTCCCTGTTGAATCCCAGGGCTGGAGGAAGGGAACCTGCTGCACAACTGGTGTGGCTAGGGTGGATTTTTGTGGTACATCACATGCTGCACATTGCTTGTGGAAGAGCAGAGGTGCAGGTGCTGTAGGTGCAGGCAGGATCAGGTCACACTTCATCCTGAGCATTTTTTATTTTTAACCTGGTTTTGGGGCAGTATTTTTAAGGGCAGTGCCACACTCTGAGCCGAGTCCAACCCTTGGCCAAATCCAGGTGGAGTGTGCAAGAACGCAGCCAGAAGAGCTGCTGGGCAGCAGGGCCAGCACAGCTGAGTGGGCTTTGGCCCTGATGGACTCATGAGCTGCTGCATCACCCCCACACATCCCAAATTCAGGGAATTTTGTGGTCAAGACCTGCCAGTCACAAACCTGCAACCACCACTGGCTGCCTTATTTGGGTTAATTACAACAGTGCTAATTACCTGGCTCTGCCCTGGTTAAACCCACCTCAAACAAGCTGCAGGCACGCAGGAGTGACATCTGCCAGTGCTGTCACCTGGGCTCACCTGCAATTCCCTGCTCCAGGCCGTCCCTCTGGCACACACCCAGGAATGGCAAACATGACTGGGAAGGGGATGGGTGGTTGGGAAGAGCCCTGAGCTCTGCTGGGATCTGGGCTTGCAGCAGGGACAGGCTGCTGGGATGGGTGGTTTGGGGTGAGTTCAGAGTGGCAGAGCCCCAACCTGCCTGGCTGCACCCTCCAGGAGCTGTGCAGAGCCACAAGGTCCCCCCTGCTCCAGGTGGGATCACACAGCTCCACACAGGGCTGGACCTGGCACTGGACACCTGGGGTGTGTGACCCTCCATGGGGGACAGTCAGTTTAGAGAAACAGGATTTGGGGAATTAGGAATTCCCTGGCAGGGTGGGCAGGGCTGGCACAGCTGTGGCTGCCCCTGGATCCCTGGAATGTTCAGTTCCAGGTTGGACACTGGGGCTGGAGCACCTGGGACAGTGGGAGGTGTCCCTGCCATGGCTGGGGTGGCACTGGGTGGGATTTCAGGTCCCTCCAACCCAAACCAGTTGGGAATTCTGCAGTAAGGAAATAAGGCTGGAGCAGAACTGTGACCCAGAAGCTGAGCCTGGCTGAGCAGCATTCTCCAATAGCCTGGAGGGCTCTGTTACCCAGGATGGAGTTCAGAAAGTGCTGCCCAGAGATCGAGTACCTCGGGGAGGGGGGAGCTGTGTTTCCCAAGCTCAGGATTACAGGATCTCAGACGTGTTTGCCCTTTCCAAACAAACAATTCTGGCATGAGACGTTTCCTGCTGGAGTGGCTCGTGCCAGCTGCAGGGTCACTGCTGCCAGGCTGGAAACAGAGTCTGAGCAACAAGCCATCATCAACACGTGGTGTGTCACAATATTGGCTCTGCAGTGTCCAGCCTCTGGCTGAGCCAGGCTGGAAAACCTCCTGGTTTGTGTCCCTGAGTGGGACTGGCTGCAAAACCTCCTGGTTTGTGTCCCTGGCTGGGACTGGCTGGAAAACCTCCTGGTTTGTGTCCCTGAGTGGGACTGGCTGGAAAACCTCCTGGTTTGTGTCCCTGAGTGGGACTGGCTGGAAAACCTCCTGGTTTGTGTCCCTGAGTGGGACTGGCTGGAAAACCTCCTGGTTTGTGTGGTGGGGAGGACTCAGAGTGGCTTGGAGGAGAGATTGAGCTGTTCCGGGGTCACAAAGTCAAATGCCTGGAGAGCCGAGGGGATGAGCTCTGGCCCTTTGGTATTTTGGCTGAAGCAGAGCACACAAGTGCCTGAGAACATGGCACCCCGTTCCCAGCAGCCTGGTTTAACCCTTCCATGCCTGCATTCCCTGTAAAACAGGATGAGTGACAGCGCTTTAGCTCTGCCCCAGGCTGGAGGGGACCCAGCGCTGCCTTTCCTTCCCAGCACAGGGACAGGGACCCCGTGGGTGGGGGCCCATCCAGAGAGGGCTCCAGCCAGGGGATTTGGGTTTGGGCTCCAGCAGGGCCAGCCCCAGAGCTGAAAGTGCTGTTTATTCAGGGCTCCAGGCCAGGGAGAGCCTCTGGACAGCACATGCTGTTGGTGCAAAAGCACATCCCACTCCCAAGGGGGGTCAGACAGGACATCCCAGCCCAGACTCGGTGTGATTTCCACCTGCACAGCTGCAGGGCGAGCAGAGTCCTGCTGAGCTCATCCCCCAAGTGCTCCGGGTCTCCTTCTCACCTCAGGTTTTTATTGGGATGGGATGGGGATGGAAGGATGGGATGGGATGTAACTCCCCTGTGTTTGGGGCAGGACTGTGTGCTGTGCCTTGCTCTGCTCAGGAAAGCTCCTGGGATGCTCCTCAGGAGTCTCTCCAGGTACCTGGTGAGCAGCAGGATCTGCTGTGCCAGCACTGCCTGAGCTTGGCAGCTCCTGGGGAGAGGCAGCAGGAACATTCTGAGCACAAACGAAGGTGCAGACCCTGCCCACCACACTCAGACTCTCCTCGTCCCTCCAGGACACTTCTCTGGTGTTTCTGTGTTATCCTCAAGCTTCTCCCTTCTGAACAAACCCTCAGAAATGGTATTTTCTTCTGCCTGCCTTTGCAGGCTGCTATCATGGGCAGATGACAGAAGGAAGACAGAGCAGCAAAAGGGAATTTCACGATCACATTTCATGTCCCACAGCACTGTTTTGCTCTACAAATTGGGAGGAATTTCCTGTGTTGGGCCCATTGAGAGGAGCCAGGGCTGGAAGCTGACCTTGCTCTCCTTGTTCTCTCCTCTTGCAGCTCATTCAGAGCTGAGCCCTGGCAAGCACCCAGCAAAGGAATAAACCCCTCACCAGAAACAGACTGAAAGTCCCTTGGTTATCCCTGGTGGCACAACCTGAAACATCAACTTCTTCCCCTGACAGGAACTTCCTAGGCAGAACAACCCCATTTATTCTGCATTTCTGACCCATTCCCCCTAGCTGGTGATCCCAGAATCCCAAATCCCTGGGGCTGGAAAATCCCTCCCAGCCCAGGCAGTCCCAGCTGTGCCCTGTCCCCACCTTGTCACCCTGAGTGCCACCTCCAGGTGCCACCTGCAGGGCTGGGCACTGCAAACCTCCCTGGGCAGTGCCAATCCCTGAGCTCCCTTTCCATGGGGAAGGGATGGAATGCTGTTTCACACTGTAATTATTAAGTGGATTCCTGATCCAGGAATGCACTGGGTGGGCTTTGAGGTCCTTCCCAGCCCAAATGCTCCCATTATTCTATGAATTCTGCTCTAAAATCACTCTTTGTGTCCATGGCTATGAAGGCAATCTCTGGTTCCAGTCCTCAGCTGCCACCAATCCCACCCAAAATACCTTCTTTGCATTCCAATTAAAGCTCACTGATTGCTTTCTATTTCAAAGCTGGGTTGAATCTGTCATTTTTCACCTCAAACATATTTTTTTTCTGCCTTTGTGGGATTTATCTGACTTCTGCTGCACCTTCCCTGACATCTCAGAAACCACTTGGCAGAATGGTTCTGCTGCCCTAAATTTACACTTTTTTCTGCTGCTGAATTTGCACATTTTGGGTTCACACTGCCCAGGGCTTGGGAGAGCCTGGTGGGGACACGGACCTCCCATTCCAGGATCTTGGTACTAAGAGCCAGGAGAGGAATTCAGAAGAGCTGTGCATGGAACTGCTCCAGCACTGTCCAGGCAAACACAACAAAGAGCTTTTAGTTCTGCTGGAGGCAACTTGTGCAGCACAGGTTGGACACTGGGGATGGGATGAGGATGGGATTTGAGGTCCTGCCCAACCCAAACCTGTTCTGTGATTTTCTGATGGTTCTGACAGCCCCACTTTGAGGTCTCTGAGCCATCTGGTTGTGCTGTTTGCCAGGATGTCCCTGTGGCACTCCTCACCTGGGAGCAGGGGCAGCTCTGCCCGTGGCTGAGCAAACCTTCCAGGGCAGAAAATGGAATCAGCTTTGTTTGGCAGCAGCTGCTTCCTGCAGCCCGAGCTGATTGCCGTAATTTAATTTGATTCCAAGCCTTTCATTCTCTATTGAGCAAATCACCTGTTAATTCCTGGGCTTTCTGCGGGCTCTGACGTCAGGGTGGGCATTGCAGCTCGTCCCAGCGGTGTCCCAGGGACATCCCGGAGGGTGCCCCGGGTACCAGGGCTGTGCAGGTGGGGCATCACCTCCGGAGATGTTCTTCCTCTCATGTAAATGATCCAAGCCAGCTCCTGTGCTCGTTTTATATTTTAGCAGAGGGTGTTTAACCTCGTTCAAAACTGCCAGTCAAATAAATGATATTGGAAGTAAAGTTCTCTGTCTCTCAGGGGGGCTGGGACCTCCCTGCTCCATGCAGGGACAGATGCTTTGTCTGCTTTCATCTGACACCTCCACTTCGCAAATTCCAACTCTTACCAGCTCACAGACTCTTGACAATGTGCAAAAAAAGACAGTGCCTCGCATGCTGCACCCCCTCGTGTGTGGCATGAAGGTGAGGCAGATCCAGGCAGGAATCTGCACGGCCGGGGCAGCTGCCAGGAGCTCACTAAAGCAGAAGCTTTAGCAGAAGCTGCTGAAGGAGGCTCAGATTCAGAGAGACACAACAGGATTTCCCCCATCCCAGAAGAGGTGTGGAGCTGAGAGCAATGAAGGTCCAGCTCTCTCCAGAAAGGGAACCTGGACCTGATGTCTGCTGATGCCACAGCCACATCACAGGAATCCAGTGGGCCAGCAGGGATGGGTTTGGGCAACTTCCTTTGGCCAATGCACTCCTGCAAGGTACCACTTGGGAATCATGGAACTGCAGGAGGGTTGTGTTGGGAGGGGCCTCAAATTCCATCGTGTTCCACCCCACCATGGCAGGGACACCTCCCACTGTCCCAGGCTGCTCCAGCCCCAGTGTCCAACCTGGAACTGAACATTCCAGGGATCCAGGGGCAGCCACAGCTGCTCTGGGCACCCTGTGCCAGCCCTGCCCACCCTCAGAAGGAGGGAACTCTTCCCAATATCCCATCAAATCCTCTCCTCTCTTAATTTAAAGCCATTTCCCCTTGTCCTGTCACTGTCTGTCCAAGGAATGCCCGCTGTGCCCCAGTCTCTCTCTCACTGGAGAGCCCAGCCCTGGACCCAGCAGCGCAGGCATGGCCCTGGAGTGGTGAGCAGAAGGGAAGGGTCATCTGTCCCTGCTGGCACTGCTCCTCCTGCTGCAGCCTTTGTTCCTGGTCACTCTGGTGTCCCCAGGCCCTGCTCTGTGTCCAGCTGGGTGGCCCAGCCTCATTCCCCAGTCCTGGGCTCATTCCCCAGTCCTGGCAGGAGCTGGCACTTGTCCTGGCTGAGCTCAGAGGTTCCTCTGGCCCTTGTCTCCATCCTGTGCAGGTCACTCTGGACACCAGCACAGCCACCAGGTGACCCTGCTGCTTCTCCATATGCTGGGAAGGCTGGTCCTGGCTGAGAAGTCACACTGGAGGAGGTCAGGATGTGTCCCCAGTCCCTGTGATTTCACTGGCAGAGCTCCCCGTGCCCAGGCCAGGGCAGCACCGAGCTCTGTGGAGTGAGGACTCTGCTCCTGGGAAGTTTGGGGGACAGCGTTTCCCCAGCACCATGGGAAGGTGGGCAGGAGCCCCACTGGGCAGGTGCTTGGGACAGGGGTGACACAGGGCAGGGGTGACATGGGGCAGGGGTGACAGGGGACAGCAGTGACAGAGGTGACACTGGAGAGCTCCTGGATTTGGGTTCGTCCAGCCCCAGGCTGCTCCATGAAGGAGCCCCAAGGACAGAGAGCCTTGCCCGTGTTTGCCTGCAGAGGAGCCCGAGCCCCACACAGGGACAGCAGAGTAACGAGCCCCAGGACAATCCCAGCTCAGCCCCAGGATGATTCCAGTTCTGAGCCCCAGGACGATCCCAGCTGAGCCCCAGGATGATCCCAGCTCTGAGCCCCAGGACAATCCCAGCTCTGAGCCCCAGGACAATCCTAGATGAACCTCAGGACGATTCCAGGTCTGAGCCTCAGGACGATTCCAGCTCTGAGTCCCAGGACAATTCCAGCTCTGAGCCAGGGCTCACTTGCTAGTTTTGAATCTCCTTAGGGTGATGAAGTGTTCAAAGCAAACAAAGCTCAGCCCTGCAGTGCTGGGGCGGGCTGGGTGCCTGCTCGGGGATGGGCAGGAGGACACAGAGTCCCTGCAAGGGCGGGGAGGGGGCACTGGTGGCTTTGGGCAGGGGTGGCTTTGGGCAGGGGTGGCTTTGGGCAGCCAGCACAGAGGGGTCTCTGCTCCCTCCACAGCGGGTTCAGAGTTGCAAAGCCTTAGCGATGCCAGCATCCCTGAACCACCAGGGCACCTCGAGATGATGGAATCACAGAAGGTTTGGGTTGGAGGGACCTCAGAGCCCACCCATCCCACCCCTGCCACGGCAGGGACACCTCCCACTGTCCCAGGTGCTCCGGGCTCCTTGGCTGGGGACACTGGTTTGGCTGCAGCTCCCTGGGCAGTGCTGGGACAACCCCTCAAGCACAGTGACCAAACACAGAGCCAGCTGTGGGGTGGCAGGAAAGAGCTGGGTGAGCAGGGACAAATTCCAGGGTTTCAGCGAGTCCAGCCCTGGGCACAGACCCCAGCTCCCACCCATCCTCCTGCCTGTGCCAGCCCAGAACCTGCACCATCCCTCCACCACAGCCCATCCCCAGCCTCAGGCCGCTCAGAATTCATGTTTATTTAATTCCAGCTGAATTGTCACCGTCCAGCAGCAGTTCCTTGCACGCCTGCGGTGCACAGCCTTCTCGGGACCTGCAGCACGAAGGGCTCTGTTCGGCACCACCCGCACTCCAGCTCTGCTGCTGGGGCTGGAGCTGCCCCTGGCGCAGATTTTCCCGTTTTACCGTGGCGTTTTTAGCCCCTAAAAGTGCCTGAGCCCTGGGCTGGGTTTGGGGAAAGCTCCTCCCGGGGGCTGCAGGGACCCGCTGGGGATTCGGGGGGCTGGGGGTCCCCAGGGGACACCCCGGGCAGGGCGGACACGGGGCACAGACAGGACAGGGGACAGGGAGCGGCGATGTCCCAGCGCCAAAGGAATTACCGGAGAGCTTTGTCCTGATCCAGCTGCGTCTCCCTGCTGGGGATGGGGCCGGTCCCCCCCAGCGCCACCAGCCCCGACGCTGATGGAAAGTCCCCGGGGAGCATCGCCGGTGACAAAGGCGTTAATTGGCGGCGTTAATTGGCCCTGGGCAGCGGCGGGGGCCGCACAGCCAGCAGCGCTCGATGCTCCCGGGGCCAGAGCCGTAATTACCCCGCGCTCGTTAGCGCTAATTGGCCTCTCCCAGGAAGGGAACCTGATGGAAAAAACATCATCAACAAAGTTTATGCTTTTGACTTGTACTTGTTGGAAAAGCCCGAGGGGGCGGTGAGTCAGAGGGACGGGAGGGGACACCGCTGTCCCAAAAAACCTCCGGGCAGGGTCCGGGCACGGCTCCGGGGCCATGGCTCGTGTCCTGGGCCAGGAGCTGTCCCTGGGCCAGGAGCAGTCCCTGGGCCAGGAGCAGTCCCTGGGCCAGCTGAGCTCCGGTCAGGCCAGCACGGGGCAGGGGGGACACTGGCTGAGCTCTGGGGTCTAGCCCAAACCATTCCCTAATTCCCTGTTCTGTTTTCCACGGACACAGCCATTCCCTAATTCCCTGTTCCGTGTTCAACGGACACAGCCATTCCCTAATTCCCTGTGTTCCACGGACACAGCCATTCCCTAATTCCCTGTGTTCCATGGACACAGCCATTCCCTAATTCCCTGTTCTGTGTTCCACGGACACAGCCATTCCCTGATTCCCTGTTCCGTGTTCCATGGACACAGCCATTCCCTGATTCCCTGTTCTGTGTTCCATGGACACAGCCATTCCCTGATTCCCTGTTCTGTGTTCCATGGACACAGCCATTCCCTAATTCCCTGTTCCTGTTCCATGGACACAGCCATTCCCTGTTCCCTGTTCCATGGACACTCCCCAGCAGGACTCGGACCCTGCGGAGCTGCCGCTGCAAGGGGGGTTCCAGGGGTCACCCTCTGCTGAGGAGTGACCACAGAACCCGGGGTCACCCTGCCCTGCTGGGGATGAGGATGATGATGGTGATAATGATGAGGGTGATGATGAGGAGGAGGATGATGGTGATGAGGATGGTGATGAGGATGATGATGGCTGCGAAGGAACAAATTAAATGGACACCCCTCCTAACCTCTCTCCCGGGCCGGGCCGCCCGGGGGACACGGCGGTGACACCGGGCATGGCACGGACTGTGGATCGCAGGAGGCCCCTCCTGGACAGAAGGCAGCACTGCCACTGCCACCTCCCGGCACTGTCACCACCTCGCTGCAATGCCACCACCTCGCTGTCACCTCCCTGCCACCTCCTGTCACTGCCTCACTGTCACCTCTTGTCACCTCCCTGCGCTGTCACCTCTTGTCACCTCCCCGCAGTGCCATCCCCTGTCCCCCTGTGCCACTCCCTTGCCATCCCTGTCACCACCCTGTCACCAGTGGGAGCCATTCCCTGTGTCTATCCCTCCCTCCCTTGTCCCCAGTCCCTCCCAGGACTGTGTGACAGCATCTTTGGAGTGTCCCACCCTCTGGGGATGATCCCAAGACAAGGGACAAAGCTGGATGAATGCTTCCTGTTGTGCTTTTCCAGCCCGCCCGGTGTCTGCGGCTCTGAGGGATGCTGTGCGCTCCTCACACAGCGCAGGAGGCAGCGCAGAGCCTGAGGAGCAGCCTCAGCTTCCATGGAAACCCAGAGGAGCTCACAGGAATTCAGATCTGAGCTCGGGAGCCACTCCCCGAAGCGTCACACGGTGGGAGCTGCTCAGAGGTGCTGCTGGGAGCAAAGCAGAGACAGATTGTGGGGGAAACCATGAGAACTGTGGGGGAGAACCACAGTTTGGTGGAGGTGACAGGGTGTGAAAAAGCATCCGAGCCTGGCACCCAAATCGGGAGATGCTGCCAAACCAAAGGGGACAAGGGACCTTTGGGCAGGGCAGACCTCCTCACCTGAACCTCCCCGGTGGTGGCAGAGGATCCAGGAGGATCCAGCCGGGGCACAGCCTCTGTTTGTTCTCCATTTCCTCTCAGGGGCTGAGACTGCAGCACTTGGAGCTGGAGATGAAGCAAAGGGACAAATCCCAGCAGTGGGGGCTGTGATGGGGGTTTGAGACCCTCCCTGCACTGCTGGGGCAGATCCAGCTCGCAGGGATGCAGCCCTGTGCTGGACACCTGACCATGCCCCTCCAGACAGGCTCCTGTCCCAGATTCCCTGACCTTGGGGGGTTTGTGCTGGACACCTGACCATGCCCCTCCAGACAGGTTCCTGTCCCAGATTCCCTGACCTTGGGGGGTTTGTGCTGGACACCTGACCATGCCCCTCCAGACAGGCTCCTGTCCCAGATTCCCTGACCTTGGGGGTTTGTGCTGGACACCTGACCATGCCCCTCCAGACAGGCTCCTGTCCCAGATTCCCTGACCTTGGGGGGTTTGTGCTGGACACCTGACCATGCCCCTCCAGACAGGCTCCTGTCCCAGATTCCCTGACCTTGGGGGTTTGACAGCACGGCCTGGCT
The DNA here is from genome assembly GCF_009819885.2 of Catharus ustulatus. NCBI lineage: Eukaryota > Metazoa > Chordata > Aves > Passeriformes > Turdidae > Catharus > Catharus ustulatus. The sequence continues at coordinate 124,390,129 of NC_046222.1, read as the reverse complement.
GTGTGGCCACTGACTGGCACTGGTGTCCCTCTGTCCTGGGCACTGTGGCCATGGTGGCACTCGCTTGCCAGGCAGGGAACCCCGGTTAGGCAGGGCTGGTGCAGCACTGGCACATCCCAGATCCCAGGTTTTGTGTCAGCTCCTTCTCATCCAGCTCCAGTGCCAGAGAAAAGGGACAGCTGGTCCCAAGCCAAGGCCCCACTGTCCCCACAGGCTCTGAAGGTGCTGCTGATGCTGGGATGTCACCCAGACCCCTCCCTTCCTCTGCAGCACTTTCACCTCTTCCATCCCTTAATCAGAGTATTTGCTGTGGTTTGTGTCAATTTTTAAGTGTTTAGTTACTTCCACATTATCTTCGGTTGGGTTATCTTACTTGAGCCCTCCCCCTGCAGTCAGGAATTTTCCCTAGGGACTTTGGCTCTTTTGCTCTAATTATATTAATGTCATAATTAGCTCTCAGCCTGACTAACCCTGAGCACTCTGTGTGTGTAATGTGTGTCTGTGCCTATAAACCCCCTGCCAAACCGGGGCTGGATTTGTCCCAAGCCCTGCTCCTCTGTGACTCACCCAGCAAATCACACAAGGTTTGGGCTGGGAGGGGAGGCACTGCTGGGTGTCCCAGGTTCCATCCTGCTCTGTTTTCTGCAGTCCTGGATTCAAAGCTGGCAGTTCTCCCCATCCCACAGCTCTGGGGAGCAGGGACCCAGCGAGGGGCTCTCCTCCACCTGCTCACAGCACTGCACTCAGACTCTGGGAGCCTGGGGGAGCCCTTGGCTGTCCCTGCTGAATTCAGACCTTTCCTGGCTGTCTCTGCTTTACACAGCAGCCAGGGATACCCACAGGAGCAGCCTCTGGACAGAACCTGCCCCAGCCACTCCCTGAGCTCATCCCAAACCTTCCAGCACTTCATTCCTGCCAGGCTCTGAGCCGGGCTGGAATTAATGAGCAGTTCCACCCCTGCACACCTCCGAGGTGCTGCTGTGCGTGGGGACAGAAGCAGGAGAGAGCAGGAGCTGCCACATGAATATTAAACCTGAAGAGCTGCTCAGCAATGTTTTATGCTTTTACTGAGTTTGACTTCAATGCTTGTGGGAAAAAAAAATCCTGGGCAATGCAAGGACTCCAGGGAATTAGTATCTTCTCCCAGCATAAAAGCCTCATTTTTATGGAACACAAATGAGTTGTGTGCAGACAGGGAGGTCTGGGAGCACCTTGCTGTATTTGCCAGCTGATATTTCTAAGTGTCTACAGAAAGTTGGGAGGACCGTGAGGTGATGCATAAGAAATGGTAATTTTTAAAATAGGAAAATAGATGGGAAAGGGCCTGGGAGTGGGGGAGAGCTCCTTGTTTTCCTGCTGCATTGCGGCTGCAGAGTTAAGGATCTCCGTTAGGCTTTGCTGCCATAAATTAAGAAGCATCAAACACACAGAGACAAAAAAGCGAGGAAAAACTCGGAGATCTTACAGCTCCAAGGCAGGGCTCTGAGGGAATTGCCGGGCAGAGCCCACGGCTTCAGTGGTGGGGTGAAAGCTGAGCCCAAGAGCCAGCCCAGGGCTGCTCCCACCCCGGAGCAGGAGGCATTTCAGGTCACCTGGACAATGGGGCAGAGCCCAAAACCCACCGTGGGAAACCCGGCCAAAAGCAGGGGAGGTTCCAAACTCCTTGGGGAAAAGCAGAGATTCCAAGGGGAGAGTCCCAGAGCATCCCTGCCCAGAGGCAATGAGGAGCAGCTCTGGGCAGCTCCGGGATATCCCCTGGATGCTGGCTGCAGGCGTTCCCAGGGCAGGGCGGTGTCCCCGGGACTGCAGGGAGGGGTCCCCGTTCCCTGACACCCCCGCAGCCTCCCCTGCCGGCTCCGCCATCCCTGCGCCCGCTGAGGGCTCTCTGTGCCCCAGACACCAGCAGAGCCCCCAGGGCAGCCGTGCTGGGCCGGGGGGGTTCGGGGGGGTTCGGGAAGGTTCGGGGAGGTTCGGGGAGGTTCGGGAAAATTCGGGGAAATTCGGGAAAATTCGGGAAAATTCGGGAAAATTCGGGAAAATTCGCAAAAATTCGGGAAAATTCGCAAAAATTCGGGAAAATTCGCAAAAATTCGCAAAAATTCGCAAAAATTCGGGAAAATTCGCAAAAATTCAGGAAAATTCGCAAAAATTCGCAAAAATTCGTAAAAATTCGGGAAAATTCGCAAAAATTCGGGAAAATTCGGGAAAATTCGGAAAAATTCGGGAAAATTCGCAAAAATTCGGGAAAATTCGGGGAAATTCGGGAAAATTCGGGGAAATTCGGGAAAATTCGCAAAAATTCGGGGAAATTTGCAAAAATTCGGGAAAATTCGGAAAAATTCGCAAAAATTCGGGAAATGTCGCAAAAATTCGGGAAAATTCGCAAAAATTCGGGGAAATTCGGGAAAATTTGGGAAAATTCGCAAAAATTCGGGAAATGTCGCAAAAATTCGGGAAAATTCACAAAAATTCGGGAAAATTCGGAAAAATTAGGGAAAATTCGGGGAAATTCGCAAAAATTCGGGGAAATTCGGGAAAATTCGCAAAAATTCAGGAAAATTCGGGAAAATTCGCAAAAGTTCGCAAAAATTCGGGAAAATTCGCAAAAATTCGCAAAAATTCGGGGAAATTCGGGAAAATTCGGGGAAATTTTGGGAAATTCGGGAAATGTCGCAAAAATTCGGGAAAATTCGCAAAAATTCGGGAAAATTCGCAAAAATTCAGGAAAATTCGCAAAAATTTGGGAAAATTCGAGAAAATTCGGGAAAATTCGGGAAAATTCGCAAAAATTCGGAAAAATTCGCAAAAATTCGGGAAAATTCGCAAAAATTCGGAAAAATTCGGGAAAATTCGCAAAAATTCGGGGAAATTCGGGAAAATTCGCAAAAATTCGGGAAAATTCGCAAAAATTCAGGAAAATTCGCAAAAATTTGGGAAAAATCGGGAAAATTCGCAAAAATTCGGGAAAATTCACAAAAATTCGGGAAAATTCGGGAAAATTCGCAAAAATTCGGGAAAATTTGGGAAAATTCGGAAAAATTCGGGAAAATTCGCAAAAATTCGGGGAAATTCGGGAAAATTCGCAAAAATTCGGGAAAATTCACAAAAATTCGGGAAAATTCGGGAAAATTCGGGAAAATTCGGGGAAATTCGGGAAAATTCGCAAAAATCCGGGAAAATTCGCAAAAATTCGGGAAAATTCGGAAAAATTCGCAAAAGTTCGCAAAAATTCGGGAAAATTCGCAAAAATTCGGGAAAATTTGCAAAAATTCGGGAAAATTCGCAAAAATTCACAAAAATTCGGGAAATGTCGCAAAAATTCGGGAAAATTCGCAAAAATTCGGGGAAATTCGGGAAAATTCGGGAAAATTCGCAAAAATTCGGGAAAATTCACAAAAATTCGGGAAAATTCGGAAACATTCACAAAAATTCGGGAAAATTCGCAAAAATTCGGGGAAATTGGGGAAAATTTCCCCATTTTGGCTCTGCCCAGCCCCGTTTCCCCCCGGATCCACCCCAAAAATGTTTGGGGGGCTCCTTCCAGGAGCGCCCACCCCCCCGATCAATTCCCAAAATCGGGGCTGGCAGCGGTGGGATTCGAACCCACGCCCCCGCAGGGACTGGAGCCTTAATCCAGCGCCTTAGACCGCTCGGCCACGCTACCGCGGGCGCGCGGGGGGGCGCCGGGATCCCCCCCGGAATTCGGGAAAATTCGGGGAAATTCGGGAAAATTCGGGGAAATTCGGGAAAATTCGGGAAAATTTGGGAAAATTCGGGAAAATTCGGGAAAATTCGGAAAAATTTGGGAAAATTCGGGGAAATTCGGGAAAATTCGGGAAAATTCAGGAAAATTCGGGAAAATTCGGGAAAATTCGGGAAAATTCGGGAAAATTCGGGAAAATTCGGGGAAATTCGGGAAAATTCGGGGAAATTCGCAAAAATTCGCAAAAATTCGGGAAAATTCGCAAAAATTCGGGGAAATTTGGGAAAATTCGGGGAAATTCGGGAAAATTCGGGGAAATTCGGGAAAATTCGGGAAAATTCGCAAAAATTCGGGGAAATTCGGGGAAATTCGGGAGGTTCGGGAAGGTACGGGAAGGTTCGGGGAGGTTCAGGGAGGTTCGGGAAGGTTCGGGAAGGTTCGGGGAGGTTCGGGGAGGTTCGGGGCTGTTCGGGAAGGTTCGGGGAGGTTCGGGCCCGTTCGGGCCCGTTCGGGAAGGTTCGGGGAGGTTCGGGAAGGTTCGGGGAGGTTCGGGGAGGTTCGGGGAGGTTCGGGGCTGTTCGGGAAGGTTCGGGGAGGTTCGGGCCCGTTTGGGGCCGTTCGGGAAGGTTCGGGGAGGTTCGGGAAGGTTCGGGGAGGTTCGGGCCCGTTCGGGGAGGTTCGGGGAGGTTCGGGCCCATTTGGGGCCGTTCGGGAAGGTTCGGGGAGGTTCGGGAAGGTTCGGGGAGGTCCGGGCCCCTTCGGGGAGGTTCGGGGAGGTCAGGGAAGGTTCGGGCCCGTTCGGGGAGGTTCGGGCCCCTTCGGGCCCGTCCGGAACAGCCCCGGGACACTCGCAGGGGGCGGGGCGAGCTCCCAACGCTCCCGGTCCCGCTGCGGCCGCGCCACCAGCGCCCCCCGGCGGCTCCGCGGGGAACTGCAGGAACCGCGCCGGGACCGGGAACAGAACCGGGACCGGGTTCGGCTGTGGGAACAGAACCGGGACCGGGATTCGGCTGTGGGAACAGAACTGGGACCGGGAACAGAACCGGGGTTTGGGAACAGAACCGGGGTTTGGGAACAGAACCGGGACCGGGAACAGAACCGGGACCGGGAACAGAATCGGCACTGGGGTTCGGCTGTGGGAACAGAACCGGGACCGGGAACAGAATCGGCACTGGGGTTCGGCTGTGGGAACAGAACCGGGACCGGGGTTCGGCTGTGGGAAGAGGAAAAGAGGAAAAGTTGATGAGATGGGAAATTCAGCCTCACCTGTGCACTGGCTCAGCTTCATGGACCTGCCATGGACAGGTGGCATTTGGAAGGGGCTGCAAGAGAGATGGAGACTTTGGAGAAGGGATGGAGAGATGGGACCAGGGGGAATGGCTCCCAGTGCCAGAGGGCAGGGCTGGGTGGGATCTGGGGCAGGAATTGTTCCCTGGCAGGGTGGGCAGGGCTGGGTGGGATCCTGGGCAGGAATTGTTCCCTGGCAGGGTGGGCAGGGCTGGGTGGGATCCTGGGCAGGAATTGTTCCCTGGCAGGGTGGGCAGGGCTGGCACAGGGTGCCCAGAGCAGCTGTGGCTGCCCCTGGATCCCTGGAATGTTCAGTTCCAGGTTGGACACTGGGGCTGGAGCAGCCTGGGACAGTGGGAGGTGTCCCTGCCATGCTGGGGTGGATGGACTTTAAAAAGTCCTTTCCAAGTCAAACAGTTGTATGATTCTGTGACCAGTCTGGCCCCAGGAGAGCAGCAGCTCCAGCTGGCAGGTGAGAGTTTCTTGCTGTCAAAGAAAAACTCTGAAACTGCCCCGCTGGGCTGGCATGCACAGAGCCCCAGGCTCTCTGGCCTGGCACAGCACAGGACATCATCCCTCTGCTTTTCTTCATCACCTTTCAGCTCTTGGATTCAGTGGGAGGTGAGGAGAACTGGGCTTTGTGGGGAACCTGTCCCTGCTCAGCTGCAGTGACATCCAGAGAGCCACGGTCAGTAGAGCCCCAGGGCGGGTGTCTGGTCCCGCCCTGAGGTCTGGGATGGTGCCATGCAGGACAGGAGCCGTAGGTTTTAGTGCAGCTCTCAGCACAGGGCTGCAGCCATAAATGATGGCACAGTTACCCTGGGGAGTGCCAGATGTGACCAACTCCCACCCCAGAGGGAAGCCACGATGAAGAGCTTCCAGAACCAGCAGTGTGGCACCACTCTGTAATCACAGAGTGCTTTGGGTTGGGAGGGACCTTAAAACTCATCTCATCCCAATCCCCTACCAGGGGTAGGAACCCCTTCCCACATCCCTGTAGGGATGGGCAGGGGGGGCAGAACTGAAAGGATAAAAGCAAGGAACTGGTGGGTTTTGATAATTTATTAATTAGAAATGAATTCCGAGGCTCCTGGAGGGAACCCCCGCAGGCCCTCTAGTCGATGTACCTCACTGTCACCAGGGGGTTGGCGAAGTGCACGTGGCGGCTGCGGCGGCGCCGGAAGTGTCGTGTCCACCAGCCCACCACGAGATGCCTCAGGGAGGAGCAGAGATCCAGGAGGCCACATCCTGTCCTGCTGGCCTCGGGCTCCCTGGGCTCGGGCACCTGCTGCCAGGGCCTGGGCAGCGACAGGGACCCCCTGCCCCGAGCAGCAGGGATGCTCCTGTCCAGCCCCAGAGAGCCGATGGGGCTCCTGGGGGCCGTGGGGCCAAAGCCCTGCACTTCTCCAGGGGGGACGAACCAGGCCATGGCTGTGCAGCTGCTGCCTTGTTCCAGCTCCAGGAATCTGCTCCTGCCTGCAGTCCCTGCCTTGGCTTGGGACTTGAGACCCAGCCTCTTGGCCTTGGCTTTGCGCTTTTTGGCTGCTCTGCCCTTGCCTGCCTTCGGCCGCTGCTCTTTGGGGCCCTGTGGCCACTGCTTGCCCCCCAGCAGCCCCAGCTCCGTGGGCACCTCAGGCCGGGCTGCCCTGCAGCCCCTCTGCATCCTCGGCCACCGGCGCAGCTGTGCCCCCAGCTCCTTGCAGTGCTCCTTGAAGAGGATGAACCGTGGGTGAAGGTCTTGGGGCACCCCATGGTACCATCCCTGGAGCTCCAGGTTACCAGCACAGGCTGCTGGAGAGGTTCCCCAGAGAACTGCAGTGAAGGGTGAGAGGAATCCAGCCCTGGTGGGATGGCAGAGGCTGAGGCTGTTGTCTGCCAAGACGCTGCCAGATCATTGTGCCCAGCACTGTCTGCTCCTGTGGGGCCTCTTTTATAGCCTGGCAGAGTCCCCTCTGTGACATCATGGGGCAGCCAGAGCCCTCTTTGTGACAGCGTGGGGCAGTCAGGAATCCCTTTGTGACACCCAGGAGCCCACGGGAGAGCCTCCCTGCCTTGGGTGCAGGGCTGTGAGAAAGAAACTTGTGAGATAATGGAAACAAATACAAAAAATTAGAATGCAAAATACAAAAAAGAAATATAGAAAAGATAAATGAAGTAATGTGATGCGGGGAGGCTGTCCTGGGCAGAACAGGCACCAGGGGAAGAATTTTGGATTCCCAGGGAAGCAAGGAGGGAGGCAGCAGAAATGGAGAGGGATGGCCTTAGAAGAGGGGGCAGCAAAGCCCGAGGTGACAAGGACGTTGGGCTGTCCTACAGGGGGAAAACGAGAAGGGCCAAAGCCGCACTAGAACTTAATGTGGCTACTGCTGTGAAGGACAGTAAAACTTTTACAAATAATACATTAGGTTTGGTTTGTTTCAGGAATTTTTTTTTGTTTTTCATTGTTGAGAGGAAACACTGAGACAAAGAGGGAGCAGAATCTGAGGTAGCAGGGGATGAAGCTTGCAGAGCGTGGGTTTGGCAGAGTCAGGTCCTGCCTGACCCAGCCCTGCCCCTCCAGGACAGGGTGCCCGCTGGGCTGGCGAGGGCTGGGGCCGCTGCAGTGGCCGGGCCAGCCCCGGCCGCTCGGCTCGCAGTCGCTGGGCCCCGCTGGCCCCGGGCCCGCTCAGCGGCGGCGGGAGCAGCACGGGGGGAGGCGGCGGCTGCACCAGGCTGCCAGGCTGCCCCCGAGCCGGGCACGGAGCTTGCCCAGGGCCCGGCCCGGCTCCCGGCCCCGCGCCCGGCCCGCGGGCAGCGGCTGCGGCCCAGGCTGCGGGGCGGGGGGCAGCGCCGGGCCCCACCACGGGTCGGAGCTGGGCATGCTGAACGCCAGCCCAAGCGAGCTGCTGCTGCCACTGCCCTCCAAGCCCGCGGCCTCAGCAATCGCCACGTCCCTGGGGATGAACCAGGCCATGGCTGCGCCGCCCTCCAGCTCCGGGGAGCCGCTGCCGCCCTCCAGCTCTGGGGAGCCGCTGCCGCCCTCCAGCTCCGGGGAGCCGCTGCCACCCTCCGGCTCTGGGGATCTGCTGCTGCCCCGGCCTGCGGCCTCGGCTCCGGCCCCTTCAGCTGCGCCGTCCGTGCCCGCCTGCGGCCGCTCCTCACCAGGGCCCTGCGGCCACTCCTGGTCCCCCAGCAGCCCCGGCTCCGCGGGCACCTCGGCCTGGGCCGCGCTGCAGTCCCTCTGCATCCTCGGCCCCTGGGCCAGCTGTTCCTCCAGCTCCTCGTGCTGCTCCTCGAAGAGCGCCTGGGAGTCCCAGGAGCTGTGGATGAACCTTGGGAAATGCCTCCTGGAGCTCATGGAGCTGCCTGGGGAGCTGCCATGGGGCAGCTCCATGTCTGATGGTGTCCGTGCCCTGTCCACATTCCTCTGCCCCTCCAGCCGGCCTCTCGCTGTGCTTGGATGCTTCGAGTTCTGACGGAGCCTCTGCAAGGGCCACAGATGGGTGAGACAAGAGCAGCTCCCCAAAGCTCCACATTGTCATGCCACACGTGCCACACCAACTCACCCCAAACCCACACGGCCCAGCCCAGCCCACACAGCACATCAGAGACCACGTACCCACAGACACTTGTCCCGCAGCATGACAGTGACCAGGATGAGCTGCAGCCCCATCATGGTGAGTGCCACCAGCTCACCCACGGTGAAGATGTTGAGGAGCCCCATGGCACTGTCCCTGTGACAGTGAAGAGGTTCCCCAGTGACTGAGGCCCCAGTGAAGGAGCCCCAACCCTACTGGGGGGGCAGAGGCTCTGGTGATGCCAGTCTGAGGTGTCACCATGTCCCACAGTCCCTTTTATATCTCAGCAGGTGGGCAGAGGCCCCTTTGTGACGGTGTGGGGCAGTGAGAGGCCTCTGTGTGACATCACAGGGCAGGCAGAGAGCCCTGTGTGACATGTGAGTGCCACCGGACAAAGGGACCTGCCCACGGCCCAGGCTATCCAGGTGGGCACACAGGCAGCCGCAGGCCCCCATGGCAGCTCCCCAGGCAGCTCCATGAGCTCCAGGAGGCATTTCCCAAGGTTCATCTGCAGCTGCTGGGGCTCCCAGGCGCTCTCTGAGGAGCAGCACGAGGAGCTGGAGGCACAGCTGGCCCAGGGGCCGAGGATGCAGAGGGACTGCAGCGCGGCCCAGGCCGAGCTGCCCGCGGAGCCGGGGCTGCTGGGGGGCCAGGAGCGGCCGCAGGCGGGCACGGGCAGCGCGGCTGAAGAGGCCGAAGCCGAGGCCTCGGGCGGGAGCAGCAGTGGCTCCCTGGAGCTGGAGGGCAGCAGTGGCTCCCCAGAGCTGGAGGGTGGCAGCGGCTCCCCAGAGCTGGAGGGCGGCAGCGGCTCCCTGGAGCCGGAGGGCAGCAGCGGCTCCCCAGAGCTGGAAGGCAGCGAGGCCATGGCCTGGTTCATCCCCAAGTACGTGGTGATCACCGAGGCCGCGGACTCAGAGGTCAGCAGCAGCAGCAGCAGCTCGCTGGGGCTGGCGTTCAGCATGCCCAGCTCCGACCCGTGGTGGGGCCCGGCGCTGCCCCCCGCCCCGCAGCCTGGGCCGCAGCCGCTGCCCGCGGGCCGGGCGCGGGGCCGGGAGCCGGGCCGGGCCCTGGGCAAGCTCCGTGCCCGGCTCGGGGGCAGCCTGGCAGCCTGGTGCAGCCGCCGCCTCCCCCCGTGCTGCTCCCGCCGCCGCTGAGCGGGCCCGGGGCCAGTGGGGCCCAGCGACTGCGAGCCGAGCAGCCGGGGCTGGCCCGGCCACTGCAGCGGCCCCAGCCCTCGCCAGCCCAGCGGGCACCCTGTCCTGGAGGGGCAGGGCTGGGTCAGGCAGGACCTGACTCTGCCAAACCCACGCTCTGCAACCTTTATCCATGCAAAGCAATAAAAAAAACCCCAAAAAAACCAAACAAACCAAAAAAACCCACAAAAACAATCCCTGGGGTATAATTTGTAATATAGGACGTACTTTTACCGTCCTTCACAGCAGTAGCCACATTAAGTTCTAGTGTGGCTTTGGCCCTTCTCGTTTTCCCCCTGTAGGACATCAGGACATCTTTGTCACCTTGGGCTTTGCCGCCCCTTCTTCCAAAGGCCATCCCTCTCCATTTCTGCTGCCTCTCTTCTTGCTTCCCTGGAGATCCAAAACTCCTCCCCTGGTGGCTGCTATGCCCAGGACAGCCTCCCCCATCACAACACCCACCAGTTTATCATTTCCCTTCCCTTCCCAGCCCTGCCCTCCTTCCCGAGGGGAGCCCCCATCTGCCAGCCAAGGCTCAGGAGCCAGGTCCCCCCATCCCTCCCAGGGCCACCCTCACCAGGCCAGCACCCTTGTCCCTCACAGCAGGGGCAGGACACACGCTTTCTTTCCAGTTCCACGGTTTATTTCCGATTTGATGGATTTCTCAGGTGCAGGATGCCACAGAGGGATGGGGGTGCCCACTCTGGTACAGTCAGACAGGGGCTGGACCCCTCAGCCCTGCAGCTGGGGGTCCCACTGGAGGTCTGGCACCCCTTCCCAGTGATGGTGCAGCTCCTGCCCTGCAGCTTTGAGGGGCACCAGGAACATTTGGGGGGGACCAGGGACATTTGGGGGGGACCAGGGACATTTGTGTCACCCTCACAAGGCACCGCAGCCACCGCTGTCCCTGGGGGTTCGCAGTGCTGGCTCCGCAGAGCCATCAGGCTGCGTTGCCCAGGACCAGCACGCTCATGAGGAAGACCATGAGGAAGAAGACCCACATGAAGAAGCGATCCATCACCTTGGCCACCTTCTTCCACTCTCCGGTGCGGCGCTGGTTGGCGCGGTGGCGCCGGAAGCAGCCGGCGATGTACCCCACGTTCCTCAGCAGGGCGTCGTGGTGGCACAGGCAGTGGTCCCAGGGACAGCCCGGCACCTCCGTGCCCACCTGCCCCTCCCCGGGGCTGTCCCCCGCTCCCTCGGCGTCCCCCACGGCCGCCTGCCCGCCCGGTGCCCGCCGGGGGCTCTTGCAGCTCTCGCCCACCTCGTAGACGCAGCAGAGCCGGGCCATGTGGTGCAGGATGAGCCGGCGTGCCCAGGGGGGCACGGGCCGGGCCCCCGGCCCGCAGTGGTGCACGTTCATGATGAAGATGGTGAGCGCCGTGGAGGCCGTGATCATGGTCATGGTGGCGATGTAGTACTTCCCTGTGGGGGCAGCGGGCACTGGCAGGGGGCACGGGGGGTCCTGCACCCCAGAGGGGACCCTGCACCCCTCAGGGGATCCTGCACCCCATAGGGGATCCTGCACCCCACAGGGGATCCTCCCCACCGTGCCACAGCCCCGACCCCCGCCCAGGCTCGGCACAGCCCCTGTCCCCGCCGGGCTCACCGATGAGCGGGACACTCTCCGACGGGGGCATGCTCTCGGCCACCAGCAGCTGGAACACGGTGAGGGCCAGCAGCACCGTCACCCCCAGCGACACCTTCTCCCCCGAGTCGGCCGGCAGGTAGAATCCCAGCGGGGCCAGGAAGGAGACCATGATGCAGGGCAGGAGCAGGTTGAAGATGTAGAAGGAGGCGCGGCGGCGCAGCAGCAGGGTGTAGGTGACGTCGGGGTAGGGCTCGGAGCAGCAGCCGTAGGTGATGACGTTCCTGGCGGCCGGCATGCCCAGCACCTCCCACTCCACGTTCTCCACGAAGTCCGTCAGTGTCCCGCTGTCCAGCTGGTTGCGGAGGTCGAGCTGGTTGCCGTTGTAGGTCCAGGAGCCGAAGGTGAGGCTGCACTGCTGCCCGTCGAAGGGGAAGTAGGACACGTCCACCCTGCAGGAGCTCTTGGTGATGGCGGGCGAGTCCCACATGATGTGCCCATCGGAGCGCAGCACCACGTTGGTCTCCATGGAGCCGCCGAAGTGCTCGTCCGCGCTGGGCACGGAGGGGTGGCCGTGGGGCCACTTGCAGCCCCTGGCTGTCCCCTCGGTGGCGAGGGGTCAGTCCCAGGCACGCTCCTCTGCTGCCAGCACCCCCTGCCTCCTATCTCCCCTCATCTCCCGCTCCAGGACCCTCCCGCTCCCTCCCCAGGCTGGCAGCGCCCCGTGCAGCCCCCGGCCCCCGCCGGCCCCGGCTCCGGGAGCAGCGGGGCCCGAGCACCACGCACTTGTTGTAGAGGATGATGTCCGGCCGCCACACGTAGCTGCTGGGGATGCGGATGCTGTCGATGCCGCCGTACTCGTCCTTGTCCCAGGTCAGGTGCGCGTCCAGCCAGGTCTGGCGGACCCACAGGTAGGTGGTGAGGACCTGGTTCCTCTCGTCCTGCCGAGGGGAGAGGGCGGGCGTGGGGGAATGGACCGCGGTGCCACCCCACTGCCCTCTGCTCCCAGCACTGTGGCCTCTCCGAGAGCTGGGTTCGAGGGGGTCGTGCTGGTTTTGGGGGGCAGCCTGACTGTCTGCAAAGCGGTCTGAGGTGACTCGAGGGCGGCTGGGCTGGTTTGGGGGTGGCTCCGGGCTGGTTTCAAGGGTAGAGCGGCAGCGCGGGGTCGAGCAGGACCCGCTGCGGGGGCACAGCGCGGTGCCGGTGCCGTGCCCGGTGCCGGTGCCGTGCCCGGTGCCGGTGCCGTGCCCAGCGCTCACCATGTCGATGATCTGGGACAAGGTGACCTGGAGGGTGACGTTCAGCGCCCGGTCCGTGTCCTCCACGGGTCGCAGGGCGCTGGAGTAGTTGGCGAAGAGGTCGTGGAGCAGTTTGTAGGCGAACCTGCCCTGCGCTCCTCGGCAGCCTGGGGAGAGCCGGAGCGGGGGCTCGGAGGGGCCGCGGAGACCCTCCGGCGGCTGGGAGGGACAGGGGAGCACGGCGGGACCCCCACCCCTCCTCCCCGCCAGCCCGAACCCCCATCCCGGGATTCCCTGTGCCCGGGGGATGTGGAGGGGGCTCCGTGCCCCCCAGCCCCGCTGCTCACCCGGGGCCGGGAGGACTCCGGCGAGGCAGAGGGCGAGGCACAGGCGAGCTGCGGGCTCCATCCCGCCGCGGGTGCGGGCACGGGGGGGCGGTGACGTCAGGCGGGGACGGGCGGGGGGACACGGGGGGTGACCCCGCGGGGCCCGGCCGGGGTGGGCAGGGCCGGGGTGGGCTCCGGGTGGGCCGAGCCCCTTCTGGGATGGGTTTGGGAGGCACTGGGGGCTGCCCAGCCCCTGGCCCGGCCCGGGGACACCGGGACACGGGACACCGGGCCGGGGTGGAGCCGAGCGCGGCTGGTGCAGCCCGGGAATGGAGTGACTGCCGGGCAGAGCAAGGGACATCCCGCTCCCCGCTTAGGAAAGAGCAAGGGAAGGAAGGGGCAGATAACTCCCGTTCGGTGAGGAGAAAACCCCGGGAGGCTGAGGAACACGAGCCAGGAGATGAAGCAGCGAGGGGCAGCGGCGCCTGGCACGGGGAGCGGGAGCATCCCCAGCTCCATCCCCAGCTCCATCCCCAGCTCCATCCCCAGCCCAGCTCAACCCGGGCAGCCGCCGGCTCCTCTCCCCCGGCGCCTCCTGGCACCTTTCCCACGCCGAGCCCCGGCGGCAGATGCCGAGCGGTTTTGAGGCCGGAGGTTTTGTTTCCAGGCGGTGAATTATTCATCCCAGCCCGTCCCGCTCGGGCCGGAGCCGCTCAGGCCCAATTACAGTAATGGAAGGAAGCTTGCACAGTGACCCAGCCCCTGCACACAGCCAGTGTCACCTGAACGTGCCACCAGCCAGGGACAGGGACGCCTCCCACTGTCCCAGGTGCTCCAGCCCCAGTGTCCAGCCTGGCCTTGGGCACTGCCAGGGATCCAGGGGGCACCCACAGCTGTGCCAGGGCCTGCCCACCCTGGCAGGGAACAATTCCTGCCCAGAATCCCACCCAGCCCTGCCCTCTGGGATCCCTGGCCCCTCTGGGATCCCTGGCATGCCCCTGCCCTTGTCCCCAGTCCCTCTGCAGCTTTTACAGGAGCCCCTTTCAGTACCAAAAGGCCACAATCTGGTTTATCTGGGTTCCCCACACTGTCCTGGACACGAGTGACTTTTCCTCCCAGGGTTCTGAAGGAGCCGACCCTGCTCACCAGTGAAGGCAAGCTGGGATTGTACCAGACATTCCCAGGCTTCCCCCACCCAACCACGCTGGGGTGACACAGCAAAGGACACACACACACCTACCAACCCAAACCCTGCCTTAAAAAGCAAAGGAACCCATAGGAGTACTATAAACATTTTATTTATTGTTTTCAAAAAGACAGGAAAATAATCTAGAGCATTTATTTATATTTTTTTGATAAAAACCTTTCAATACTCCTCATGCATGAAGACCTCCTGTGCGCACGGGGCGGCGCCGCTGGGGCAGGAGCCGCGCTGCGAGCAGAGCCCGTTCCCGAGGAGCGGCTGTGCCCCGGCTCCAGCTGCTCCTGCTCAGTGCTGGGTCAGTCCCGGGTCAGTGCTGGGCCCGGCCGGGCGGGCGGTCAGTGCGCGGCCAGGGCCAGCTCGCGCAGGTAGGCCTGGGTGAGGCCGCGCAGCTCCTCCAGCGCGTAGTCCTCGGGCATGGGCAGGCGGCCGATGTGCGGGGCCAGCAGGCGCAGGGGCACGCGCGGCTCGGCCGGCTCGGGGCCCGCCTCGGGGCCCTGCTGCAGGCTCAGCACCACCCGCAGCACGTTGGCCACGCGCTTCGCCATGTCTGCAAGAGCGGGGACGGTTCTGTGTGAGCCAGCGGGGCAGCAGTGGGGGGTGAAGGAATCCCTGCTCCCTCCCTCAGCACAGCCACGGGAGAGGAAACAGCACCAGGCCGTGCAGGGCAGCTTCAGGGTGGATATTAGGGAAAATTTCTTCCCCCAAAGGGGTGAGGAGGCTCAGCCTTCAGAAAAGGAGGCTCGGGGGGGCCTTGTGGCTGAGGAGGGGCAGGGAGGGGGGGTCGGGCTCTGCTCCAGGAACAGGGACAGGAGGAGAGGGAACGGCCTCAGGCTGGGCCAGGGCAGGCTCAGGGGGGATATTGAGAAAATCCCTTTTCAGTTAGGGCTGTGCAGCCCTGGCACAGCTGCCCAGGGGGGTTTGCAGTGCCCATCCCTGGAGGGAGTGCACAGCATGTGGATGTGACACTTGGGGACAGGGGTCAGTAGTGACCCTGGTAGTGCTGGGGAATGGTTGGACTCAATCTGAAAGGTCTTTTCCAGCCTAAATGGTTCTGTGAGTTTGGGATGCAGCTGCAGCCCAGGTGTGAGCCAGGCTGGGGCTGTGAGCCAGGCTGGAGCTGTGAGCCAGGCTGGGGCTGGCTGTCCCAGGGAGCTGCTGCACAGGGATGTCACCGTACCTGACTGAGCCAGGCGGTCCTTGGCGTTGTGGCACCGCAGCTGCTCTATCCTGTTGCACAGGGACGTCACTTTGGTGTGTAACCGCTCCAGCTCGTAGGTGGAAACGTCCAGCTGGAAGCACACAGGGGTCAGCTCCAAGGCAGCACAGCCACAGCCAAACCCACCCACCAGGTGACACCAAAACCTGCCTGGAGGAACACCAGAGCAGGCAAAGGGGAAGCCTGGACAGGAATTTGGGGGAATGGACACAGTGACTGCTGGGTTTGTGCTGTCCCTTTCACTTGTCACTGTCACACACCCAGAGCTCTGCAGGGCACCCCTTGCTGTGACAGCAGACAGCAAAGCCCAGTTCTAGAGATGCCCCATGCTCTGTTTGGAGCATCTGCCCAAGAGAAGCACCCTCAGCAGTCAGGTGCCATGCAGACTCAGCTCCCCAAGCACAGGAAGGCAGCTCCCCCACCTGCTGAATCCTGTCCAGCATCTCATTCACACGGATGTAGTCGAGGTAGACCAGCCCTGCCAGCTCCCAGTCCTGGATGAGCGCGCTGCGCTCCGGAGGTGCCAGGTCTTCCAGGAATCCCTTCAGGTACTTGTAGTTCTCATTGATAATTGCATCTGGAGAGAACAGGACTTAGGGACAGAGTCCCAGAGCAGGGACACCCTCAGATCAGGGAACAGAGGCCCCTGTGCTCCAGGAAGGCAGGGCTGTGCAGCAGGGAAAGCACTGCCCTGCTCCCCTGTTTGCCCAGGAAAAGCACCACGCCAGGTATCCAGGGACATCTGCTTTGGAACTGCCAGCCCCTCTGTGCTAACTCTGCGGCTCCAAACCCAGCCTGATCCCTTCACTGGCCACCCCATGGCTTGCAATCATGGAGTCACTGCTGGTTTTGGCTGGTAGGGACCTTAAATATCATCCAGTCCCACCCCTGGCCACTTGTCCCCAGTCCCTCTCCAGCTCTCCTGGAGCACCTTTAGGCCCTGGAAGGGGCTCTGAGCTCTCCCCAGAGCCATCTCCTGTCCAGATGAACCCCCCCAGTGCTCCCAGCCTGGCTCCAGAGCAGAGGGGCTCCAGCCCTGGGACCCCACCCCTGCTCCTGCCACGCCTTCGTGCGCTGCTCAAAGGACAGGACACGAGAGGAGCAGCAAGACCCACCTGAGGCCAAGTGCCTGACAACCAGCTTGTGGCACTGGTTCCAGTGGCCAGCCTTGAACAGGAAAAGGGCCTCTTTGTGCTTGTCCCCCTCCATCCTGGCCCGCACCGCCTTGGCCTCGTGGATCCAGTGTGGGGGGACGCAGAGGCGCTGTGTCAGGAAAGTCTCCTTGGCCCAGGACTCGGGGGTGTCAGCCAGGGCACAGTGCCGGCTCAGCAGCTCCCGCACGGCCTGCTCACGGATACTGGGGAGAGAGAGGGAGAGAGAGGGGAGCATGGCATCCTGCCCAGGGACAGAGAGAGAGAGGGGAGCATGGCATCCTGCCCATGGACAGAGAGAGAGAGAGGAGCATGGCACCCTGCTCATGGACAGAGAGAGGGGAGCATGGCACCCTGCTCATGGACAGAGAGAGGGGAGCATGGCATCCTGCTCATGGACAGAGAGAGGGGAGCATGGCATCCTGCTCATGGATAGAGAGAGAGAGGGGAGCATGGCATCCTGCCCATGGACAGAGAGAGGGGAGCATGGCATCCTGCTCATGGACAGAGAGAGGGGAGCATGGCATCCTGCTCATGGACAGAGAGAGAGAGGGGAGCATGGCATCCTGCCCATGGACAGAGAGAGGGGAGCATGGCATCCTGCTCATGGACAGAGACCCTCAGGTCACTCACTGTGTGTCCATGCCCAGGACAGCCCCTCAGGTCCCACACAGCCTGCCCAGCCCCAGGACAGTCCCACACAGCCTGTCCATGCCCAGGACAGTCCCTCAGGTCACTCCCAGCCTGCCCAGCCCCAGGACAGTCCCTCAGGTCACCCACAGCCTGCCCAGCCCCAGGACAGTCCCACACAGCCTGCCCAGCCCCAGGACAGTCCCTCAGGTCACCCACAGCCTGCCCAGCCCCAGGACAGTCCCACACAGCCTGCCCAGCCCCAGGACAGTCCCTCAGGTCACCCACAGCCTGTCCAGGACAGCCCCTCAGGTCACTCACTGCGCGTCAGGCTCGTGCAGCATCACGAACACGGCCCACTCCCAGAGCCCCTCGCTCTCCAGCTGGGCAGCATAGCTGCTGTTGAGCACCCCCCAGCTCTGCTGGGACAGGTGGCAGTAGTTCAGGGCCCGCAGCACCTCCCACAGGTGCCAGCTGAGGCGGAAATCCAGCGGGTCCGAGGTCACACTCCTGGGATCCAGCAGCTGGTCCAGCTCATAGGACCTGCAGAGGAAAGCTCTGCTAACTCAAAGAGCTGACAGTGCCCACAAAATCCAACTCCATCTCCTCCCTTCACACACCTCCAGTGTGTGATTTACATCTGTGTGGGGGTTTGGTTTTCTTTTTTAAGAAGAAAAATAACAGTATTTACTGCTAAAATTCTTATGAGTCTGTACCCAGACCAGCACCCCTTTTCCTCTCTATGCAGATTTCTCACTGCCTTCAGAAAAGGCAGCTACAGAGAAGCCTTCCTGGACTCTTCAGACACAGAAAGCACCTGAAACTCCACAAATGTGCCCCAAAGCTGGAGGCTCCCCATCTCTACCATGCCCAGGTGTGACACCACCCTCTGTCAGGGGCACTGATTCTGTCAGGTGTGGGGCTGACTTCAGACTGCTCTAAGTGGTTCAGCCTGACTTCATACCCCTGGTTGGTGAGCTCAGGAAGTCACTGACTGATCATGATTTTTCTAAATACTTACTGAACTCTTTGCCCACTTGCCTGTCACTGTAGAGCTTTAACAAGTGGAAGCAGACATCTCTCAGGGGCCTTCCTCCATTGTCATCTTCTTCAATGACACACCCAGAATCTTCCAGGTAAGGAGGCAGAGGGCAGCAGGCGTATTTTTCACACTCTGAGGTGTTCTAGGGAGAGAGTTTTAGCAGTAAGTTTAAAGACGATATTGTGAACAAAACTGAACTCCACAGCTCAGCAGACTCTTTCTGCTCCAAAGAAGGTGCAAACAACTGCACATGCAATTGGAACCTCCCCAGAACTATGGACCAACATGAAAAACCTGACCCCAAAATGCTTGGGCAGGCTCATGTCTCACACTGAGCTCTTAAAAACCGCTGCCTGGAGGTAGAGCCAGCTCTCCCACACACCCTGTACTCCCCAAGGATTTTATAGCTATAAACCATGCAGGCCTAGATGGAATGAAGGGGTGCATCCCCATGAGCCTTCTTTCTTAGCTAAGCAGGGTCTGGCAGCCACCAGCAGCACTGGGCACACTGAGTCAGAACAATCAACTGAGAGCTTGCACTGAGAACAGCTGGGTATTCCAAAGTGCTCAACACTGTGCACACCAAATACTGAAGCAAACATCAGGGACAAGTTCCCAGACCTGCTGCTGTGCTCAGGCTGCCTTGAGGGAGGGCTGAGCTGGCTTTGGTTAAATGATTAAACATGTTTTTCAGCAGAACCTTTTGTCCTGCTGCACACAGAGCTGAGAGTTCTGCAGCAACACACAGGGCTCTGCATAATGCATGGAGCCCCAAGGGTGTGGGACAGGAGCTGAGGGGTGCACAGGGGTGTGGGACAGTGTCTGGGGGGCTGAGGGGTGCACAGGGGTGTGGGACAGTGTCTGGGGGGCTGAGGGGTGCACAGGGGTGTGGGACAGTGTCTGGGGGGCTGAGGGGTGCACAGGGGTGTGGGACAGTGTCTGGGGAGCTGAGGGGTGCACAGGGGTGTGGGACAGTGTCTGGGGAGCTGAGGGGTGCACAGGGGTGTGGGACAGTGTCTGGGGAGCTGAGGGGTGCACAGGGGTGTGGGACAGTGTCTGGGGAGCTGAGGGGTGCACAGGGGTGTGGGACAGTGTCTGGGGAGCTGAAGGGGATCACAGGGTGTGGGGCACTGTGGGCTGCTGGACAAGGCAGCTGAGGATGAATGGCTCCAGTTGTTAAACAGGCTGCCTAGCTAAAAAGGGCTTTCCTGCTGCTGACCGCTGTCCCTCTTCCTAATTTTGTCCAGTTGTCAGCTGGACAAGACCTGGAAACACTCCAAAAATGGTTTTTTTCACAGAATGTATGATTCTGTACTATCACAGAATAATTTGGGTTGGAAAAGATCCAGTCCCACCCCCTAACACAGGGACACCTCCCACTGTCCCAGGCTGCTCCAGCCCCAGTGTCCAGCCTGGAACTGAACATTCCAGGGATCCAGGGGCAGCCACAGCTGCTCTGGGCACCCTGTGCCAGCCCTGCCCACCCTGCCAGGGAACAATTCCTGCCCAGGATCCCACCCAGCCCTGCCCTCTGGCACTGGGAGCCATTCCTGCTCATCCTGTACTCAGTCCCCCACTCAGAATTGCTGGCTGCTCCCAGGAGTGACCCACCTGGAAGGCTGCCTCGTACATGGCCAGAGCCCTGGAGATGGAGGCCGTGGGGGGCAGCAGGTACCACAGGTGCACGGCCACGCAGCGCTTCCAGTCCAGCAGCGAGCACACGTTGACACTGATCCTCTCGGAGAGCTGCCACACCTGGAGCCACACAGACCCTGCTCAGCCACACCTGCTGGGTGCCACGGGCAGGGCAGCCCCCTCCCCTCCCCTCCCTGCCAGGAATGAGGGATTTGTCTGTACAAACGAGCTGTGGGTCTGCTGGTGGATAAAACCAGCACTGAGAGAAAAGAAACAATGGGATGGGCTCCACTGATTGATGAATGGGAAAGATATTTGCCTTTCCAAACAAACTGTAGGTTTGCTGAGAAATGAAACTGGGTATTGAAAGATGAAAGAAGCAAAGGGTAAAACCATGAATTCCATAAGAATTAAAAATGAAAAGGGAGGGTTGTACATTAGAGGGCAATCTCAGGTGTCAGTGTTTGGGAAGTCTGTGCCTCTCAAGTACCTCAGCAATGGGAACAGAGAGAGGGAAATGCAGATGGGAAATTGGGATAAAAAGGGAGGTGAGGCCTCCAAAAATCTGAGAGAGCCCAGGGGATGCCCCATGGCCTCTCCCTTTATTGGAATAAAGCAAAGAGGATTCTCTGTGTCCTTTTGGACATGTCCCTCTGGTGTCTGTGGCTGATCTCTGCTGGCAGCTGCGAGGGGCAGCCCAGCCCCACCCTTACCGGCTTCCCGGCCAGCAGCGCGAACAGGCGCAGCCGCTCCTCCTGCATGAAGCGGTCGCTGTGCAGGCGGTGCCAGTCCACGAGCTGCAGGGTCAGCAGGTCCCGCACGGGCTGGCTCCCGGCCAGCTGCGACAGCAGCAGCGCCAGCCGGTGGTCACCTGTGGGGACAGCCAGAGCTCAGCTGCCACAGGGCTTGGCTGGGCAGGGATCCTAAAACCCAGCCCGTTCCCATTCCCACGGGCAGGGACACCTTCCACGAGGTCAGCTGCTCCAGGCCCCATCCACTGGCCACAACTCCAATATTTCTTATGAAATAAACCACTCCATAAACACCCAGAATAACAGACAGGGGTAAACCTGCCATAAGGCTCTGAAAACACAGTAATTTCATGATTATAAGCTGCACTGAGTATAAGCCGCACTTCCCGGTGTCGGCAACTTTTCATTCTTTGTCCATACATAAGCTGCACCTGATTATAAGCTGCATGTTACAGTACAGAGTGTGATAAAAGGTATCTGTTCTATCACCATCTGCTGAGGGTGGGGCAGTGATCCTGATCTCTCTGGGAGATATTCTGCTAATGGGCATCCATTGAAACCAGGCAGGGCATTGTTCTTTATCTTTTCACAACCCATCCTTCCTCCAGCCAGTCATTTTCTGCTCATGGCCATTGAGTCCCACTGTGGGACTGATAAAATTACTGCATCCCATTGGGAGTTGCTCCAGCCAGGGGGAAGAGCCCAACATTTCTCACCAAGATAAAAACAGAGGGTTTGGGACACTAAGGGAGCCCCTTTCTCCACTGGACTCCAGTGGAAAACCGATTTCTCCACATCCCCACTGGAGCTCCGGAGGGAAACTGCACCTTGTACAGGAGCACTGCTCCAACTGAGCCACATCTGTCACTGCAGGAGGATGCAGCCACCATGGGATGGGACTGCTGCCAACACCCTGCCTGACGGGTGTCAGGCTGTACTCTGACTGTGTCAGGGTTTGGGGTTTGTTCTTTGTAGTGCTGTATTTCTATTTTAATTTCCCTAGTAAAGAACTGTTATTCCTAATTCCCATATCTTTGCCTGAGAGCCCCTTGATTTCAAAATTATAATAATTTGGAGAGAGGGGGTTTCCATTCTCCATTTCAAAGAGAAGCTCCTGCCTTTCTCAGCAGACACCTGTCCTCCAAACTAAAACAGCAACTTTTTGTTCTTTGTCCATATATAAGCCACACCTGATTATAAGCTGCACTTTGGGTTTGGACCAAAATTTTAGTCAAAATGGTGCGGCTTATAATCGTGAAATTACGGTACATGTTTTTAACCCAAATATAAAGTGTCTGAACAGAAGCTCAATTTAAAAGATCATACATTAAAAATTCGAAGGAGTGACTACAAAAACTTCCAGTTTCAAACACACACCCAGCAGCAGTTCCTAACTGAGGGTAGCTGACAGAGCTAGAGGGAAGGGCACCAGGGAGTCCAGCAGCAGCCCCTGCCCAGTCTTCAAGGCCAGCTTGGACCAGGCTTGGAGCAAGCTGGGATAGTGGAAGGAGTCTCTGCCCATGGCAGGGGGTGGGACTGGATGGGCCGTGAAGTTCCTTCCAACACAGCCCATTCCATGTGGTCACTGACATGGGAACATTCCACACACTGAGCAGCCAGCAACTGTGAGCTCCCTAAGTTTAAACTCTCTTTGTGCATGCCCTTTCTCCTCTACACAAAAACTGTGATTTAGGAACCTTACAGAATCCCAGACTATCCTGGGTGGGAAGGGACCCCCAGGGATCACCCAGTCCCAGCCCTGCCCTGCCCAGCCCCCTAAAAATCCCAGCCTGGGCATCCCTGGCAGCCTCGGGGCTGTGCCCATTCCCTGGGGAGCCTGGCAGTGCCCAGCCCAGCCCCCTGGGGTGCTCACCTGCCTGCTGTGCCAGCCTGCAGGCCTCACCAATCCTTTTCCCTGTGAGGCAGCTGAACACAGCCTCCACGTGGCTGCCGTGCCGGGCCAGCGCCACCTCGTCCTCGATGCGCGCGGCCGCCGTCTCCGACAGCCAGCGCGAGAACGCCCGGCGGCGCTCCAGGGCCAGCGCGTACTCGCTGGGCTCCTCCAGGCTGGCCTCCAGCTCCTTCAGCTTGCCCCAGATGGCCTCACACAGCGTCCAGGCCAAGCACCAGTGCTTCACCACGGCTGTGGGGACACACACACAGCATCAGGAGTGCGAGCACAGAGCTCAGAGGGGCTCAGCTGAGGGGAACTCTGGAGGGGTCCCTGTCCCCACCCTGGAGGGTTCCCTGTCCCCACCCTGGAGAGTTCCCTGTCCCCACTCTGGAGGGGTCCCTGTCCCCACCGTGTTTGGCAGGGGCTGCCCAGGGAGGTTTGCAGTGCCCATCCCTGTAGGTGGCACTCAGGGTGACAAGGTGGCCATGGGGACAGCTGGGACTGCCTGGGCTGGGAGGGTTTTTCCAGCCTGAACCATTGCACACTCACTCTCTGCCATAGTGGGATCCTCAGAGGCTTTCCTGGCCCAGTCAGCATAGTCATGGATAGCAGAGACTCCAGGGTTGGGGGCCAGGAGAGGACAAGGCTCATCCATATGGACAGTGGTGTGCTTCAGCTTTATCTCCAGAGGGGTGAGATACAGCTCCTTGTCTCTGTCCATCTTCCATTGCTCCAGGCTCAGCTTTTCCACATGAACTTTGAAAGGAGATTCTGTGAGTCTGGAGGAAAAGAGCAGACAGACCAGGTAGCAAACATTCTGCATGCTCTCCATGCAGGTGGAGCAGCTTATCCTGCAGCTTGTCCTAATTAACACGACACCAAAACAAGACCCAAGGCATGAAGATCCTGGTCTGGGATTTGGAGCCAGGCTTTGGGACCCTGAACAACCTGAGGTAATGGAAGGTGTCCCTGGCTACAGCAGTGGGTTGGAACAAGATGGTCTTCAAGCAGAATCCAAACCTTCTGTGATTTGGTAAACAAACTGTGACTCACTGAGCCCTCCAGAGGCAGCAAGCACACCTTCCCCCAGCTCATTCCTCAGCACTTCACATCTGCTGGACAACATCCAGCCAAGCTTTCTGAGCACTGGAATGGTGGGACTGGGCTGCATTCCAGTCTAGTTCAGGTATGCAGCCCCTAAAGGCCCATGTGTGCTGTGTGCACAGGCAGTGTGAAGGTGTCTGAACTGAGGAGCTGAACAAGAACCTCCTCAGGTAGGGTAGATGTCCTCAGGGAGAATCAAGAGACTGGAAGCTTTCTGGACAAAAACTTTGAACTTTCTATTTAATCTTGTGCTGGGTGACAGCACTACTTCTGGTAAAAAAATCCCAAAAATCCTCTTACTAAGCTGTTCCAGGATTTGACAGATACTTCTGTGGAGAAGGGCCATGAAGGAGATCTCCATGGCTAACACCATTCTGCACCACTCCTGCAGGTCAGAAGGAACAGTGACCTGCAGGCAGGATTCTCCAGCCATGAAGAGCGGGGGTGTCCCACCCTCCCCACCCCGAGGGAAAGCACTACTCACGATTTGGGAGCGGCGGGAGTCGGCAGGAATCCGTATTCCACGGGCTCCAACTGAGCATCCTCCACGTCACTGCAGCCGCTCAGCTGATCCCCACAGTTCACCAGCGTCCAGTTGGGTCCCCAGCCCACGCGGAACGAGCGGCCCATGAAGAGCCCCATGTCCATCAGGAGCTTCCCCTTGCCGTAGGTGATGGATCTCTCCAGAGGGACGAGCCCGCGCTGCCGGCGCGCCCCGACCGTCCTCACCGGCACCTCGGGCAGCGCCGCGGGCACCGCGAACGCCGAGGCCAGCGGGGACCACAGGGCTCCAGCGGGGGGACTGCCCACAGGCCTGGGGGCCTTGGTGTCTGCCACAGCTGCTCCTGCTGCCTGGCTAAGGACACTGGCAAACTTGGATTGCAGCAGCCCGGCAACTGGTGGGGAGAAGCAGGGACAGCGTTTCAGTGCAAGGGCACGGCCTCACAGGGGACATTCCTGGAAGGAATTCAGGAATTCCCAGAACAGCCAGTGGTAAATGTCTGGGTGGTGTGATGGGAACATGGAGCTGAGTGTGACTGCCCATAGGGCTCACTGCCCCTGCAGCACTGCCAGAGAACACAGGGGCTGCTCCCACGGGGAAAGGCACAGCCCACCCCAAAGTGGCCATTCCCAAAGGAGCCCCTGGTTTAATGTGGGATCAGGACATCAGAACACAAGTGGGGTGCCACACTGATCAGCAGGGCTCACACTGGCCCCACACACACCCCAGGTCTGGCCCTGCCAACCACATGGGCTTTGAATCCATTAACAGATCTGAATTAATGGCTTTCCTCAACCAAGGAGCACCTTCCTGCTTGTCCCCAGGGGTATTCCTCAATATCCCAGTGGAAAGCAGCTCTCAGTGGGTGCACTGGGTGTAAGGGGCAAGGTTTGGCAGTGGGGGAAGCTGGTAGGGGCTGCCCTGAGCAGGGCACAGCTGGTGCCCACAGCAGACCCACCACAGGCCACCTCCAAACCAAGCTGTGAAGTTTGTGCCTCTGAGATCTTAAAAGAGGAAAAACACCACACAGTCAGAAAAAAAAAATAGTGAAAAGAGCAGTGCAAGCATCAGAGGAGGTGCTCCAAGCCCTGGAGCATTCACAGCTCTCAGGGCAGGGCTCATGCTGGAGCAGGGAATGAACACAGGAGGAAGGAACTGCTGAGAACCCAGGATTTTGTCTGTTCATGTTTAAATTCACCTTTCTTCACACAATCTGTGGTTTCCCACCATACCTGAGTGCCTTTTCTGTCCTTGTGATTTTGAAATGGGAAGCCTTGGGGAGCAGATCTCTTGGGAAGTGTCCATCTTGACAGGATGCTTCCCAGGATAATCCAGGATCAAATCCAGGTCGTCGTCATCAGCAAGCAAGGAAGCTTTCATGATCTGAGGATGTGGGAAGAACATCAGCAATCCCTCCCACAGCAGCAGCTCACTAAGTTCATCAAAATAGCTCTTCCCACCCAAAAAAACTCCTACATGCAGCACATGACCAAACACAGCCATGCTGCAAACATTGCAAGGAGCAGTGGAGGCACAGCTCCGGCTCCTCACCTGATGGATGAGGTTTTACAAATACTTGTTCAGTCAGGGCACAGGATTAGCTGGGGATGGGGGTGACATCCCACAATAATCCTGATTTCTTAGATCCTAGCTCTGTCTGCTGTTTGTCAGCTTAAGGAATAACTTCTGGTCTATTTGTTATTGCAGGTTCCTACCTGATACTAAATAGCCCAAGAGTGTTCAAGGTTCTGTCCTTCCACAAAAATTACAAAGGCATGGAGGGGCAGCACACAGGGAATGGCTCCCAGTGCCAGAGGGTAGGGCTGGGTGGGATCTTGGGCAGGAATTGTTTGGGAGGGTGGGCAGGGCTGGCACAGGGTGCCCAGGCCCAAGGCCAGGTTGGACACTGGGGCTGGAGCAGCCTGGGACAGTGGGAGGTGTCCCTGCCATGGCAGGGGTGGCACTGGGTGGGATAAATGGTTTTTCCCAACCCAAATCTTCTGTGTTACTGTGAAATAAAAGTATCAACACCAAGCCCCCAATCAAGACCAGTTACCCCAAAACATTTTTCTCTGCCAAGGCAGAAGGGGCCCAAGGCAGCTGCTCTGGTATCAGTTCAGCTGATGCCAGTGCCCACAGCTCTGAAAGCTGAGCTCTGGCTTTAAGGTGTTCCCTGTCAGCACTGAGCTTCCCACACGTGAGGTTTCCCCAAACAGGTGTGGTGTGAGCTCAGTCCCACCCCATGGGACACACTGATCATGCCAAGCTGGGGAGCAAACACCCTTGGGGAGGTGAATGCATCCTTGGGAAGTGCTCCCTTGCTCTCCAAGCCCCTCCTGGGCAGGAGCAGGGCAGGACACTGACCTGCAGCACGTAGGGGTTGATGCCCTGGCTGGATGCGATGTGTGTGGATGCTGGCAGCGCCTCCTGCTCCTCGGCCAGGGTGTCCTCTGCCAGGGGCTCCAGGGCTGGCTCCTGGGTGATGTCTGCCATGTCACTGTCCAGCTCCACCACCCTGCCCAGCTGCTCCAGCTCCAGGGGCTGTGGATACAGAGGCCAGGTCACACCTCAGAGCCCAGCCTGGCCAGGACAGCCACAGCTCCAAACAGCACCCGCGGGCACTGCCGAGCGCTCCTGGCTCTGCCAAGGCTCCACACCAGGGGCAGGGATGGACACACAGAACCTTCAGGCTGTGCCACGCCAGGGAAGGAGCAGTCCCAGAGCAGCGGTGCCCTCCTGGAGTTTTCCCAGCTCTGCCATTCAGTTTAGGAACTGGTCTTCAGCTCTGCAGTTCTCACGTGCCCAGCAAAGGGAGCTCTGTGTCCTGCCTCCCTCCCTGCTCCCAGCTCCATCCCACGGGGTACCAACTCCAACCACAGAGCCTACACTCCACAAAGATCTGCATTTCACTGTGAGGGTGGGCACAGAGTGCCCAGAGCAGCTGTGGCTGCCCCTGGATCCCTGGAACGTTCAGTTCCAGGTTGGACACTGGGGCTGGAGCCCCTGGGACAGTGGGAGGTGTCCCTGCCATGGCAGGGGTGGCACTGGGTGGGCTCTGAGGTCCTTCCAACCCAAACCCTTCCATGATTCCATGGCTAATTGCTCACATGGGCTGTACTTTTGCCTGAGCTCCTTTGCACTGGGTTTGGTTTCAGTTTAACCATCCCATGACTCAGCTCTGTGTCCTGTGAAAGTCTCATGCTCCCAACTCCCCAGAAAAAACACAGTGCAGCCCACTGAAGGGATGCAAAAACAGGCAGAGTGTCCTGGGAATCCTGCTCAGGAATTAAGGAGCACACTCCCAAGGCTGTGCTTGGCTCTGTAGAACCAGCCAGGATGGGGTGAAGGCTGTCAGCTGAGATAAAAGCACCTGAGGAGTCTGTAAGGATGGAACTGAGTGGCAGATGCAGAATCTGAGCCCGGCCCCGCATGTGGAATAGATTAACAGATTAACAAGTCAAAATATGGTCACATACAAGTTTCACTGCTCCCTTCATTGGGTTTTAATGCAGCAGGCTCCCTTGCAACATTAATAAATTCATTAATATTTAACTTAGTGAGGGAAGACAAAACAAAAACCAGTCTAGGTACTAAATGCTCCTTACAGCCCAAATAATAGTATTAGCAGATGTTCTACACCAAGAGGTTGGAAAGTTTTAAGTGATGCTATGATGTTTCTTAGGGTAACTGATGCTTTTCTGATTTCAGAAATTAAAACCTAAGTTAATGTCATACAAGTCAGAGAGGTTAATGAACCTGGAGGGGGTTCTGCTAAGCACACTGGATTGTGCAAGAATGTTTGAAAGTACCAGAGACATCCCCAGTATTCCTGGGTGTTTGAAACCCCAGCTCTGGTCCCCCCAGCATGAACATGAAGCAGGGAGGGGAGCTGAAGTGATGCTGTTGGGCAGCCAAAATGCAAATAATTAAGGATCTACTCCAGCAGAGGGATGAATGAGTGGGTGTTAGCTAGCCAGGAGAGCTGGAGCAGCAGCTGGTCCCTGCTCTGGGATTGTCCATGCAGAATGCAGCAGAGCTGGCAGCCCCCAGCCTGCCCCAGCAGCAGGATGCTCTGCCCAGGGAGCAGATGGTGCTTCTGGAACTGCTGTACAGGGATCAGAGCCCCTCTCACCTGCCTGGAGAGCTCTGCTCCTCTGCCACACAAATGGGCAGCAGAGACTCACACTGGACACCAGGGAGAAGTTCTCTATTAGGAACACAAACTAGTGAGGCTGGAAAAGCCTGTGAGCCCACCAAGTCCAACCATTCCCCAGCACTGATCCCATCCCTAGTGCCACATCCACCACGTGTGGAACCCCTGCAGGGAGGTGACTCCACCTCTGCCTTGGGCAGCCTGTGCAGCCCTTTTCAGGAAGGAATTTTCCCAATATCCAACCTAAACCTCCCCTGGCATAACTTGAGGCAATTTCCTGCTCCACCCTCGTGTCAGGGAGCTGTGCAGGTCCCCTCTGAACCTCCTTTTCTCCAGGCTGAGCCCCTTCCCAGCTCCCTCAGCCCCTCCTGGGGCTCCAGCCCCTTCCCCAGCTCCATTCCCTGCCCTGGACACGCTCCAGCCCCTCAGGATCTCTCTTGCCCAGAACTGGACACAGCCCTCGAGGTGTCACACAGTGCTCAGCAGAGGGGACAATCCCTGCCCTGGCTCTGTGGCCACACCACAGCTGGGACAGCCCAGGGGCATTGGCCTCTTGCCCACGTGGGCTCTGGTACTCCCAGTGAATTGGATCAAACAGTGCCTGTGGATCAAACATTCCTGTGTAAGATGGGCCCAGCACTGAGGATGTTTTGCAAAGGTTTAAAGCAGTCACATCCAACACAAATATGTTTACAAAGCTAGCATATAGCCAGCCTTACAAAAAGTATTATTTTAATAAAAATAGAGCACATTCTTAAAATAAAAAGCAGACAGTCTTGCACACTAATGGTGGTAAAGGCAACTGAGTGCACAGCATCACTGTCCAGGCAGGCAGCACACGGCGTTGGCATTACGGGCGTGCATTTAATTGTCACAAAAACAAGGGTTCTTCCAGAAGAGGTGCAAAGCTGCCAAACTCAGACTAGAATTCAAACAAGAAACAAGGGTTGAAAGGCTCCCCGCCCCATCCTTAGTCTGAAATGTCAAGTGTCTCAAAGGAAAACACGCAGCCACTCGGGCAGAGTTCAGAGGAGTTCTGTAAGGCTTCACTCTCCAGACTGCAGTTACTCCAACCACCCCCTTCCCAGGCACCAGCTACAGTCCAAATTCCATGTCATCAACCCCCTCAGTCACTGTTCTCCTTCTACCTGAGCTGGGGGCGCTGGTTTGCCGTTCAGAGCCATCTGCTGGGGTGGCAGGTGCCCTGGGGGTGGCACAGGCGTGGTCTTTAACTTCTTGGTGTCCACTTTGGAAGGATGATCTTCCTCTTCCTCATCTGAATCTTGCAAGCCATACTTGGAAAAGTGTGCTACCTGTGTTAAGGAGAAGGACAAACATGTCACAGCTTGGAAGTGAAATTTCTGGAAGGCCTGGGCAGGTGTACCTGTGCCCCCTGTCCAGGTATCCTAACACACAACTCTTGGGACATCTGCAACAAATCCAGCCTCTCTACAGACCAAAACCATCTGCTCTAGGCAGGGCTGGGGCCACAGGTGTCACCACAGAACTGCAGACTGGTTTGGGCTGGGAGGAACCTTAAAGCTCAT
Source organism: Catharus ustulatus (assembly GCF_009819885.2). Classification (NCBI taxonomy): domain Eukaryota; kingdom Metazoa; phylum Chordata; class Aves; order Passeriformes; family Turdidae; genus Catharus; species Catharus ustulatus. Next base: position 124,360,407 of record NC_046222.1, on the reverse strand, counting down.
TCACTCCATGGACAGGGGCACCTTCCATTAGTCCAGGCTGCTCCAAGCCCCACCCAACCCGACCTCCAACACTCCCAGGAATGAGGAGCTGCTTTGGTGAGGACAGTTCTCACCAGAGCCAGCTGTCCAAAGCTGCCAAATTGCAGAATCACTGGGCTGGAAGAGACCTCCAAGATCATCAAGTCCAACCCATGCCCTAACACCTCAACCAGACCATGGCACCAAGTGCCACACCCAGTCTTTTGTTAAACACATCCAGGGATGGTGACTCCACCATCTCCCACAGGCAAAGCCTCGTTGCTTCTTCTGGACATTCTCAAGGGTCTCAATGTCCTCCCTGAACTGAGGGGCCAGAACCGGACACAGCACTGGAGGTGTGGCCTCACCTGTTCCTGCTGGCCACACCATTCCTGATCCAGGCCAGGTGCCATTGGCCTCCTTGGCCACCAGGGCTCACTGCTGGCTCACGTTCAGCCAGCTGGCAGCCAGCACCCCCAGGTCCCTTTGTGCCTGGGCACTGGAAATGAGCTGAATGCCAAACCCTGAGGAGCCTGCAGCCCCGGGGCAGGGGGATGGCCTCACCTTGAAGACCCAGGAGCCGGTCTCGGGCCGGTACTCCTTGAAGCGCGCGCCCTGCCGGCGGGACACGGCCTCCAGCCGGCCCTCGTAGTTCATCTCCGCCAGCCGCTCGGGGCTCTTGATCAGGCACCGCGACGTCTTGTCCGTGGGCCACACCCCGTCCAGGGTCACCTCAGCTCGCCTGCAAGGGGACAGGGGGCTGAGGGACACGGCCATGGAGCACAGCACAGCTCCCCAGGCATGGATCACAGGACAGCTCCCCAGGCAGGGCAGCACAGCATAGCCTCTAGGCAGGGAAACTCAGAGCAGCTTTTAAACCCGATCTGTGCTTCAGAAACTTGCAAGTAACTCAATTAACACTGTAAACTGAAAGCACCGTTTGGATTTGTCTCTTTGGTGCAACCTGCAAACACAGTAGCCTGTCAGGATTTTCAACATCATCCTGATCTAACACTTACCTGTTTAACCCTTCCCCAATGGGAGGTTTTCTCTCGTCGTCAGGGTACACAATAACTTCTTTTCTCCGGATATGTACGATCTCATCGAGGTTTAAGTTTGTTAGATTTACTTCTCCTTCAAAGTAAATTGATCCATAACCTGCAAAACAACCCAAGAGGACACAATTGCCTGTGAAGAATCATGTGCCAGAGAGCCCACAATCCTGCTCTGTTCCTCCTGTCCTCCCCACCCAGTCCCATCTCCTGAGCAAAGTGAGATCTCTTTTCTCCTGAGGAAATTCCAGAGGAACATTATCATCTGTGACACTGGTACTGAAGGCTGGCAGAGCTGGGGGTGACACCTGGGCAGGAGAAGCTCCAGGGAGAGCTCAGAGCCCTGCCACAGCCTGAAGGGGCTCCAGGAGAGCTGAGAGGGACTGGGGACAAGGGAGGGAGGGACAGCACACAGGGAATGGCTCCCAGTGCCAGAGGGCAGGGCTGGGTGGGATCTTGGGCAGGAATTGTTCCCTGGCAGGGTGGGATCTTGGGCAGGGTGGGCAGGGCTGGCACAGCTGTGGCTGCCCCTGGATCCCTGGCAGTGCCCAAGGCCAGGTTGGACACTGGGGCTGGAGCAGCCTGGGACAGTAGGAGGTGTCCCTGCCCACGGAACGAGATGAGCTTTAATGCCCCTTCCAAACCACATCAGTCTGTGACACCTGGATTGATTTTACCCTAAAAATGCTGATGCAAACTGCTCCCAAAGCAAGGGCAGTGGTGCCAGTCAGAGGAGGTCTGGATGAGGCCCTGCAGCTCCCAGAGCCCCGGGTCAGGGCAGCCCCAGGAGGGGCAGTGGCTCACCCCTGCGGCCGATGGTGAAGTCTGTCACGATACATTCCTTCCTGTCGTTGGTCAGCCGCGCCAGCTCCTCCAGGGACGGGATGGTGTAGTAGCCAGCTCGTGTCAGAACAATGCCTGCAACACAGCATTCCCTGAGGACAGGGCTGGCACCAAGCTATCCACATTCCCACACTGCCACCCAGAACAGCTGGCAGCCTCACAGGGACTGACAATCAGTAACCAACAGACACCAGCACTCCTTCCAAACCAATGGCTCTGGCAGGTTCTGACAGACAGCAGCAGGGTGCAAACAGCAGGGGAAGGTGCACAGGGAAAAGAAAAATTGCAAATGCAATTTGCAATCAACACTTGAAAGAAACACTGTCCCAGCTTTAGTAGCCTGGGCCCTCAGGCACTGCTGACCAAGCTGCAGCTTCTTCTACATTTAACAGCTGCCAATTCTTCTTCATCTATTAACTTGTCTAATGATCTTTCCATTTCCCAAAAGCATTTTGCATCTACAAAATGTCTAGAGACATTTCTTCTGCACACATCACCTGCCAGTTTCATTACATGCCACATAACTGGAAGGATTAACAAATCTTTTCCCTTCACCTTCTCTAGTTTAAAAATCTCCAATGCACACGATATAAAATTAGGGGAAAGCATTTAAATGCTCATTTTAGATAACAGTGATAAAAATAATATATTATTATTTTATATAACTATTATTTCATTATCTGTATAATATTATATATGTAAATATTTAAATTTATATATAAGTATATATGTGATATATTAACACGTATTTATAATAGATATTATATATGCTATATATTAATGCATATCTATAAGATAAATATGTTGCATATATAATTTATATATTTATATAATATATTATTTACATAATATAATATATAACTTATATAATTTTCTATAATTTTATATAAATATATGTTTATAAATAGCACCAATATAAAATATATATTTATGCATTAATATATTATGATAAATTATAATGTGATATAAAATAACAGCAATAGAGTTAGACCAGATTCCTGCACTGGGTAAGAAGACAAGATGCATTCACTGGTGGAAGGAGGAGGGACAGGAGCAGAGGTTGAGGGTGCCAGGGCAGGACAGGAGCAGAGGCTGAGGGTGCCAGGGCAGGACAGGAGCAGAGGCTGAGGGTGTCAGGGCAGGACAGGAGCAGAGACTGAGGGTGCCAGGGCAGGACAGGAGCAGAGGCTGAGGGTGCCAGGGCAGGACAGGAGCAGAGGCTGAGGGTGTCAGGGCAGGACAGGAGCAGAGACTGAGGGTGCCAGGGCAGGACAGGAGCAGAGGCTGAGGGTGCCAGGGCAGGACAGGAGCAGAGGCTGAGGGTGCCAGGGCAGGACAGGAGCAGAAGCTGAGGGTGTCAGGGCAGGACAGGAGCTGAGGGTGTCAGGGCAGGACAGGAGCAGAGGCTGAGGGTGTCAGGGCAGGACAGGAGCAGAGGCTGAGGGTGTCAGGGCAGGACAGGAGCAGGAGCTGAGGGTGCCAGAGCAGGAGCTGAGGGTGTCAGGGCAGGACAGGAGCAGAGGCTGAGGGTGTCAGGGCAGGACAGGAGCAGGAGCTGAGGGTGCCAGGGCAGGACAGGAGCAGGAGCTGAGGGTGTCAGGGCAGGACAGGAGCAGGAGTTGAGGGTGCCAGAGCAGGACAGGCTCTGTCCTGGCAGGCTGACCTGCAGGGTGCAGCTGCTGCCCAGGCTCGGCCTCCTTGTCCCACTCCTCATGCAGAGAGTCCTCCTGGAAGGAGGCGTCCTCGCTGCTGCCCTCCAGCCCGTTGCGCAGCGCCGCGCGCATGTTGAGCGCCACGATGGTGTCGTCCACGGCCGGGGGCTTGTGCCCGCTGCCCTCCAGGCTCTGCGGGATGGGCTTGGCGATGGGGTTGGTGTAAAACCTCGTCACCTCGTGCGGCTCCTCCTCCTCCTCCCGCTCCCCGTCCTGCCTGTGGTTCTCCTCGGGAGGCACCGACAGGAAGAACCTGGCGGAGCAAGGACAGGGTCAGTTATTCGGTTCCTGTGCAGGGCCCGGAGCTGGGCTTGGGTGGCCCCTCAGGCCCCTCCCTGCTCAGGAGACTCCTGTGATTCTGTGATTGAAACTCTGCTCCTTCCACACAGAGAGCAAACAGACCACACGACCTGCAGTGTCAGTGGTAATGCCCCTTCCCTGTGCCACTGAGCCTCCCACTCCAGCAAGGACAGTGGTGGCACTGGGACAGTCCCCACCATGCTGGGACTAAGGCACGTGCCCTGGGCAGGGCTGAGGGCAACAGGGAGCTCAGGCTGGAGAGAAGCCTCAAAAGGAGGTGTAACAGCAACCCCACAGCTCCAAACCCTCTGCTCAAAGGCCTGGGGTGACCTCACTCCCACAGCAGCTCTTAGTTCAGTAGCTTTCAATAAAATCAAAGTAGTGACCTGGGCAGGATTAAAAGAAAACCAAGGCAAAAATCAGAGTTCAACTAAAATATGGCCAGAGGTTTTCCAGAGGAGGTTGGAATTCTGGCTTTTGGCGGGGAGGGGAAGATGTAGCCTTAAAGGTTCCTCACTGTAATCTGTACGAAACACATATGCAGAAAATAGAAATATGAGACATGAGGATCAATGGAGCTCTCTTGCAATTCCAACATCACTGAGGACTGACCAGGAGAGGCTCTTCTCCCCTCAGAGTCAGGTTTAGCACTGCCCCCAAGGAATGTCCTGGTTTCCTGCTCATGCAGGAAGGAGACTCATCCAGAACAGAAGTGCCTGCCCTCCTCTCTGACCCGGTTTTGGGTGGGGTGACCCAGCAGTGCCCACAAGGAACAACACATGGCTAGTCCAGGAGGAAATGCATCTCCCAGCAGGTCAACTGCTTTCAATGAACAGTGAGGTGACATCCCTGAAGAGGTGGCTGCTGCAGAGCAGTAATTCAGGGACAGGCAGAACCAGTCTGCACTCCTGAGGACAAGCCCTGACTCACTCACCTGTCCCCGTTCTCCGGGTACTCCGACGGCGACGCCAGGTCCTCGTTCTCTCGGCTCACGGGGGAGAACAGGTTGCTGCTGCTGAGGTTCTTCAGAACCAGCTTCTTGATGCTCTTCCTGACAACACAGCACACCAAGGAAGGGAAATTTGCATCTATCCACTGCATAAATGGGTATTTTGTACTTAATTCAGGAACCAGTTTTAATACCAGATCCCACACCCAGGACAGATCAAGTCTCCCATAAGAGATCCTAAAATTTTTTGGGGAATTCCATTCAAGACTCTGGTTTATACAGAAGTGTAAAAAGCACAAGTCAGTGAAAGGCTCAAAGCCCAAGTTCAGCAAACCACAGTGTTCTCTGTTTCCCAGATCAGCTCTTCTAGAAGCACAGGAGGTCTGGCCCACAGGTGCAGGCTCATTTTACAGCAGGGTCACTTTTGTGTGTTGCACTTTGTTTTTACTCAACTCCAAATCATTCCAAATCCCTTTTCTATATGACAGCCACTGATGCACATAGAAACTGAACCTAAAGCTTCACTCAGGCAGACCCATGACTAATTTGTCACACAACTATCTGAGGATCTGAAATAGAACCAGGGTTGGGATAAAACCACCAGAAATTTGCCTCCATACTAAGGGCATGAGCAAAGCTGATGATACTCCCAGCTCAACAGCAGGAAGTATTACCCTGTGCAAGCTTTCCTTGTAAGAATTCCTAAATGATTCATAGGAGCTTTGCTCCCACCATGGGCTGACCTCATTTTTCAGCTTATTTGGCCTTAAGAGTTTAAGCTGAACCTTTTTACCTCCTCTACAGAAAACAGTTCTAGTGAAGTCTTACAACTTGTTACAGTTCTAATTGGAACCAGGGCACAAAATAATGAGATTTAGAGTAACACACAGGAGTTTACAGAAGGCTGTCACACAGACAAAAGAGAAGCTCACTTTGGCATGAAGGCTCCATTGGACAGGGAGGGCTCATCATCATCCAGCCCATCGAAGAGCTGGGACTTGGCTGAGCCTGCCGACTGCAGCGCCTTGGGCCGCACTCGGGTGGCAGGGCGGGGGGTCAGCTTGTAGTGGGTGGGGGTGGTCAAGGCCTTCTGGGCTGCTGGGTTGGTTGGCTTCAGCCTCTGCAACAGAAAAAAGCAGGAAATCATGGAATGGTTTGGGCTACAAAGTACCTTAAAGATCATGCACTTCCAACCCCCCTGCCAGGGCAGGGAACTTTCCACTGGAATAAAATCAAGCACTTTGTGTCCTGCAGGGTAAAGAGCCACTGCACCACTGGGAGAGCACAGAGGGCAACTCACCTGGCTGCTCAGGGGGCACTGAACACTGCACACAGACCAAAATAACTTCAACTGTCACCCAAAAAATGAGTTCAGTGCTGATGTGCGCTTACCTCTTCCTTCTTCTTGGGGTCTGACATGGGGTTTCTGAAGAGTGGGGAGTCCCCAAAGGGTGAGTAGGTCAGGCTGTTGAGGTGCTGCTGGAGGACAGCTTGCTGGGCTGCAGAGGCATTGGGGTCTGTCAGAGCTACAAAAGGAGCAGCATTTCAGTTTTAGAGCTCTGGGAACAGAACCAGGGCAGGCACAAACACAGCAGCTCCCAGAGCATCTCCTTCCTCCATCAGAGTGTGCAGCCATATTCACTGAGTGCTCATGGGTGAAAAGCTGAGGGCACAGAGAGCTACAGAGCAGTGGGAAGAGCCTGGCCTGCCAGAATAGTCAACTAACCCAGCTGGCTTCTGAAAGGGTGTGAAGCAGAACTTTGACATTCCTGCTGCCACAACCACACAGGTCTAGAGTCCCCTCTTCAACGGATTTTAAATCTTAAATTTTAAATATCTCTGTCCTTAAGTATTTAATTTTAATTCCTACTGAAATGCCCAAAGACTTCACCCCATGAAACATTCAAGCCACCAAAAGCAGCTTAATTCTAATTCCAACAAAAGCAGGGTGGATGTGGGCATTCCCAAAGAACAACAAAAGCTCTCTCAGAACAACAGCCTATTGTCAGGGTCTGCAGGAAGTCAGGAGAGCTGAAGACAACTGGGACTTGTTTTTGTCCCAATGGCACAGCACTCCTGTTCATAAAGGTCCTCTAGGCTCTCAAATCTGCAAGTACTGAAAAAGCTGCACTTCCCTCAGTTGTTTTTGTGCACATCTATTCTTGCTGCTTCAATGATATGTTACTAATCTTCAAGGAAATGTTACTAATGGGAAACGTTACTAATCTTCAAGACAATGCTCTAAAATAGGTGCAATTGTTGGGCATGTAAAGCCCAGTAACTTGGAATTCCTTTAAAATATACATACAACTAGCAAGAAGAGGGTCACCAACATGGGGTGCACTGTGACAGAAGTGGCCCCAAGGAGATGTAAAAGAGGGTCACCAACATGGGGGGCACTGTGACAGAAGTGGTCCCAAGGAGATGCTCTGTGTGCCCAAGCCCTCGGGAGCCCTGCACCCCTGTGCCAGCCCCATGGACACTCACCTACAGCAGGCTGAGGTGCCCCAAAGCCCAGGGTGGCAGTGGAGGTGTTGAATCCTGGCGCTCCGAAGGCTCCGGTCCCCAGCGTTCCCCCCAGCTTGGGCTGGGTGTTCCCAAACAGGGATGTCTGTCCTGCCCCCAGAGCTGTGACAGGAGAGGGCACTGTCATTTACTGCAGCACTGGGACAAGTTTACAGGCACACAGAGAAGCCATTCCTTACTGCACTGCAGGGAACACTCTGTGCCCATGGGTGCTGCAGGCACTCGAGCCCCTGAGCACAGAGGATCTCACCAGTCCCACCAGTGCTGCCCAGTTCTCTCAGGCCACTTGGCACTGTGCTGCAGAGCTCCCCTTGGAGCTGCCCTGAGCCATCCTCAACATGCCCAGCCTTTCCTAACTCAGCTACAGGCAACACCCAGCGCACCAGCAGTGCAGCCTGGGCGCTGGAGCTGCCCAGAAATGAGCTGGGAAAGTGCTTACCTGTTCCAAACCCCGTTCCAAGTCCAGTGCCCAGAGTCCCAGTTGCAGGCTTATTTCCAAACAAGCTATTTCCAGCAGTGTTGGCACCAAAACCTTCAACAACACAACGAGCAGCTCATCAGGGATGAAATTAAAATCATGTATTTAAATAAATAAGCATCACAGGGTGGAAGAGCCCTGCCAGAATCAAAGCCAAATTTCTCACTGTTTCCAGCAGCAAAGGTTAAACTGACAATCAGCAAAAAGGGACTTCATTGGTAAAAAACATATTTTAGTTGTAAGTACAACATTAAAGCAGCAAAGAAAAATGCTGGTCTGCCTTCTTAAGCTTTTCAGTTTGTTACAAACTTCAAAGTTGCCCTGAAAGACAGAGCTGACATGATGCTGCTCTAAAATGTGCTGGGGTTTTTTGAGTGCCTGGAGGGAACAAACCTCATTTCATCCTGTTTACACCACACACTCATTTCTGTGACCCTCACCACAGAGCAGGGGGAGCTCAGACCTGCACAGCTCAAGGACACAGCTGTAGCTGCAGCAAGGCCACCCCAAGTGTACCACGAGCTCAGTTCTACTGCAGGTGCTGACCCCATGCCATGCTTGGTTAGTACACAAAGCCAGGATTCAAGTGAGAAGCTGCAGGAGTGCAGAAACCCCTTGGAATGCAGCTCCATTCCTCCCTGAAACTGCTGCACAGGCAAACCCAAAGCACACACTGCAAAGGTTGGTGTCCACCAAACAGTGCTAACACACTGGTGGGCCATGGAGATCCTGACCAGCAGAACAAGAACTCAGAAGCACCTCTCACACCCCTGGGAGGTTTGCAGGACTGCTCACCAGTCAAACCCTGCTTGCCAAGGTTGAGAGCACTGAGAACTGCACAGAGCCTGATTTGGGAAAGCTAAAAGATCACCCAGTTCCCTTGAGTTCTTCCCTGTCTACACTGGCAGGCTGGCACAGCAGCCTAAAGGCATGGCAGGCCCCACTGCCCTTAAATAACAACACAAAACAGCACTGCAGGAAAGGGATGGCAGGGTCCAACCCCCTCCTACTCACTCTCAGACAGTTTTGTTGCTCTGAAACCCAGAAGCAATAAAGGCAGAAGAGATCTCAGAGTCCCATGAAAGAAGCTGGCACTCCCTCCAGCCATCCCTACACAGTCACACCCAACATCAGCTCTCCCATCAGAGGCCACCAGGAACACAGCACCAGCTCCTCTGGAGTTTGCTCCTTCACACCACCAAGGACAACAGTAACCACCAGCTCAACTGGAGATGACTCATTTCATCTGCACTGCACTGCAGGAGTTGCCCAAGCCCAGGGATCACAGGTTTTCTGCCAGTTCTCCAAGTGCTCCTGTGCCAACACAGGGTGTTCACAGCCTCCTAACAAACCTCTCTGCTCCTTCTGTGAGTCTTCAACCACAGAATTACAGAATGGTTGGAGCTGGAAGGGCTCTCTGAGCCCCCCCAGGCCCGCCCAGGCAGGGTCACCTGCAGCAGGGACACAGGAACGTGCCCAGGGGGGTTGGGATGTCCCCAGAGAGGCAGAGCCCAGCCCCTCCCTGGGCAGCTGTTCCAGGGCTCTGCCCCTCCATGGAAGGAAGTTCTTCCTCACCTTGGGCTGCAATTGTTGTGTTTTAGTTCCTGCCCATTGCTCCTCGTGCTGGCACCACTGAGCAGAGTCTGGCACCGTCCTGACACCCTTGGAGAGTTCTGTAGGGACTGGTGGGACACTGGTAGGGACTGGTGGGATACTGGTAGGGACTGGTGGATCCCCTCTCAGCTTTCCCTTCTCCAGACTGACCAGGCACAGCTCCCACAGTCTCTCCTCACCAGGGATGCTCCAAACCCCAGATCATCTCTGTGGCCTTCCCTGGACCCTCTCCAGCAGCTCCTGCTCTTCCTTGAGCTGTGGAGCCCAGAACTGAACAGGACACTCAGATGAGGCTCCCTGGAGCTGAGCAGAGGGGCAGGATCCCCTCCCTGTCCTGTTGGGAACGCCCTTGCCAAAGCTCCCCTGGATCCCAGGGGCTCTCCTGGCCATCCCAGGCTGAAAATTCCCTCAAGGACTCACCAAAACAGTGGCACTTGACCATTGAGTGTCAGGGAGCCTCACCAAGAGCACAGGCACAACCCAGCACACTTCAATTCCAACACTACAATATCAGCACATGTTCTCTGCAGTGTGTGCTACACACAGCACAGGTCTAAAGGATGGAAACCACATGTTTTTCCCTGCCCCCAAACTGGAAGGAAGGAAGGAAGGGTTTGCAGGCTGGAAGGGTTGGCTAAGCTCAGGTTTGTTACCGAAGAGGCCCCCGCCCGTGGTGGTACCGAACGAGGGAGCGCTGGTGGTGGTGGCTCCAAATCCAGCAGGCTTGTTCCCAAACAGGGTCTGGAAGGAAAAAACAGCCATTTAGGAACCTGGGATGTGGATACCACAGCAATTGTATTGGTGCTGGGCTGCAGGCAAGGCAGCAGAGCACACTGAGCCCCCAGCCCACACTCCCAAGCCCCCTGCAGGACCCCAGAGGCAGCTGTCAGGGTCAGACTCAAGGGCCTTAAGGGACTTTTCCAATCTCAGTGATCCTGTGATTTTTGCTCCACCTGAACCAAAATGACTGAATATCAAAAACCAAGGTTGGTTTTGCTCCATCACAACTTACAACCTGTGTTTCCAACCCTATGCTGAGGCACCCCTAGGCACTGAGAACCTCAGTATCTGCTGTTGCTTTCATCACTCCACACATCACTTGTTAAAAAATGACTCTACTACACCTGTCTGTGCTCCAGTTTACAGCACACCACCTGACTTTTGTGTCTCAGACATCTTAATTCCCAAGCTAGCACAGCTTCTGTGAAGGTCAGCACCCAGAGCAGGGCTCTGCTTGGAGTTCTCTGTATTACAAAGGCACACACATACCGAACCACCAACACCAAACCCTGTGTTGGCTTGTCCAAAAAGGCCAGTTCCCGTTCCAAATCCAGTCCCAGCATTTGTATTGGCAGCTGTCCCAAAAAGGCCTCCAGGCTGTGAGGGCTGGGTGACCCCAAAGAGACCCTACAAAAAGGAACCAGGTTAAGGTAATGCTCCCAGGCTTTTCCAAGCCCAGCACTGACAACAACAGCTCCAACACACAAAATCAGGCAACAAAACAATGCTACATTTGCCCTGGTGCTGGGGGAAGAGGAGGGGTGAAGAGCATTCCAGAAGCTTTAGTCCTCCTCCAAGAAATTAGTTACAAAAAGGAAATTAAAAAAACAACCCAAAAATTTATGCCCCAAGATTTAAAGGATATTGGAATTTGCTCATTGCTTTGAGCAAGGGAGATGGAAAACAAACATTTCACAGGGTTTTCTGGGACAAGTCACAACAAATTCACACAGAACACAGGATATATGTGTGCCTCTAGTTCTACAGCAAGTTACAATTACACAGAATCTTTCTGTCACAAAAGCCCACAACTGTTGCTCATTTGTCACCAGAAAGGCCAGGACTAGAATTCCCAGAGAAGGTAAATAATGGAATGACATTATCTGTGTGAAAATGACAGGAAGCACTGGAGTTGCTAGAGCAGCTGCTTGAGGAGGTGAGTGGGTATGTGATTGGTGAAGAGCTGACTGCTCTCCAGCTGTCAGGAACAGAGTTGACTGCCAGCAGGATCCTCACCCCAGCACAGCCTCCAGAGCTCAGCATGCTGCTCCTGCCCACTGCAGTGAACGTGAGGAGCATCCCAGTCCTGCAGCCCCTTCCCAGCCCCCTTACCATGGTGTTGGTGTTGGGCTGGCCCAGGGTGCTGGTGCCCCCGAAGGAGAAGCCGGTGTTCTGCGTGGTGGTGGCCTGGCCAAAGGGTTTGTTGAACAGGCTGCTGGTCTGGGACGGCTGCCCAAAGAGCCCCCCGGTGGTGCCGGTGCCAAAGCCGGTGGTACCTGGGACAGCAGTGGGACACCAATGGTCAGAGAGCCTGCACAGCCCACACTCTGCACTCACACAGAACAGGCCACAGAATGTCCTGAGCTGAGAGGGACCCCCAGGGATCACCCAGTCCCAGCCCCCAGCAATCCCAGCCTGGGCATCCCTGGCAGCTCCTGGAGCTCTGTGTCCATTCCCTGGGGAGCCTGGGCAGTGCCCAGCACCTCTGGGGAAGAAGCCTGCCCTGAAATGGCAGCTGAGGCTGCCCTGGGTCCCATCTCTGCCCATCCCACAACCACTGCCATTCCTACAGCCTGGAGGATTTGGATCTGTTTACAGTCAAATGCCACAAACACAAATATCCATTATTAGGAAAAAATCCTTCCCTGGGAGGGTGGGCAGGGCTGGCACAGGGTGCCCAGAGCAGCTGTGGCTGCCCCTGGATCCCTGGCAGTGCCCAAGGCCAGGCTGGACATTGGGGTTGGAGCAGCATGGAACACTGGGAGCCTGCCTATGGTGAGGGTGAGCTTCAAGGTCCCTTCTAACCCAAACCATTCTGGGATTCTATCATCTATTTACATTTCAGTTTGCACCAAAACCTAATAAAAATCCAACTGCTGTTTGAATTTTTTCCAAGGAAAAGTATGGAAACAGGTTCCTATGGCAAGGAGCTCCACCAGTGAATGCTGGCAATACAACCAGCACATCTCCGAGCTCACAGCAGAGTTTCAGCACTTGGCATCACAGAATTTTAAGAGGTTTAACAGAATATTTGCACATGCACTCACAGGAATGCCAGGGCCAGGCAGTACTTACTGGTTCCAAAAGCAGTTTTATTCTGTCCATAGGAAAAGCCTGTATTGGTGGTGGAAGAGCCAAAGAGTCCTGTGGCTGTGCTGGACGTGGCAGTGGAAGAGCCAAACAAGCCAGCAGTTGCTCCTGCTCCTACAGGATTCGTGGGCCCTTTCCTGTTTGCCTGGTAATCTTCCAAACGGAGTTCCTAGAGGAAAATCCAGCTCTTTTCACACAGGGCAGGCCTGTGTCCTTACCACACTCACACAGCACCCAACCTTCACACAGGTGAAGGCTCAAGAAAAACGACAACACCCACAATTTTAAAAATAAGGACACCAAAAATGAGACCTGAACTTAGATCCATGTTTTGGTTTCACTTTGTCTCCCCAGAGCTTTTTCAGCTCTTTTTACAAACGATCTGTTTTGAAGGGTCAAACAAAGCAGCCCTGATGGGTTGAATCCTTGGGAACAGTAGTTTATAATAAACAACTGGGCTGTGCTGGGATCCTGCTGTTATCTCAGCACAGCAGGGCTGTTCCCAACAGGATCTCATGTCCTTCTGACAAGATGGAATTTCAGCTCTTCCAGGGCTGCATTAAGCATTTAAACCCAACTGCAATTAACAGGGCCTTGCATTAATTGTTTCACTTGCCAACACCTCATGTGAGTGGTGCAGATACTGAAGGTTCATTAACATGTTTCCATTAATGAGCACAGACAGTAACTGTGGCCCAGAGAGGCCCAGGGTGAGGCTGGGTGCCCTGCACTGACCTCGAGGGACTTGCTCTCGTACTCCTTCATGGCAGTGATGCACTGGTGCTTGGTGTTGATGTTGGTGCTCACGCCAGACTTCACCATGGTGTCCGTGCCGGTTGGGGGCTGAGGAAGGGAGGAAGGGCAGGTTAAAATCCAGACTGGCTTGGGGGAACACAGCCACAACTCCCTGCACACCCTGGGAAATCCTACAGCTAGCACAGACCTGAGGCTCTGCTCTCAGGTGAGATCTCACAGCAGAGACACCAAGAGCAGCAGGAGCTGGGAGAGCCCAGGGGAGCCAGGAGCTGCTGCAGGGCTGGAGCCCCTCTGGAGCCAGGCTGGGACACCTGGGGGTGACACCTGGGCAGGAGAAGCTCCAGGGAGAGCTCAGAGCCCTGCCAGGGCCTGAAGGGGCTCCAGGAGAGCTGAGAGGGACTGGGGACAAGCAAGGGAGGGACAGCACACAGGGAATGGCTCCCAGTGCCAGAGGGCAGGGCTGGGTGGGATCTGGGGCAGGAATTGTTCCCTGGCAGGGTGGGCAGGGCTGGGTGGGATCTTGGGCAGGAATTGTTCCCTGGCAGGGTGGGCAGGGCTGGCACAGGGTGCCCAGAGCAGCTGTGGCTGCCCCTGGATCCCTGGTAGTGCCCAAGGCCAGGTTGGACATTGGGACAGTGGGAGGTGTCCCTGCCATGGCAGGGGTGGCACTGCATGGGCTGTCCCTCCCAACCCAAACATTGTGTGATTTCATGGTTTTATGATTCCATCATTACAGCTGAGGCCTCACCCAGGTGTGTTCAATGATGATCAGCAGTGGAATTTGCCCCAGGAACACTCAAAACAACTCCCAGCAATTCTGCTTTTGGTTTCACTTTAAAAGCAGTTTATCTCAGCTTCTTACATAAATCCTGGAGCTCTGCATGAATTTCACTATCCCCCCCTTTTTTGACAGTGCTATGAAAGTACAAATCAGCAGCACTGCAAGAGCCCAGGCAGCAGCACAGCTCAACCCCCAAGGCTCAGTCTTACATCAGCTCAGTCCGGAAATGAAGAGGGATGAGATCTGCATGAACAAGTTTTTGGGAAAGGAGTCCCTTTTCCAGCAGGCCCCAGTTACCCAGTTCCTCAAGGCCCCTCTGCTGGGCCACCCTCCAGGTCCAACTGCCACAGAACTTGGCAGCAGTTACTGAATCCTGTCTTAAAGGGGACTCGTCCAGAGGGGGTAGGACCCCACTCCTCTGCTTCCAGCTCCCATTCCCAGAGCCAGGCTGCCTCAGGAGAGCTCTGCTGATTCTGACCCATCCCAAACGTCCCCAACCCTTACTGCTGCCAGCTTTTGCCATAGATCACCTTGAATCCCACAGCACCTGCTGGGAAGGCTCAGCTTTAGGAGCTCCTTTACTCCTTCAGCACTAGCACAGCTCTAAACCCAGCAAGGCTGAAATTCTACAGTGTTTGAGAAGGGATGCTCTCAAATCACAGCAAACACTTGCACACGAACTCATCTTTGCACCTCAGTGACCAAGACATCACACAAATAACTGCAAAGCTGTTCTCACAGTGAATGGGCTGGATTGAGAAGAAAAAGCAGAACTTACATTAAATTTAATAGTTGTGCCAGTTGGAGCAGCAGTAAAGCTGGTTGGGCCAAAGAGAGAGCCAGATGTGCTCCCAAAGGGGTTGGAAGTGGTGTTGGTGGTCCCAAAGAGCCCCCCACTGCTGGTGCTCGTACCAAAGTCTGAATAAAGCATAAAACAACAACATCAGTATAAAAACTAACTCCAAGTTTAAAACTTCAACCCTAGAAACTGGTTTGGAAATGGAAAAAACAGCTGGGAAAAATAATTTGACAGCAAAGCTGGAAGATGCTGGTGCTGTTAATGCAGTCCTCTGCTGCAGAAGTGTCCCTAACTCAGCACCCCAGAAACACCAGACAGACCACAGCAGCCAGTTTCCTTCAAATCCTGACTAGTAGGAAGAAAATAACATAATAATTTTATGATAAAGAGAATCAGTAAGGCTCCTTTTATTTTTCAGAAGGGACTGCAAGCAGTTGCTTTTGCCTTGTGGAATTACAGAAGAGTTTAACAGCATTCCCTGTCTTCTCCTGCCACAGACAAACCCAACTGTAACTGCTCTGCCACAGGATAAAAACCTAAACTCAAACAGCACCAAAATAAAAACTTCCAGCCAACCACCTCTGGCAATTTACTTTAAAACTGAGGGCTAGGATCACAGCTACAGACTGAGGGGCATGTGGGCTCCCCCTGGCTGTGTGGGCACAGGGATGTCACTGTATCACCCTGAGCCTGTCCCACCCCCAGGTACCCCCAGCTCCCACTGCTGGCCCACAAGAGCAGAGGGGTGCCAGCTGCACTCACTTCCAAACCCAGCTGGCTTGTTCTGTGCAAAGGCATTGTTCTGGGACGAGAAGAGGCTCCCACCAGTGCTGGTGGTTCCGAAGAGGCTGTTTGACGTGCCAGTGGATGTTCCAAAGCCAAAGCCAGTGCTGGTGGAGGAGGTGGCTGGCTGGTTGAACGTGGTTGACCCAAAGAGCCCTCCTGCAGACAGAAAGAGGCTGTTAATTCTGCTGAGGATTCCTTGTTTTGGGGGTTCCCCCTTGCCCCCTCCCTCCCCTCTCAGCAGCACCTGGCTTTGTCTGCGTGCTCCCGAAGAGGCTGCCGGTGTTGTTGGCGGAGCCGAAGGCCGATGTCCCGAAGGCTCCCCCGCTGGTGGTACCGAAGCCAGCATCTGCAAGCACAGCCTGGTGAGCCCTCCAACAGCCACACCGGGACAGCCTGAGCTCCACAAACCCCCACTGCACACACCTCCTCCTTCCTCGTCATCCCAACACACCCAGCACTGCTTTGTTCCAGCCCCAAAACCCCCAGGCACAGCACCTGCCCTCAGCACTGCATTTTCACTCTTCCTACAGCAGGAGTTCCACAGCAGACACAGAATCCTGCTTGTCTGACCAAACTAAAAGCTTGGGGTGCAGCCTCAGGCTCCTGAGCCTCATCCAAGCCAGCTGGAGTGCCCAGCAGCTCCCTCATTTCATCCCACAGGGGATCACCACCCCCATGGATTCCCTGAGCTGCACTCCAGGGAAAGACCCCTCATTAAAAACCATCTCAGATATTTCACTCACTTTGCCCAAAAGTTGAAGTTGTCCCAAAGCCGGTGCTGCCTCCAAAAGGAGTTCCAAAGGATTTGTTAAACATTTTCAGGCTGTATCAGGTTTCTGTCCCAGACCTGGAAAGCAGAATTCAGGTTTTATTATTTTGCATTTCCCTCAGTGCTGAGGGCAGCAGCCCCACCAGAACCCCACGGCAGTGTGTGATTCCAAACCCTGCCAGAACCCTGGGAGGGCAAGGGCACCGACATTCCAGGGACAGCACAGCCCAGGAGGTGTCACCGAGTACCATGGCCCCAAAATTAAGGTGTCACCCTTCATTATGGCTGCAGTTCCTGCCCATCTCAGCCTGTGTCCCGGGCTGTGGTGACCCCCCTGCAATCCCAGGGTTTCCAGAACTGATTTCCCTGTCCCACCCTCTCTGCCAACTGCTCCAAACACGACAGGGGAATGCAGTGCACAGGGATTACAGGAATGCCCCTTCACTCTGCTCCCCAGCCCTGCACTTCCAGGGGAGTTTGCTGGGCCAATTCCCTTTCCAGCCCCCCTGGTTTATTCACAGCACATTCCCTGCTGCCTCTCCTCAGCCCCCTCCCCAGCACACAAAGGTAAAACTCTGTTCAACTCTCTGAGTTTGTCAGCAAATCCAGCACAATCCCCACAGCTCCTAGGGCACTGCCAGGGAACTGAGGGGTGTTTTCCTGCAGCTCCACCACTGAAAACTCCAGATTAACCAGAAACAAGCCAGTATTATCCTCCAAAATGCTCATATTATCCCCAAAATGGCAGTATTAGCAACAACAACAACAAAAAAGAGCTAGAACTAGAAAAACAAAATGCCATATTAACCCAAAAAAAAAACATAGTAGGCAAAAAATGTCCATGTCAAAAAAAACCAGTATTACCCCCAAAAATGTCATTTTAACCAAAAATAATGAATGTAATGCTCCAGAAAACCATATTAGCCAGGAGAAAATTACAGTACTAACCAGAAAAAATAGGCATTACTAAAATAATGCAATATTAACAAAAAACCACTGGTGTTACCCCACCCCCTGGATATTCAGCAGGAAATGCAGGAATCCCCCCACACTCCCAGGTACACACACAGCATCAGCAATTCAAGAACAGCCACACAAGGAATATTCCCAAATCCAACAATTCCAGTGAAGCCACAGCTGCCCTTGCCCTGTGCCCAGGTTTGGAGCTGCCCCACCCCAGCACAGCCTCCTGCAGGGAGGGAAATCCCCACAGCCTGCTCCCATCCTGGAAACTCAAGGGTTTGTTTCCCTAACACCAACAGCACTTTCTGGGAATGGCCAAATCCAGACTGCAGCAGCCACAGCCTTCCTCTATCCCTGAACTGCTGGAGACCAAACCAGCCCAGAACAACCAGCCCAAATCCCACACTTCCCTGATAACCAAAATTTATTTGTGTCACCTCCAACTACCCAAAGAGACACACACCACGATTTTGGAGTGTTAAGGGTCTCCACGCTTCCACAGGCAAGTCCTTACAGGCTTCATCTGTCCCAGGAAGAGAAATTTCAGCGAAATGATCCTGGTAAAAGCCAGGAAGAGCTGCTCTGACAAACTCTCAGAGCACCCCAAACTCTGTCTCCTGGGAGAGCTCCTCTGGCACAGGGTAACTGCACCCTGAGCCCTCCTCACCTTCTCCCATGGGACCCCTGGGGCTGGAAAATCCCTCCCAGCCCAGGCAGTCCCAGCTGTGCCCATGGCCACCTTGTCACCCTGAGTGCCACCTCCAGGTGCCACCTGCAGGGATGGGCACTGCAAACCTCCCTGGGCAGTGCCAATCCCTGAGCTCCCTTTCCATGGGGAAATTGCTGCTGCTGTCCCCCCTGAGCCTCCTTTCAGAGGTTTATGAGTGTGGAAAGGTCCACCCTGTGCATCCTTTCCTGCAGGCTGAACCCCCAGCTCCCTCTCCACCAGGACCTGCTCCCAAACACACCTCCCCTTCCTATGGAATATCTTCACCCATCTCCCCTTGCCCCAGTGCAAGGTCAGATAAAAATCACCTGCACTTTCCAGTTG
Organism: Catharus ustulatus; assembly: GCF_009819885.2. Taxonomy (NCBI): domain Eukaryota; kingdom Metazoa; phylum Chordata; class Aves; order Passeriformes; family Turdidae; genus Catharus; species Catharus ustulatus. Next base: position 124,341,920 of record NC_046222.1, on the reverse strand, counting down.
TTCAGTGTTGTGACTCTCAGCCCTATCTGCAAATTCACAAGTCCCTCAATTTCCATGGTTCCTCTTTTCTAAGTCACAGCTCTCTCATTTTCCTAAGATCACTAAGTGCCAAACTCTACCTAAGAAGAAATCTAAAAATCACTTTCTAAGAAAAAACAAGTTATGAAAAGGTTTCCCCCTCCCACATCATACATTTTATTCTTCTTCTCACCCACACCTCCTTCCTTGCTGGAGGGCTGTGTCCAGTTCTGGGCTCCTTAGAGAAAAAAAACCTGGAGGGGCTGGAGTGCAACCAGGGCAGGGAATGGAGCTGGGGAAGGGGCTGGAGCCCCAGGAGGGGCTGAGGGAGCTGGGAAGGGGCTCAGCCTGGAGAAAAGGAGGCTCAGGGGGGACCTTGTGGCTCTGCACAAGTCCCTGCCAGGAGGGGCAGGGAGGGGGGGTCGGGCTCTGCTCCAGGAACAGGGACAGGAGGAGAGGGAACGGCCTCAGGCTGGGCCAGGGTAGGCTCAGGGGGGACAGCAGCAGCAATTTCCCCATGGAAAGGGAGCTCAGGGATTGGCACTGCCCAGGGAGGTTTGCAGTGCCCATCCCTGCAGGTGGCACCTGGAGGTGGCACTCAGGGTGACAAGGTGGCCATGGGGACAGCTGGGACTGCCTGGGCTGGGAGGGCTTTCCCAGCCTTACTGATTCTAAGATTCACTGAACTCAAGAGCTAGACTGGAATTAGTAAAACTCGAGGGTTTCACACATCCCTCTCCCACTCTCTGCACCCCCAGCTGAGGAGGAACCCTCGCGCCAAAGGGCTGGAATTGGAGTTTAACAGCAACAGCACAAAATCCCCCTAAAATCACGCCAACAAACCCGCGCCACCAGCGCAACTTCAAGTCACATGTAACCAACCTAACTTCAAACTACAAGTAATTAACACGACAGTAAATAACTCCCGGGCCCGGGGACAGCCGGGCCGTTACCGCATCCAGGGTCGCGTGTCCCCCGTGGAAAACACCCGGAATCTCCAACCGGACGCGCACCGGTACAACCAAAAAGGCCTAAAAGCCCCTAAAAGCGGTCAGCTATTCCGGAGGCAGCCGGGGCACGGCTGCTGAGAAATCCCACTCGCCGGCGGCCTTCCCGCCTCCCTCCGGCCCTTCCTCCGTGCCGGGGCCTCCCCGCGCCCCCCCCACTCCCGGACCACCCGGTCTCCCGGCACAAAAGGCCTGGCGGCGGCGGCACCACAGCCACGCCGGGCAAGACAGGGCGGCCAGCCGCGGTGCTCACCGCAGATGGCGGGCAAGGCTGCCCTAGCGGGCCCCGGTGCTCACGGTGGGTGCCGGGAAGCGCCGCTCGGAGCGGCCGGGCCGGGTCGGGCCCGCGGTGCCGCCGCCGCCTCACGGGGCCGCAGCTGCGTCACAGCCCGCGCGCGCACTCCCGGCCTCCCCCGCGCGCCGCCTCGGCCCCGCCCCGCCCGCCGCGCTTCCGCCGCCCATTGGCCGCGCCCCCCCGCACTCCCCCTGATCTCAACGCTGATTGGGCGAAGCGTCGCCGCTCACCGAGCGCCCATTGGCCGGACGGGCAGAGGAGGGGGCGGGGCTTGGCGCCGCGGAAGGGTCCAGAACGGCACCGCCCCACATCCGGGGCGTTTGGAGGGGCGGGGCTTCTGCCGCGAGGACCAATCGTGTGTCGCGGCGCGAGGGAGATGGGCCCAGCCTCTTAAAGGGGCCGCAGCGTGGTTGGGGGCGGGGGAAGAGGAGGAAGAGGTGGAAGAAAGGGAGGAAGAGGAGGAGGCGGAAAAGGCGGAGGAGGCGTGGTGGGGCTGCTGAGCCGGGTCATGGAGCAGCGCGAGGGGGGCTGAGCGGTGAGGGGGGGTGTCGGGGGTCCGGCAGGGTTTGGGGAGGGGGTCCCAGGGAGAGTCTCTGGGGAATGGGGGAAGTGCCCGGAGAGGTCACTCATTGCGGGAGTCTGGGGGTCCTGGGGAGGGGAGCACCTGCGGGGAACCCGGGGGCACGGGGGGTGCCCGGGGAGGGGTCTCAGGGGGTCTCTGGGGCCGCGTGGGGTACCCGGGGCAAGTCTCGGGGTGGTGCAGCCCCTCTCCTGCAGGACAGATCAGGGCCATTCAACACGGGGTAAAAAATATTTGGCTTTTATTTGCTCTCTTTGGGCAAGACCCCCGAGGGAAGGGAGGGCAGAGGCTGCGGGGCTCCTGCTGTGGGGTCCCCGGGGTGTCCCCAAGGCACAGGGAGCTGTGTCCCCAGGGCCGAGCCCCCCGAGGAGGGGCAGGGTTCGGGGGCTCCATCCCCCAGCCCATGGGGAGCTCTTGGGGGGCTCCTCGGGGTCCCGGCGAGAGGAGCCTGAGCTCCCCGGGGACCCTCCTCCACAGCCAGTCCCAGCCTTTGGGGCTTCTCTGCTCTTATCCCCAAGTAATTCCGGCTCTCCGTGCCCAGCAGCCCGGGTGGGGCTGAGCTCTGTGGCCCCTCGGTGACTGTGGTCGGTCCCTTCGTTGGGGCTTGGTCCCCCAATGTGGGGGGCTTTGGTGCGGGCAGAGTGGTCATGCTGCCCTGGGGCACTGCCCAGACGGTTCAGGGATTGTCCACAAATCGGATTTGTCCCGCAGCCAGGTGGTGGTGAGGTGGGCTCCATCCCAGCCTGATCCCCTGGGGCTGAGGGGAGCCCTGTTCGGGGGGTCTGCCGGGCTCCAGAGTGTCCGTCCCAGCCTTCCCGACTGACCAGCCCCAGCCTCGTTGTTGTCGGGGTTTGAGCTGCCCTGATCCTGCAGCCGGGGGTGCATGGAGTGTCCTGAGCTGGAAGGGACCCACAGGGATCTTTGATCCTGCTCCCCCAGCAATCCCAGCCTGGGCATCCCTGGCAGCTCCTGGAGCTTTGGCAGCCTCGGGGGCCGTGCCCATTCCCTGGGGAGCCTGGGCAGTGCCCAGCACCTCTGAGGGAAGAGCCTTTCCCTAGAATCCAGCCTGAACCTGCCCTGGCCCAGCTCCCGGCAGTGCTGCCCGTGCAGGGCCGGGGCTGTGAGGGCCGGGCTGTACCGGAGGAGCCGGGCTGTGGGAACTGTGGAGCGGGGCTGAGGGAGCAGGGCTGAGGGAGCCGGGCTGTGGGAGCTGTGGAGCAGGGCTGTGGAGCCGAGCTGTGGGAGCTGTGGAGCAGGGCTGTGGGAGCTGTGGAGCAGGGCTGTGGAGCCGAGCTGTGGATCGGGGCTGAGGGAGCCGGGCTGCGGGAACTGTGGAGCGGGGCTGAGGGAGCCGGGCTGCGGGGCCGGGCTGTGGGAGCTGTGGAGCGGGGCTGTGGGGCCGGGCTGTGCCGGAGGAGCAGGGCTGAGGATCAGGGCTGAGGGAGCTGTGGAGCCGGGCTGAGGGGCCGGACTGTACCAGAGGAGCAGGGCTGAGGATCAGGGCTGAGGGAGCTGTGGGGCCGGGCTGTGCCGGAGGAGCAGGGCTGTGGAGCGGGGCTGAAGGAGCTCTGGATCGAGGCTGCGGGGCCGGGCTGTGGGAGCAGTGGAGCGGGGCTGAGGGAGCCGGGCTGCGGGGCCGGGCTGTGCCGGAGTCGCCGCGGCTCCCGGCGGGACCGACAGGCAGCCCGGCTGTGTCAGCGCTGCCCCGAGCCCAGGGAATGCTCTGGATGGATCCCACGGGACAGGGTTCACGTGCTCTTCCTGCCAGATCCCTCTGGAGGGCTGCAGGCACCGGCCCGGCTCTGCCCCTGCTCCCTGCTCTCCGTGAGTCTCCAGCTCCCTGTGTCCACACAAAGAGATTTTCTTGGTCTGCCTGCCCATGCTGCACATCCTGCGGCTGTGGGGTCACACAGGTGTGAGGGGATGTGTGTGTGGGGTCACACAGGTGTGAGGGGCTGTGTGTGTGTGGGGTCACACAGGTGTGAGGGGCTGTGTGTGTGGGGTCACACAGGTGTGTGGGGCTGTGTGTGTGTGTGGGGTCACACAGGTGTGAGGGGCTGTGTGTGTGGGGTCACACAGTGTGAGGGGCTGGGCTGTGTCTGTGGGGTCACACAGGTGTGAGGGGCTGGGCTGTGTGTGTGGGGTCACACAGGTGTGAGGGGCTGGGCTGTGTGTGTGGGGTCACACAGGTGTGAGGGGCTGGGCTGTGTGTGTGGGGTCACACAGGTGTGAGGGGCTGGGCTGTGTGTGTGGGGTCACACAGGTGTGAGGGGCTGGGCTGTGTGTGTGTGGGGTCACACAGGTGTGAGGGGCTGGGCTGTGTGTGTGGGGTCACACAGGTGTGAGGGGCTGGGCTGTGTGTGTGGGGTCACACAGGTGTGAGGGGCTGGGCTGTGTCTGTGGGGTCACACAGGTGTGAGGGGATGTGTGTGTGGGGTCACACAGGTGTGAGGGGCTGTGTGTGTGTGGGGTCACACAGTGTGAGGGGCTGTGTGTGTGTGGGGTCACACAGGTGTGAGGGGCTGTGTGTGTGTGGGGTCACACAGTGTGAGGGGCTGGGCTGTGTCTGTGGGGTCACACAGGTGTGAGGGGCTGGGCTATGTCTGTGGGGTCACACAGTGTGAGGGGCTGGGCTGTGTGTGTGGGGTCACACAGGTGTGAGGGGCTGGGCTGTGTGTGTGGGGTCACACAGGTGTGAGGGGCTGTGTGTGTGTGGGGTCACACAGGTGTGAGGGGCTGGGCTATGTCTGTGGGGTCACACAGTGTGAGGGGCTGGGCTGTGTGTGTGGGGTCACACAGGTGTGAGGGGCTGTGTGTGTGGGGTCACACAGTGTGAGGGGCTGGGCTGTGTGTGTGGGGTCACACAGTGTGAGGGGCTGGGCTGTGTCTGTGGGGTCACACAGGTGTGAGGGGCTGGGCTGTGTGTGTGGGGTCACACAGGTGTGAGGGGCTGTGTGTGTGTGGGGTCACACAGGTGTGAGGGGCTGGGCTATGTCTGTGGGGTCACACAGTGTGAGGGGCTGTGTGTGTGTGGGGTCACACAGTGTGAGGGGCTGGGCTGTGTGTGTGGGGTCACACAGGTGTGAGGGGCTGGGCTGTGTCTGTGGGGTCACACAGGTGTGAGGGGCTGGGCTGTGTGTGTGTGGGGTCACACAGGTGTGAGGGGCTGGGCTGTGTGTGTGGGGTCACACAGTGTGAGGGGCTGTGTGTGTGTGTGGGGTCACACAGGTGTGAGGGGCTGGGCTGTGTGTGTGTGGGGTCACACAGGTGTGAGGGGCTGTGTCTGTGTGTGTGTGGGGTCACACAGGTGTGAGGGGCTGTGTGTCTGTGGGGTCACACAGTGTGAGGGGCTGGGCTGTGTGTGTGGGGTCACACAGTGTGAGGGGCTGGGCTGTGTCTGTGGGGTCACACAGTGTGAGGGGCTGAGCTGTGTGTCCATCCCTGCCCAGCACTGTGTGGGGCTGGACAGAATCCCAGAATCACTGAGTTTCCCAAAGCCCCCCAGGGCCATGGAGCCCAGCCTGTGACTGATCCCCACCTTATCAGCCCGCTCAGAGCAGGACAGAGCCCCAGTCAGACATTTGTTTGTTTTGCTGCAGGTTTCCAAGATGCTGCAGGTCCCGCTGCCGCTGGATCGGGACGGGATCCTGTTCCGGCTGCGCTTCACCACGCTGGCCCTCGGGACTGTGTTCTGCCCCCTCTTTGGGTTCCTCTTCTGTGTCACCTGGTCTCTGCTCTTCAACTTCCGTGAGACCACTGCGACCCACTGTGGGGTGAGAGTCTCCCATGGGAAAATCCTGTGTTCTTGGGGGGGTTACAGATCTCCCGTGTCCTTCTGGGCTCTCCTCTCCTGGTCTCCTCTCCCTCCTTCTGGCCTCCCTTCTCCTCTTGGGCCCCTGTCCACCTTCTCGATTCCTCTCACCTCTTCTGGCTCCTGGGCTCCTCTCCTGGGCTTTGCCACCAGAGGTGTTACAGAATCCAGAACAAGCTGCATTGTTTTGTTGTCTTTGTGATGCCTCAGGACTGGCAGCAGCAGGTTTGGCTTTGTGCTGGGACTGGGGGCAGTACAGACTGGTCTGGACTGGGCACGCTGGGGGTTATTGCAGTGAGGAGTTAAGGTGGGGAAGCTGCAGGGAAATACATTCCCCTGGGAGAGGGGCTGGCCCAGAACTGCTGCCCCCAGGTCTGCTGGAGTTCAGAGGAGCCACAGGTGTCTGGGGAGGGAGGGCTCCATGCAGGATGGCTGGGCTCCTCCCCAGGGCTCTCAGGCTGCTGGATACGAGCTGGGAATGGAGGGCAGGAGTCATCCCACACCAGCAGGAGAACTTCAGTAGGGCCAGGAAAGGGGGAATGGCTTCCCACTGCCAGAGGGTGGGGACAGATGGGATCTTGGGCAGGAATTGTTCCCTGGCAGGGTGGGCAGGGCTGGCACAGGGTGCCCAGAGCAGCTGTGGCTGCCCCTGGATCCCTGGCAGTGGACAGCTTGGACATTGGGGCTGGAGCAGCCTGAGACAGTGGGAGGTGTCCCTGAGCCTTAAGGTCCTTCCAACCAAAACCATTGTGGAATCTGTGGACAGTCGGGAGTGTAAAGGCAAGAAACCTGGGCAGGCCCCCCAGCAGGATCCATGACCCCATGGGATGGACCAGGGGCGCGGCCAGCATACATCCCCTGGCTTTGGGAATAGGGATGAACCAATTTACAATTGAGAAAGGACAACTGGAGGAGGGGCTGAGGGGCTGTGCCCCGTGCCTGTCCCCACGAGCCCGTGTCCCTGCAGGTGCCCAACTACCTGCCGTCCATCAGCGCGGCCATCGGGGGCGAGACGCCGCAGCGCTACGTGTGGCGCCTGTGCATCGGCCTGCACTCGGCCCCGCGCGTGCTCGTGGCCGTGGCCTACTGGAACCACTACCAGAGCTGCCACTGCCCCCACCCCCGCTACCTGTGCCTGTGCCACCTCACCCTGCTGCTCAACCTGCTCGAGAACTTCGCCCTCCTCATCCTCACCTACGTGTCCTCCACCGAAAACTATGGTAGGTGGCACCCCTGGGCCTGCCCTGCTCAGCCCCTCCTTGGGCTGCTGCTGTGCCATGAGGCATTTGGAGAGGAAAAGCAGTTAAAAACCCCCAGAGATTCTGCTGAAGTCAGTAGTTATAGAGGAAGAATGTATGTATAACATGTGAACAACCGTGCTCCTCCCACAGTCCTTGGTTGCTGATTCTTGGTTGAAGCCGTGGGTTCAGGCTGGGGATGGAGCCTGGATCAGACCTTGGCACTTGGTCCCACCCGTGTGCCAAGGCCCCGCTCCAGGGATGAGGGCAGAGGTGGGTCAGAGTTCATCCTGCTTTCTCTCCATCCCCACAGCTGGGCTGGGCTCAGAGCTGACTCTGCTCCACACCTTCACATACTCTTCCAGGAATTTCTGGGGAAAATTTCATAGAATCACACAGACTGGTTTGGATGGAGAAGGGACATCAAACCCCACCCATCCCACCCCAGCCATGGCAGGGACACCTCCCACTCTCCCAGCTGCTCCAGCCCCAGTGTCCAGCCTGGCCCTGGGCACTGCCAGGGATCCAGGGGCAGCCACAGCTGCTCTGGGCACCCTGTGCCAGCCCTGCCCACCCTGCCAGGGAACAATTCCTGCCCAAGATCCCATCCAGCCCTGCCCTCTGGCACTGGGAGCCATTCCCTGTGTGCTGTCCCTCCCTCCCTTGTCCCCAGTCCCTCTCAGCTCTCCTGGAGCCCCTTCAGGCCCTGGCAGGGCTCTGAGCTCTCCCTGGAGCTTCTCCTGTCCAGGTGCCACCCCCAGCTCTGCCAGCCTGGCTCCTGAGCAGAGGGGCTCTAGCCCTCTAATGGGAATAGGAATTCCCTCTAGAAACAGAATCAGAGTTTCCCAGGTTAAATCCATGTGTCTAAAACCTGGCCACGACAGGCTGGGAAATTCTTTTTCCCCACACAATCTCATCTCAGAAGGACATAAGTGCCACTGGTGACCTCCAGCTGCTATTTCATCCTAAGATCTGGAGGAGGCACCAGGGATTAACTGGAGAGCACCGAAATGCCGGAGCCAGCAAGGTGGTGCTGTTGCAGTGGGAGCAAACCCCATGCTGGGGTCTGTCAGCAGGACAGTCATGTGTTGGCTTTCCCTGCACAGCAGGATGGTGGTGATGGATATTGTGTCCTGCTGTGGGCTGGAGAGGGACTTTGAACAAAGAATTGAATGCCAGGACACAGGGAATGGCTCCCAGTGCCAGAGGACGGGGCTGGGTGGGATCTTGGGCAGGAATTGTTCCCTGGCAGGGTGGGCAGGGCTGGCACAGGGTGCCCAGAGCAGCTGTGGCTGCCCCTGGATCCCTGGCAGTGCCCAAGGCCAGGTTGGACACAGAGGCTGGAGCAGCCTGGGACAGTGGAAGGTGTCCCTGCCATGGCAGGGGTGGGAATGGAAAGGTTTTTAGGGTCCCTCCCAACCCAAACCTGGGATTCAGGGCTGTGTTGCTGTGGATGGAGTCCCAGGATCTCCCCCAGCCCTTGGGGTGAGGATGGTCCATGGTGGAGCTCGGTGACTGGGATGGCAGGACAGGAACCCAGGAACCTCCTGTAGCTCTTTGGGCTGGGACCTGTCCCTGCCCAGCTCACCCTCCGTGTCTCCTGCCAGCATTCCCTGTCCCCATGGCGAGGTGTCCCCTCCTGGCAGTGTCCCCTCCTGGCAGGGTCTGCAGCCTCACCTGCCCCAGGGGCTTCTCCAGCTTGTCCAGGCCTGGCCCCTGCCCTTGGAAATCCAGGTGTTGCTTTGAGGTTTGGCTACCTGGGCCAGCCTGGCCTGGCCCTGTGCAGAGCCTGGAAGGGGGCCCAAGGTGTGAGCAGGCAGAACTGCCCCAGGAGCTGAGGCTGACCCACTTCTGGGATCCTCACCCCAGACTAATCCCTGGCTGGGGGGAAAGTCTCAGCCCTGAGCTGCCGTGCTCAGGTTAATCCTCTCTTCCTGGGGGCACCCTGGCCTGACCTTCCCACCTATGGTACCTCACTCCTGGCATGCTTCCCTTCCCTGGCAGGGAGAGGGCAAACAGGGACAGGCATTCCAGCTGTTCAGGTGCCTGGGAATTCAGCCTGATGTTCAGTTTCTGCACAAGGAGCTGGGAAATTCTTTTCAGAGCAGCACTTAGGAAAATCTCTCACCTGGAGGTGCAGGGGTTGTGTGGGGTTTGGGGCCTTGGGAGCAGCTCTGGCTTAGCCTTGCTCCAGCTGCTTTCCCAGCCTGATCCTGTACCTGGGCTAGTCCAGGTGTGCATGAGGCAACCTCAGTGCTGCAGGTGAGGCTGCTGATGCTGCTGCTGGGCAGGTAGGTAATACAGGGGGCCAGAAGACGGACTTTCCTGGATTTTGGACTGGCTCACTCTGCACCCCTCCTCCCTGTGATTCAGTTTCCCCATGCACAGAACAACAGTGGCAATGCTGTGCTGCTCCCAAGGGTTCCTGAGTTTACAGCCCTGTGAAGTGATGGTCCCAGAGCACAGAAGGACCTTCCTGGCCCTTTGGGATAAATCTTTCAGGTGCTTTTATCCCCTGCCAGGGGGCCCTGAGGCAGCACAAGCAGCTTATGGAGCTGGGCTGTGCCTTTTTCCTGCCCAGACCCCACTGGAGTCCCAGCAGAGCACAAAGCTCTCCCAAATCCTGCCCCACATTCCCCCTGTGCTCCTGGCTTGGGTTGAGCAGGAAACCTGTTGTTTGTTGATCCAGCAATCCATGAACATGCCTTCATCGTGTTCATCACGTCGGCCCTGGGCCACATGCTGCTCACCTGCATCCTCTGGAGAATGACTAAGAAACACACAGTAAGTCCCGAGGTACAGACACTTTCCTTTCTTCTCTCTGTGCTGGGGGCTGGGAGGGGGCTCTGGGGCTGTGCCAGGACTGGGACAGGGCTCTGGGGCCATGCTGGGAGCTGGCAGGGGGCTCTGGGCTGGCACTGAAGGGCTTTGGCTGTCCTTGCTTGTGAAATAACCCTGAGCAGGTGCTAGAGGAGCCAACAGCAGCAGGTGAAACACAAGAAGTCACCAAAATCCATTATTTACCAAATCAAAGTGGGAAGGACGATTTCATTTCCTATTTTCTGGTTTTATCATTGAATCACAGAATGATTTTGGTTGGAAGGGACCTTAAATCCCATCCAGTGCCACCCCTTGCCATGCAGGGACACCTTCCACTGTCCTGGGCTACTCCAAGCCCCAGTGTCCATCTTGGCCTTGGGCAGTGCCAGGGATCCAGGGGCAGCCACAGCTTCTCTGGGCACCCTGTGCCAGGGCCTGTCCACCCTGCCAGGGAAGGATTTCCTCCCAGTATCTGATTAAGTTTTCATTGAGAGATCATATTAGAAACCACTGTTGGTATCCCTGTGGGTTGGGATTGCTCATCCCTTCTCCATGCCTGTTTCTAAGCTGAAGTTGGCTTCCCTGTGCTGGGAATTGCTGGTCCTGCAGGCTGGGAGCAGCAGGCAGCAGGAACTGTTCTGCCTTTGCTCCAGAATGACTCTGTGGAACAGGCTGGCTCTGGCTCTCTTTCTGGGGAGGGGTCAGGGGGGCAGGGACTGGCTGGGGGGGCACTGGGTCTGGTGGAGGATCCAGCCAGGGGCTCCTGGCCCCATTGCAGCTTCTGTGCTGTGCTGGTTTGTACTGTGAGTCCTGGGCCACAGGCAGGACATCCAGGTTTGTCCTGGGCTGTGGGCACTGACAGACAGGGACAGGGCAGGACAGGACATCCAGGTTTGTCCTGGGCTGTGGGCACTGACAGACAGGGACAGGGCAGGACAGGACATCCAGGTTTGTCCTGGGCTGTGGGCACTGACAGGCAGGGACAGGGCAGGACAGGACATCCAGGTTTGTCCTGGGCTGTGGGCACTGACAGCCAGGGGCAGGACAGGACATCCAGGTTTGTCCTGGGCTTTGGCCCTGACAGCCAGGGACAGGCCATCCAGGTTTGTCCTGGGCTGTGGGCACTGACAGCCAGGGACAGGGCAGGACATCCAGGTTTGTCCTGGGCTGTGGGCACTGACAGCCAGGGACAGGACATCCAGGTTTGTCCTGGGCTGTGGGCACTGACAGGCCGGGACAGGACAGCACATCCAGGTTTGTCCTGGGCTGTGGGCACTGACAGCCAGGGACAGGACAGGACATCCAGGTTTGTCCTGGGCTGTGGGCACTGACAGGCAGGGCAGGGCAGGACATGCAGGTTTGTGCTGGGCTGTGGGCACTGACAGACAGGGCAGGGCAGGACATCCAGGTTTGTCCTGGGTGATGGGGGAGGTGGGCAGGACATCCAGATTTGTCCTGGGCTGTGGGCACTGACAGGCACAGGCAGGACAGGACATCCAGATTTGTCCTGGGCTGTGGGCACTGACAGGCACAGGCAGGACAGGACATCCAGGTTTGTCCTGGGCTGTGGGCACTGACAGGGACAGGGCAGGACATCCAGGTTTGTCCTGGGCTGTGGGCACTGACAGCCACAGACAGGACAGGACATCCAGGTTTGTCCTGGGCTGTGGGCACTGGCAGGCAGGGACAGGACAGGACATCCAGGTTTGTCCTGGGCTGTGGGCACTGACAGGCAGGGACAGGACATTCAGGTTTGTCCTGGGTGATCGGGGAGGTGGGCAGGACATCCAGGTTTGTCCTGGGCTGTGGGCACTGACAGCCAGGGACAGGACAGGACATCCAGGATGAGGGCTGGGGGGCCCAGCTCTGCCGCCCCAGAGCAGCTCCTCTCCGTCACCGCTGTTTGTCCTCCCCTTCCGCCAATTCACCGAGCCCGTCCCTGCTGCCTTACTCCAGAGACCTGCAAAAGAAGCTTCCAGCAGTTGTTTGGCTGTAAGGCTCCTTAGGAAAGGGACTTGTGGAGATGCTGAGACTCTCCTCGCTCGCTGGGAAGTGTTCTGTTCTCTCTGGTGATATGGGAATAGCAGGAGCTCACAGTCATTCCTTGGCAGCTTTCCCACGGCTTCCTTTATTTCTGTCATTGTTTGGGCTTGTCTTTTTTTCTGGGTGAGACCTCCAAGGCCCTGATCTCCTCCCCTGCCACGTCACCCACTGGGGCTGGCTCATCTCCCCTGCAGTGGGCAGGGGTGAGGCATCCCAAATCCTGGGCTCGGCTTTGGGCCCCTTTGGGGCTCTAGAGCATGTCCAGGGAGGAGAATGGAGCTGGGGAAGGGGCTGAAGGGGCTCAGCCTGGAGAAAAGGAGGCTCAGGGGGGACCTTGTGGCTCTGCACAATTCCCTGACAGGAGGGGCAGGGAGGGAGGTCGGGCTCTGCTCCAGGAACAGGGACAGGACAGGAGGAATCAGCCTCAAACTGTGCCAGGGGAGGTTCACACTGGCACAGCTGCCCTGGGAGGGGTGGAGTCCCATCCCTGGAGCGATTTCACAGCCCTGTGGATGTGACACTTGGGGACATGGGTTAGTGGTGGCCTTGGCAGTGCTGGAAGCACTTGGACTCAGTGATCTCAGAGGGATTTTCCAGCCTGATTCGTTTCTGTGACTCCACCCGAGGACCGGAGGAATCTGCACATCCCTGAGGGGAGGGGCAGGGAACATGGTGACACCTTGGCTGAGCATGCCAGCACCTGGCACAGTGCCACCACCCGCTTCCTCCTCCCATCCTGGAACAGCCCTGCTGGTGGAGGGGAGCTGCCCTCGGGGTGCGTGGTACCCCCAAAGCTGAGAGGTTCCCCGAGGAGAGAGGAGCCCTCCGGTGTCCCTGTGCCAGCCCCGGTGTCCCCGCAGGATGGAGCTGTCGCCCAGGGCAGTGGGTGAGGGAGGAGGAGGAGGAGGAGGAAGGCGCTGCGGGGTGACGCAGCTCCCAGACCGGCTGTGTCGCGGTGAAGAGGGCGCAGTGCTTGTCACACCACCAGGTGTCACCTTTGTCGCTGCAGTGCCGTGTCCCAGCCCCGGTGGTGCGCGTTGGGTTCTGCTGGGAATCATTCCCACAGATCCTGCGGGCCGAGCGGGGTGTCCCGGGACGTGTCCCCCTCTGTGCCTGTCCTCAGGCTCCCAGCCCTCTGCTCACGGCTGGTGGCCCCTGGCAGGCTTGGCACCGCTGCTGTGACACCCGCGGCTTGCCTGGCTCGGCAGGGTGGGACAGCGGAGGTGCCACTGTCACACCCTTGCTGCGTCACTCGGGCAGTGCCAGTGAGGTGCCCAGGGGCTGTTTTAGGGCAGGGCACAGCTGGTCCCTCCCTGTGCATTACAGCACCCCGGGGACAGACTGGCCTGGTTTGTGTCCCTTGTGGGGCCTTTGTTCACGTGTGCTGTCCCCAGCCCTGCAGCTGGGGATGGCAGGAGGGGACAGGGAGGGATGGCTGCGGTCCCACGGTGTTCTGTCCTTCCTCCTCCTCAGCAGAGCGTCCCCACAGGCTTCAGGTTCTGCAGGACCAAAGCTGGGACCAGCTCCAGGACAGACTCCGTGTGGGGAGCTGGAAAGTGCATCTGTCTGGAGGAGGGAACGGGGGGCTGTGCTTCCCAGCCCCAGGCTGGCACCCCTGTTAGCACTGCTCGAGGTCTGGCAGCATAGGAAGGACAGGAATTGGTCTTGCAAAAGCTTCTGGTCCGACGGGGCTCCTGTTGCAACCGCTGTTCTCAGAGGGCAGGAAGGTGCAGAGGAACTGGTTTGTAATGGGGAAGTACGGGCGGTTTCCAGTTACGAGGTGGCAAATGGTGAGAGAAAGGAAAACAAAGCTTTGCAGGAGGGGACAAAAGAGAAAGCAGGAGAGAGAAAAAGAGGGGAAGGGGCGCAAAGCAGAGGAAGAGATTCTGTAGAAAAGGGAAATGGAGCCTGGGAGCCTTCAGCTGTGGCTGATCTCTGCACCCCGTGCCTGGTGCTTGGCCGTGGTGTGGCAGTGCCCACCTGGGCTGGCAGCTCTGCTGTTCTTGGCTGGCTGCTCACCCTTTAAACCCTCCTTCCCCCCAGCCCTGAGGCGCAGAGCTGGGCAGTGGGGCAGAGCAGTTTCACTTCTTGTTTGCAAACACATTTTCCTCCTGAGCTCAGCGCTGGTGGCCCCAGCGGACACCAGTGTGTGCATGTGGTGGCCACCAGGCTGGCTGGCTCAGGCCTGTCACAGGAGCCAAGGAGCTCCTGGGCTGGAGCCAGGCTGGGAGAGCTGGAGAGGGACTGGGGGCAAGGGAGAGAGGGACAGCACACAGAGAATGGCTCCCAGTGCCAGAGGGCAGGGCTGGGTGGGGTCTTGGGCAGGGTGGGCAGGGCTGGCCCAGGGTGACCAGAGGAGCTGTGGCTGCTCCTGGATCCCTGGCAGTGCCCAAGGCCAGGCTGGACATTGGGGCTGGAGCACTGGGACAGTGGGAGGTGTCCCTGCCATGGCTGGGTGGCAGTGGTTTAAGGTCACTTCCAGTCCATGCTGTGGCCAGTGGGGCTGGGTCCTGCTCTGCCACCAGCCCCTGGGCTCTGTCCCACAGCATCCTGCTCCTCCGGCATCCGTGGGGCACACGGGCTGAGCCAGTGCAGAGGCACAGCAGGCTCCGGGGCTCAGCCCCTGTGTCCCTGGGCCCAGCTGAGCCCTGGCAGCTGGGGCTGGGTGGCTGAGCTGTGTCCCTGCCGTGGCAGAGCCGTGTGAGCAGCAGGAACCACAAGCACCTTGGTGACCACGCGTGGTTTCACCCCAGCTCCTCGCAGCGCCTGGGAGCGCTGGCGCTGCCTCAGACAAGCCCTCTATAAATAGCTGAGATCTCTGTGGGGCCCTTTGGCTCCGGGCTCTCTGCACAGACCCGGAAACCCTCGAGGGGAGCTGGGACTGGTGTGTGACACAGAGCGCTGCAGGTGCCACTTGTCCCCCAGAAAGGGATGATGGATGAGGGCGGACCAGTGCTTGGGAGGCCCCTGCAGAGCGAGCTGTTGCCGTTTAAGATCACTGTCATCCCTGTCCCCACCAGGAACTGGGGGATGGGCACAGTGCTTCCTCTCTGGCAGCGGTGGAAGGAGCAGGAGGCTCCTGTGCCTCCTTGCTGGTTCACTGCCTGAACCCCGAGCAGGGCTGTGGGCCCAGCCCACACCAGTGAAGGGATGGGCAGCTCCTCTCCATCCAGCAGCTCCTGGAGCTCCCACCATGCTGCCCGAAGTGTGGGCTGGCCCTGTCCCTTCCTCCTGTCCCAGGGCAGGGTGGCACTCCAGCTCCCACATCCCACTGGGGTCCCCGTGCACCCCAGTGCCCTGCTGTGCCGGGATATCCTGCCCCTGCTCCTGCAGGGACCTTCCCCGAGGTGCCACCTTCCACGCCAGCTCTGCTCAGCATTGTCACCATGTGCCACCTGCCCTGTGCTCCCCTGGCACTGCGCTGAGCCAGCCGTGCCCTGGCATTAGGGATTAACACCTAATTATCCGTGTGGTAATCCCGAGCCCAGACGGGGACAGGGGGAGCTCAGAGGGCACCCAGAGGTGCAGGGTCACCGTGGTGAGCTCGGGCTGGTTCTGATGGGGCCCTCCAGGGTTCTGCAGCAGGACCTGGGCTGTTCCTGCCTCGGTGCTCCCGGGAGCAGCAGCTGCCTGGCGGGTCCCTGGCGGGTCCCTGGTGGCCCTGGTGGCCCTGGGTCCCCGGAGGCCCCGGCAGGGTGTGTGGGTGCGGCGGGGCCGTGCCGGGGCTCAGCGCAGCCGTTTGCCGTGGGAGCGCGGTGACACCGCGCTGTCACCGCAGCTGTTCCCAGCCTCTCTTCCGCTGTGAAACTCGGCACCCGCCTGGGGCTCTGCCACTCCCGGTGCCACCGCTGCTCCTCACACCCTCGCAGGGCTGAGCTGCTGCTGGCCGGTCAGTCCCAGCACGAGGGGCCAGCCCAGGCCCTGTGGGCTGGAGCTGGCGTCACCCGCGTGTCCCCACACGGTGAAGTGCCTGTGAACCCGTCCTTCCTCTCTGGGCTTTCCTCCCTGGGTCAGCCCCTGGCACGCGTTCTGGGGGTAATGGAAAGTGTGATGGGGCAATTTAAATTTTCCTTGTTATCAGCACTCCCTCAGAATGGAATCTTTGTCTCACGTGAAGTGCCAGGCGAGGTGGAAATTCCCCTCCCACCCGTAACAGCCTGGGCTCTCTGTGGCATCCCCAACTCTCTCTGTGGGGCTGGGCACCCCTTGCAGCCCCCCTGCTCCGGGGGTCCCCTGCACCCTCCTTGCCTCCAGATGTGGTTTGGGTTCCTCTGCCCCCCAGGCTGTAGGATCATTATCCATGACCTTCAGTGTGATGGGAGAAATAGAGGAACTGGAGCCAGTACCTGCTGTGTCTGTCAGGGGTCACTGCACCCCCAGTCCCCAGCTTTGGGCAGTGGGTCAGGGAGCCTGTCACAGGGGACAGGCCCTGGGTTGTGCCCCTGAGCTCTGGGGCACAGAAGCAGTGAGCTGGGGCTGTGCTGGCAGCTGGCAGCGTGCCCATGCTGTGTTCCTGCCCCATCAGAGCTGGTCCTGGGGGCAGGATGGGGCCCTCCCAGTGCCAAGGCGTGCTAGGTGAGCTCTCCAGCGCCGCACCCGCCCTGCCTGCCGTCCCTTCATGTGGTTTCCTCCTCCTTGCTGCTATTGTGAGTGAGGGAGTGCAGCACCCGTGAATTCCCCGTGCCCTGGGGCCACCTGCATGACCCGAGCCGGGGCGTCTACCTCTAGTAGAACTTTGGTCTGTCCCCAAGGAGTCCCCAGTGCCAGGGGCACCGTATTTGCTGGGACCCCGTGGCTTCCTCACTCACTGATCTCCATGTGGGTGTGAGCCCCGTGTGCTCCCAGGCACAGCCCTGCTAAAGCCACCCCTGGGCCTGGCCTGGGGGCTCTGTACAAGGAGCCAGGGCGGGGATGGGATGGGGATTGGGATTGGGATGGGGATTGGGATTGGGATTGGGATGGGATGGGATGGATGATGGGATGGGATGGGATGACCCAGCCCTTGGCCTCTTCCAGGAGCGCAAGTCGTACAAGTGGAAGCAGCTGCTCTTCTTCTTCACCTTCATCACGTTTGCGTTCGCCGTGTGCGTTTACTTCCACCACAACTGGTACTGCGGCCCTGGAGGTGAGGGGGCTGCCTGGGGGGGGTGTGGGGAAGGGCTGGGTGCTCACAGAATTACAGAATCACAGGATCTTGAAGGTTGGAAGAGATCCCCAGGAGCAGCAAGCCCCAGCTGTGCCCAATGCCCACTTTGTCACCCAGCCCACAGCACTGAGTGCCACATCCAGGCCTTCCTTGGACACCTCCAGGGATGGGCACTCCAAACCTCCCTGAGCAGCTCTTTCCAATGCTCAACCACCCCTTCTGTGAAAAAATTCCTTCTCATGTCCAAAAACTCTTCCTGATGTCTGACATCCTCCTAATATGATGCCTTGCCTTCCAAATCCCAGCCCAGGTGCCCAGCCACGCTTTTTCCTGGTGGGGGTCAAGGCCCCCAGCCCCTGCTCTGCTTCCCCAAACAGGTGGCCCAGAGACCCCCCCCTAGCTCCCAGGGCAGGTGCAGCAGTGGGTGCCCCTCACCTGCTGTGTTTCCTCCCCCAGTGTACACTGTCTTCGCCTTCCTGGAGTACCTGGTTGTCCTCTTCAACATGGCCTTCCACATGACTGCCTTCTGGGACTTCGGCAACAAGGAGCTGGTGGTGAGCTCGCTGCTGGAGGACAAGCACTTCTAGCCAGCCCTGCCCTGGGGGCTCCTCTTGCCTGTCCTGCCGGGGTGTTTGCTGTGGAGCTGCTGCCAGGATGATCCCGAGCTCCCAGGAGTGTCTGTCCCTAGCTGCACCTGCAGCTCTCGTCCAGGGGAGCTGTGGGCTCTTCCCAGGGATCCCCTGTCCTGACTCCCTGCCAGCTCCAGGGGGGCAGGACAGAGGAGGAACAGAGACCTGGGGTCTGTTGCTTTGGAGGATGCTCCAGGATGCTGCTCCCAGTGTCCAGGCATGGGGGTCCAGCCCCTCTCTGTCCTTTCTTGGCTTGGGGGTCTCATGGTTCTTCCTCCAGGCTGGGGGTCTTGGGGCCAGTCCTCAGAAAGGGCTGGTGGCCTTTTGATCTGGCTTCAGGCACTGGGGCAGGGCCCATCTGTGCCTGGGTTCCCTGGAAGGGAGCAGGAAGGTGCTGGGCCATGCAGGGATGCCCAGAGCAGGGTGGGAGCACCCAGGGCAGAGCAGGTGCTGGGAGCATCCACGTCTCACTCCTGCCTTTCCCAGAAGCACCCCCAGCAGCACAGGCTGCTCCAGGGGTGCTGTGCCAGTTCCAGCTCAGTTTGGGAACTAAGGGTGAGTGTGCTGGAGATCTTTGCCCCATGTCCCCATGGCATGGGGCTGGAGCTGGGAACTGCTGGGGTTGAGCAGTGCCCCCAATGTGCAGCTCTGGCTGCCAGGGCACAGGGGACATGGCTGGATGGCAGATGGGGGCTGGCAGTGTCCCCAAGCTCCTGCAAGGCTGCTGGAGGGGCACCTGGAGCTGCTTGATTCTGGAGAGGTCTGCACTTGGCAGGGCTCATCCCACCCCAAGCTTGGCCAGGAAGGACCAGCCCTCCCTGCCCTTCACCTGAGCACAGCCACCACCAAGAGTCCCCTGGGCTGTCCCAGTGCTCATCCCAGGGCTGGGCAGAGCCTCCTGGCAGAGCTGGGGCTCAGCTGGCTCCGAGTGGGTCCTGCTGCACGTGTCCATCGTCGGTGTCCCCATCCACGGGCTCCATCCGTGTCCCTGCATGCGTGTGCCGCGCTGCCCTGCGGCGCCCTGGCTTTGAGGTGGAAATAAAGCACTAAGTATTTTTGTGAACTCTCGGCAAACTTCACAGCATTTCTATCTGGCCCAGCCTGGCACGGCCCTGGCACAGCCAGCAGCTCCAGACCTGCACCGTGGGCAGGGCTGGAATGGGGTGCAGGACATGGACCCCAGGCACTGGGGCTGGAGTGTGGGATGTGGATCCTCAGTGTTGGAGCTGGGCTGCAAGATGTGAGCCCTGGGTTCTGGGGTGGATCCCTGGAGATGGGACTCAGGATGCAGATCCCTGCAGGATGTGCATTTCTGGCGTGGGCTCTGGATCCTGGCTGTTGGGGCTGTGATGTGGGACGTGGCCCCCGGGTGCCGGATGAAGGCTGGGAGGGTTCAGGGAGGCTGGGAACCAGCCAGGAGCTGGGCTGAAGGCGTGGGACTGAGCCCACCCCGCAGCTGGCGGCCCCGGTCCCCGCCCAGCCCCGGGGGCCGCTGACTTGGCTGCAGATCCTGCAGCTCTTAGCGATGCTGCGGGGCCGAGGGCCGGCACAGCCCTGGGGCCAGAGCCTGGAGCCAGGAGAGCTGGGGCTGGCACTGCTGGGGCTGGGCAGGAGCAGGGGCAGGGGCGCTGCTGGGGGCTTGGTTCCCCCTGTCCTGGGCCGTGGTGGGGCCCTGCCCTTGCTGCGGCCACCCCGGGAGCAGCTGGGAGGGGAAGAGCCATGAGCTCATCCTGCTGTGCTGGGCCAGGGCAGGGCTGTGTCCCGCTCGTGGGATCACAGGGTCCCCTCCTCATCCCAGCACCCACTTCTACACCAAACCCCACCAGGATGGCACTTGCCAGCCCCACAGCATGACTGGGACGTGGCCGAGGGGATCCCCACTGCAGGAGCAGGACATGGCCATGGGGATCCCCACAGTGGGACCAGGATGTGGCCATGGGGATCCCCACTGCAGGAGCAGGACATGGCCATGGGATCCCCTCTGCAGGACCAGGACATGGCCATGGGGATCCCCACTGCAGGACGAGGACATGGCTGTGAGGATCCTCCCACGGACAGACCAGGACAGGGCTGTTGGATGCCCATGGTGGGAGCAGGGTTTGGTGCAGCCAGGACCCAGGAGCCCGTGGCTGTGCAGTGTCCCTGGGGCAGTGTCCCCTGCCGTGGCTCCCAGGGTGGGGCTCTGGAGGCGCCCTGGGGCTGGGCTGGGCTGGGCCGGAGCCCCCAGCCCCGCTGCCCACGCCTGGCCCGGCTCTGGCTGGAAACGGGAGCCGGGAACAAAGGCGGCTTGTGGCGGGTGCCGGGTCTCTGCCCTTCCTGCAGGAAGGCCCCGGGGCCGGACAAGGGGCCCGTGTCCGGATCTGGCCGCTCACCAGCACGTGCCGGGGGGGTGGCGAGGGGGTGGCGAGAGCGGCTGGGGATGCCACCGGGCCCTTGCTGCTGCCACCGCCAGCCACGGGACACAGGGACCCCGGGACACCCCTGGGCATGGGAACACAGGGCTCTGCCCTCCACCTGCCGCTCCAGGGGCAGTGCTGGGGCTGGGGGCTGCCCACGTGGGGACTGACTCATGTGCCAATTCCTGCAATGTCCCCATCCCCAGTGTCCTATTCCCACACAGTGCCATGGCCCCATGGCCACCTCCTGCACTGTCCTCATTCCTGTCCATTACAATGTCCCCAAGCCCCTGGGTGGAGCTCAGCTGGGCACAGAGATGGTGGGGTCAGGACTGGCCAAGCTTCCCCTGGCAGCTCCCCCAGAAGAGAGCGCTGGCAGGCACCATGAGCACCCTCAGCTGGGACCCCAGTGAGAGTCCCAGCCCAGCCCAGTGACACCCATGTCCCTCCAGGGAGTGTCCCCATGCACAGGAAAGGTGGGAGAGCACAGGACACAGGGGGCCTGGGCAGGTTTTTATTTAAGAAGAAGCAACTCTGGGGGCAGCTGGTTATGAGCTCCAGCACCAGCCAGGGCAGGAACTCTCCCCTCTGGCCACACTGGCTCTGCTCTCAGCAGGGCTGGAGGTCCCTGCTGTGGGGCTCACCCCAAACACCCCCCAGGAGCCCCTGGTACCACTGCCAGGGGCATCCCGGGGCAGGATGGGGCAGTGCCAGCGAGATGCTCCAGGCTGGGCGAGTGCCAGGGCTGGCACAGAGGGGCTGGGGCTGGTGTAGAGGGTGGAGGTGGCAGGTCCCCATGGAGGACTGGGGATGGCAGGGCCCTGTGGGGTGCTCAGGGCTGGAGTGGGGTTGGCCCACCCCAGGCATCCCCTTCTCAGGAAGCGTTGCTGTGCCAGGACCGGAGAGGCGTCACCAAAAGCGAACGCTGACAGCCGGGGCTGGGGAGCCCCAGTGCCCCTGGGGCAGAGGCCAGTTAGTGCAAACGAGGTCTGTATTATTAAAGCTGGAGGCTTCAGGCTGGACGCCCCGGCCCCACCGAGGCTCGGGGAGGCACTGGGGCGGGTGGGGCAGGAGGTGTGGGGGCGCTGGGGCAGGGGCAGGATCGTCTCTCGCCAGCCCCGTCACAAGAGCACACAGGGCTTCTTGGGCTTGGCCGGCGCGGGGTTGAGCACGGCCCTGACGGCCTCGGTGAACACATCCTTGATGCCCTCCTGGTTGAGCGCCGAGCACTCCAGGTACTTGACGGCGCGGATCTGCTTGGACAGGCTGATGCCCTGCTGGGTGGTGATGGGCGCCTGGTTCTGCTCCTTGAGCCGCTTCATGGTCTCGGGGTTGTTCCTCAGATCCTTCTTGGTGCCGACGAGGAGGATGGGCACGCTGGGGCAGTGGTGGCACACCTCAGGGTACCACTTGTGCTTGACGTTCTCGTAGGAGGGCGGGCTGGCGATGGAGAAGCAGATGATGAAGACGTTGGTCTGGGGGTAGGAAAGCGTCCGCAGGCGGTCGTACTCCTCCTGGCCGGCCGTGTCCCACAGGTTTAAGTTAATAGTCCTGCCGTCCACCGTGTTCTGGGCGCTGTAGTTGTCGAACACGGTGGGGATGTACTCCTTGGGGAAGGCGTTGGTGGTGTAGCAGATCAGCAGGCAGGTCTTGCCCACCGCCCCATCTCCCACCACCACGCACTTGATGCTCTGCATCCCGGCGGTCCTGGGGTCCCCTTCAGCAGCCTGGGGGAACAGAAGAGGCTCAGGGAGGGGACGCTCCAGGGCTGGGTCACTGTGGTGCCCCTGCTCTGACACCCCGAGGGCAGAGGCCGCACAGAGGTCACACCCCCTTGGTTCACCCAATGCCTGGATGAGCTTTCCAGGCAGGCACATCCCTCAATGGGGATCTGCCCACCATGACCCAGGGACACGCTTGTGCCACCATGGCCAGTGTGCATGGGACCACATGGTCCCCAGGGTGCTGCACCCATGGCAGCCGGGCTGTGGTGGCACCCCGTGCCATGCCATGCCGTGCCATGCTGTGCCTCCAGCAATGGGATGGAGGGCAGCAGGGCAGGGAGCAGGGGCATATCTGGGCTGTGGGACATCACCATCAGTCCCAGCCCTGATCCTGCCCACACAAGGAGGGCCAGCGCTGCTCCTGGTGGCAGAGGCCGGGCTGGTGCCGTGGCTGGAGTGTGGCTGCTGGCGTGGCCCCCGGAGCCAACGTCCGCTCCAGCTGTGTTTATCCCCAACCCCAGCCGCGTTTTCCTTCCTCAGGTTCCCTCTGCAATTCCCATTAAGGGCTGCATCCTGCTCCTCTTCCTGCCGCTGGCCGAGCCCTGCCCAGCCAAGGCGGGGGCACCCCACGGTGCTGGGGTGGGGAGGTGCCCACCCTGGGGCCGGCAGCCCCTCTCCCACCGGGATCCGGCCACGGGCAGCTGGTGCCCGCCCATGGGATCACACCGGGAGGATGGGAGCCCTCCGGATGTCCCAGTGACAGGCGGGGAGCAGAGGTGCTGGGGCAGAGGAGCCGCAGTGTCCCGGAGTCCTGGGCTGGGGGTCCCCAGAGCCCCCCGAGCCTGCGGGGCTGGGGCAGGGGGAAGGGCCCGAGCCCCGAGCCCCGAGCCCAGGCAGTCCCTGCCCCCTCGCATGGGGAAGTCGCTCTTCCCCTTCCCGCCTGACACGCGGCTTCCTGCGGCCGAGGCTGTGCCGTGACCCCCGCCCTGCCTGGCTGTGCCCTGGCCCCCGAGCCAGCCCCGGGGGCTGCCAGCGCTGCGCCCCCTTCCCCACCGCGGCTGCTTCCCCCGGCAGGGCATCCCCCAGCCCCGGGGGCTGCCAGCGCTGCTCCTCCTTCCCCACCGCGGCTGCTTCCCCCGGCAGGGCATCCCCCAGCCCCGCCGTGCGAGCGGGAGCAGCGGGGCCAGCCAGCCGGGCCCCCATCCCCACCCCCGCAGGAAATCGCCTGCAGGGTCCCAGGGGGCCACAAACACAGTCCCGGCCTTTGGCCTCCAGCTCGGCAGCGAACACAGCCCGGAGCCTTCCTCACACCAGTTTGCACCATTGCTCAGCCCAGGGCAAGCGCAGGGTGGGGTGGTCGAGAAGGGACAGGGGGGACAGCAGGAGCAGCAGGAGAGTGATGGGGACAGGAGCAGTACCAAGACAGTGGGATCAGGATCAAGGAGACCAGGACAGGGGGAGAAGGAACTGGATCAGGAGGAGCTGGAGCAGGACAGTGGGGGAAGGACGTGTATCAGAGCAGTGAGAGCAGGAGCAGAAGGAGAAGGAGCAGGGCAGTGGGAGGAACAGGATCATGGGACCAGGATCAGGACTAGGAGACCAAGGTCCCTCCATGGCTGCACAGGGCCACGCTCAGGGACATGCACCTTCCACAGGGGCTGTAACTGCCCCCCACTGCCCTGTGCCCCTTCTGTCCTCTGCCAGGGCTCCCAGGGCTGGGGTTACCCCAGGGCAGCCCCTGGAGAGGGACACAGCTGCCTCTGTCACCCCGAGGCCCCATCGGGCCCATCTGACTCAGTCTGGACCCAAAGCAGCTCTGAGCACCAGCCCTGTGCCCAGCCCGCAGTGGGACATGGCACACACTGCTCGTGGGCCCAAACCCTGCACCCCCAAACTGACTGTGGGCACTTTGGGGTGAGCTGCACCTGGCAGGAACCATCCCTATCCCATCCCATCCCATCCCCATCCTATTCCCATCCCCATCCCATCCCCATCCCCATCCCATCCCCATCCCCATCCCATCCCCATCCTATTCCCATCCCCATCCCATCCCCATCCCCATCCCATCCCCATCCCCATCCCATCCCCATCCCATCCCCATCCCATCCCCATCCCATCCCCATCCTCATCCCCATCCCATCCCCATCCCCATCCCCATCCCATCCCCATCCTATTCCCATCCCCATCCCATCCCCATCCCCATCCCATCCCCATCCCATCCCATCCCCATCCCATCCCCATCCCCATCCCATCCCCATCCCCATCCCATCCCCATCCCATCCCCATCCCATCCCCATCCCATCCCCATCCTCATCCCCATCCCATCCCCATCCCCATCCCCATCCCATCCCCATCCTATTCCCATCCCCATCCCATCCCCATCCCCATCCCATCCCCATCCCCATCCCATCCCCATCCTATTCCCATCCCCATCCCATCCCCATCCCCATCCCATCCCCATCCCATCCCCATCCCATCCCCATCCTCATCCCCATCCCATCCCCATCCTCATCCCCATCCCATCCCCATCTCCATCCCCATCCCATCCCCATCCCCATCCCAGTGCAGAGGAAACACTCGTGCCCATGAGAGCATCACCACCCGGGAAGTGAGAGGGGGAGGAAAGGAGGAGGAAGAGGAGGAGGAGGAGGGGCTGGAGGCCAGGGTCCCTTGTCCATCACCCAGCACCTCGGGGGTGTGGAGCCCCAGAGTGCCCCCAGGTTTGTCACCAGCACACAGCAAACGTGGGCACACACAGTGCACGGGCAGGACCCGAGGGTCACACGGGAGCGTTTTGGCTCCTGCCAGCCCTGGCACTGCCAGCCCCAGGTACGAGGTGCCCGTGGCACAGGGAGGGGACCTGCAGGCACAGCGCACACTCCCAGGGCAAATGTCTCTCTGAGGAGGGGGCGTTGTTAGGGCAGAGCCCCGGCAGCAGCTCCAGCTCTGTCTGGGTGCCAGGGAGGGGATGTGGCTGCCAGGGGGCTCTGGCTCTGTCACAACCAAGGTTTGCAGCCACAGCCACCACATCACGGTCCCGACCGGTCCCCACAGCCCCAGCCAAGCCCCCGACTCACATCCACCTTCCCAGGGAGGGTGAGGAGGGAGCTGTGCCCTGCCTCCTGACCCCCTGTGTCCCCCAGCAGGGACAGGACCCTGCCAAAGGAGCCCCGTTCCAGACAGGGCAGGGGTTGCCCAGTGGCATCCTCGTGGTGCCAGGCAGGGGCTGGAGATCACCCGGTCCCTGCAGCCACCCTGGGGCTCCCGGGGTCCCGCTGCCCTGGAGGCCGGGATGGGATGGCCGGGGACACTGGGTGGGTGCCTGGCCCTGGTGTGCCCCCACCACCGCTGCCAGCTCCGCCGCCGGCACAAGGCCAGCTCTGTTCTCCCAGGAAATCCGCGGCCGGCAGCGATTTAACCCCTTCTGGCCCCGGGTCAAAGCGGCCTCGTGGGGCAGAGGGGACATCCCGCGGGGACACAGCCCGTGGGGGCACCTGCCCCTTCCAGCCCCGCGGGAGGGCCCGGGAAAGGAAGGAAGGAAGGAAGGGTGGGAGCACGGGGGGCTGCACCGAGCCCTGCACCCCGAACCCAGCCACGCTCCTCACTGGGGGGCACTGGGATGGTGTTTGGGTGCTGGGGAGGGGGGACAGCAAGGGGGCTGTGGGTGACACACAGAGCTCCCCCCTCCCTCCCACGGCCACCCCCCGGCACGGGAAAAGAGACTCATCTCTTCAGCAGAAAAGGGAAGCAAAACCCTCTGCCAGCGCTCCCGGCCGGGGCAGCCCCCGGGGGTTTCCGCCGGGGAAGCGGAGGAGCAGCCGCCCCCGTGAGCTCCCTGTCCCACGGCCCCAAAACTGACCCGACCTCCCCGAACCCACGTGCAGCCCCAGGCACCCCCTTCCTACACCACAGCCACCGGCACACCGCACTTCGGGCACTCACACCCACCGAGCCCCACCCTGTGCGCCCTGCCCTGCCCCGGGCCCCCCTCCCCGGGCCCCCCTCCCCGGGCACCCCTCCCTGGGCACCCCTCCCTGGGCACCCCTCCCCAGCCGCCGGCTCCATCCCGGCCCGAGGGACGTGCCCATGCCGGGGGTCACCAGCCCCCGTCACTGGGGTCACTCCTGCCCGGTGGGGGCTGGCACAGCATTGGCCCCCCAGCACTGCTGCCAGCAGAAAGAGAAAATTAATAACACTACTAAAATCTCTAAATGCCAAGCAGGGACCCTAGGGGCTCCAAGGCCATGGTGGGGACCCTCAGGGCACCCCCAGCTGTGCCCCAGGCTCTGCCGTGGCAGCTAAAATAACCTCCATGCTGAGTCGGAGGATTTTGATTTCCCTCATTTTCCAGCTGTCGTGACTAATTTCCTCATTTTATTTCCCTCCCAGGCCAGGTCCCGCTCTGCCCCTTGCCATGGCCACAGCCACTCCCGGCCCCTGGCTTCTGCTCCAGGCACTGCCAAAGCTCTGCAGCTCCAGGGCTGGAGCCAGGAGCTGGTCCAGGCCCTCAAGGGGATGTGATGACCCCTCCTTAACCTGGCCACTGTTCCAGCAACCACAGTGCTGGCATCAGGGGCATCCTGGGTGATGGATGATGGATGGATGGATGGATGGATGATGGATGGATGGATGATGGATGGATGATGGATGGATGATGGATGATGGATGGATGGATGGATGGATGATGGATGGATGATGGATGGATGGATGATGGATGGATGGATGGATGATGGATGATGGATGGATGGATGGATGGATGATGGATGGATGGATGGATGATGGATGGATGGATGGATGGATGGATGGATGGAAAATGGATGGATGATGGATGGATGGATGGATGATGGATGGATGGATGGATGATGGATGGATGGATGATGGATGGATGGATGATGGATGGATGGATGGATGATGGATGGATGGATGGATGGATGGATGATGGATGATGGATGATGGATGGATGGATGGATGATGGATGGATGATGGATGGATGGATGGATGGATGGATGGATGATGGATGGATGGATGGATGGATGATGGATGGATGATGGATGGATGGATGATGGATAGATCCATGGATCCATGAATGGATGGATGATGGATGGATGGATGGATGGATGGATGGATGGATGATGGATGATGGATGGATGATGGATGGATAGATCCATGGATCCATGAATGGATGGATGATGGATGGATGGATGGATGGATGGATGGATGATGGATGGATGGATGGATGGATGATGGATGATGGATGGATGGATGGATGGATGGATGATGGATGGATGGATGATGGATGGATGGATGATGGATGGATGGATGGATGATGGATGGATGGATGGATGGATGGATGGATGGAAAATGGATGGATGATGGATGGATGGATGGATGATGGATGGATGGATGGATGATGGATGGATGGATGATGGATGGATGGATGATGGATGGATGGATGGATGATGGATGGATGGATGGATGGATGGATGATGGATGATGGATGATGGATGGATGGATGGATGATGGATGGATGATGGATGGATGGATGGATGGATGGATGATGGATGGATGGATGGATGGATGATGGATGGATGATGGATGGATGATGGATGGATGGATGATGGATAGATCCATGGATCCATGAATGGATGGATGATGGATGGATGGATGGATGGATGGATGGATGGATGATGGATGATGGATGGATGATGGATGGATAGATCCATGGATCCATGAATGGATGGATGATGGATGGATGGATGGATGGATGGATGGATGATGGATGGATGGATGATGGATGGATGGATGGATGGATGATGGATGGATGGATGATGGATAGATCCATGGATCCATGAATGGATGGATGGAGCCAGGCAGGCCAGGCCAGGCTCCATGGCCTCCAGAGGAGCTGCCAGTGGGTCCCAGTGATGAGAGGCAGTACCGTGCTGCTCCGGCACCTCTCTGGGCCAAACCAAACCAAACCAAACCAAACCAAACCAAACCAAACCAAACTAAACCAAACCACACCAAACCCATTGCCACGCACGAGGGCACAGCCCACACCTGCACCTGCAGCCAGCACTGCCCAGCACCTCCACAACTGCCCAGAGACGCTCCTGGCACCCGTGGCCCTGATGCCAGCCCCCTCCCACCACAGCCTGTCCCCATAGGCCACAAACGGTACCTCGGTACCTCAGTGGTTTCCCTGGAGCTAAGTGGAGCAGCCCAGCAGCCCCCAGCCCCAGCACCATCCACACCCCCTCAGGCTCCAGGGGGCCCAAGGTCCCCGTGCTGACTGAGTGACCCAGTGACCTCGGGGGACACCCAGGGGGACCCCATGACAAGCACCCACTGCAGGCACCCCCACCGCAGGGACAGCCCTGTCCGTTGTCCTGGCTGCTGCACGTTGTGACAGCGCCTCAAGGGATGTGTGGGGTGAGAGGGGGTCGGGGTGAGTGCAGGGGGGACAGTGCAGGGGTCAGGGGGTCAGTGCACTGGAATAGTGCTGGAGGCATCACTGGGGTCAGTGGGGCAGTGCAGGGGGGACAGTGCAGAGGGTCATACAGAGAGGCCGGGGGGTCATTGCAGGGCGGTCGGGGGTCAGTGCAGGGGGTCAGTCCGGGGGTCCCGCGGGCCGTGCAGCGCCCCCCGGTGTCGGCGCAGCCCCTGCAGCGCCGGGCCCGCCAGCGGGGCGGGGGTGCGGCTGCGGCTTCGGCGGGTGCGGGCCGGGACTGGGGGTCCCGCTCTGTTTGTGTCCCCGCTCTGTGTCCCCGCTCTGTCCCGGCTGCTGCCGGCCCCGCTCCGCCCTGAACTCCGCTCGCCCGGCACCCCGTTATCCCGGCTGTCCCGTTATCCCTGCTGTCCTGTTATCCCCGGCTGTCCCGTTACCCCTGCTGTCCCGTTATCCCGGCTGTCCCGTTATCCCTGCTGTCCCGTTACTCCTGCTGTCCCGTTACTCCTGCTGTCCCGCTAACCCCGGCGGTCCCCCTATCCCCGGAGCTCCGTTATCCGAGCCCGTTCCCCCGGGCAGTCCCGTTATCCCCGCGGTCCCGCTCCGGGCGGGTCCCGCTGCCGCCGCCCCCGCCCTGGCCCCGGCAGGCGGCTCCTCCCGGCTCGGAGCCGGCCCGGCCCGGCGGGGACCCCCGGTACCACCCCCCGTTCCCGGAGCCCCCGGCCCGCACTCACCCCGGGGCATGGCGGGGCCGGCGCAGCAGCGGCAGCGGCAGCAGGACGAAGAGCAGGGCGAAGAGCAGCAGGAGGAGGAGGAGGAGGAGGAGGAGGAGGAAGTCTGCGGCCGCCTCCTCCGCCGCCCCGGGCGGTCCCGCGGAGAAACTTCCCCCGCCGCGCCCGGCCCCCCGCGCCCGCCGCTTCCTTCCTCGGGCCCGGCGCCCTGCGCCATCGCCCGGGGCTGCGGGCACTGCACGGGGCTGCGGGCACCGCCACGGGGCTGCGGGCACCGGGACGGGGCTGCGGCGGAGGCTGCGGCGGGCCCGGGGCAGGACCCCGGGGCAGGACCCCCCGGCACCGCCCCGAGCAGCGCCCTGCAGCCCCCGGGGCGGGCGGGAAGCCGGGACCCTCCTCCTCCGCCTGCGCCCACCCCTGAGCCCCCAAACCGCAATCCTGAGCCCCCATCCCTGAGCCCCCAAACCGCAATCCTGAGCCCCCATCCCTGAGCCCACCTCTGACCCCATCCCTGAGCCCACCCCTGAGCCCCCAAACCTCTCTCCTGCCCCCCCACCCCTGGCACTCATCCCTGACCCTCAGCTCTGAATCCCCGACCCCTGACACTTCCCCGCCACTCACCCCGTCCCTCCCGCTGGGGACAGGGACACAACGGAGCGGCCACTGCCCACCTAGGGCGACCGGGGCTCTGGTGGGGAGCCCACCCCACTCGGGGCTACCTGGGGACTCGGGGACTGATGGTGGGAGGAGGTGACACCCCCTGCCCTAGGATGGGTGACAGCACACTGGGGACCAGCTGCCCCTGGGGGCACCCCAAGGGGAACAGGGGGTGCCGGGGCTATTGCGGGAGTGCCCTGCCCACACCCGGCATCTACCCGACACCAAACGGACACTGGACATCAGCCCGGACATAAACCAGCCCGTGTGCCAGCCTGGGCACTCGCCGTGGGGCCACGAGAGGCCAGCCTGGGACCCCCACCCCAGAGCGGGGCACCTGGCAGGGAGGAGCCTGCTCCGGGCACAAGGGTGACACTTCTCGAGTGACAGAGTGGGATGGGATGTGAGCAGTGGGACACGCTGGGTGTGAGCAGTGGGACACACGGGATGTGAGCAGTGGGACACACGGGATGTGAGCAGTGGGACACACGGTGGATGTGAGCAGTGGGACACACGGGGTGTGAGCAGTGGGACACACGGGGTGTGAGCAGTGGGACACACGGGATGTGAGCAGTGGGACACACGGGATGTGAGCAGTGGGACACACGGGGTGTGAGCAGTGGGACACACGGGGTGTGAGCAGTGGGACACACGGGGTGTGAGCAGTGGGACACGCTGGATGTGAGCAGTGGGACACACAGGGTGTGAGCAGTGGGACACACGGGATGTGAGCAGTGGGACACGCTGGGTGTGAGCAGTGGGACACGCTGGATGTGAGCAGTGGGACACGCTGGATGTGAGCAGTGGGACACACGGGGTGTGAGCAGTGGGACACACGGGGTGTGAGCAGTGGGACACACGGGATGTGAGCAGTGGGACACACAGGGTGTGAGCAGTGGGACACGCTGGATGTGAGCAGTGGGACACACGGGGTGTGAGCAGTGGGACACACGGGGTGTGAGCAGTGGGACACACGGGGTGTGAGCAGTGGGACACGCTGGATGTGAGCAGTGGGACACACGGGGTGTGAGCAGTGGGACACACGGGGTGTGAGCAGTGGGACACACAGGGTGTGAGCAGTGGGACACACGGGGTGTGAGCAGTGGGACACACGGGGTGTGAGCAGTGGGACACACGGGGTGTGAGCAGTGGGACACACGGGGTGTGAGCAGTGGGACACACGGGGTGTGAGCAGTGGGACACACGGGGTGTGAGCAGTGGGACACGCTGGATGTGAGCAGTGGGACACACGGGATGTGAGCAGTGGGACACACGGGATGTGAGCAGTGGGACACGCTGGATGTGAGCAGTGGGACACACGGGGTGTGAGCAGTGGGACACACGGGGTGTGAGCAGTGGGACACACGGGGTGTGAGCAGTGGGACACACGGGGTGTGAGCAGTGGGACACACAGGGTGTGAGCAGTGGGACACGCTGGATGTGAGCAGTGGGACACACGGGATGTGAGCAGTGGGACACACGGGGTGTGAGCAGTGGGACACACGGGATGTGAGCAGTGGGACACACAGGGTGTGAGCAGTGGGACACACGGGGTGTGAGCAGTGGGACACACGGGGTGTGAGCAGTGGGACACACAGGGTGTGAGCAGTGGGACACACGGGGTGTGAGCAGTGGGACACACGGGTGTGAGCAGTGGGACACGCTGGATGTGAGCAGTGGGACACGCTGGATGTGAGCAGTGGGACACACAGGATGTGAGCAGTGGGACACACGGGATGTGAGCAGTGGGACACACGGGTGTGAGCAGTGGGACACACGGGATGTGAGCAGTGGGACACGCTGGGTGTGAGCAGTGGGACACACGGGGTGTGAGCAGTGGGACACACGGGGTGTGAGCAGTGGGACACACGGGGTGTGAGCAGTGGGACACACGGGATGTGAGCAGTGGGACACACAGGGTGTGAGCAGTGGGACACGCTGGATGTGAGCAGTGGGACACACGGGGTGTGAGCAGTGGGACACGCTGGGTGTGAGCAGTGGGACACGCTGGGTGTGAGCAGTGGGACACACGGGATGTGAGCAGTGGGACACGCTGGATGTGAGCAGTGGGACACACGGGGTGTGAGCAGTGGGACACACGGGGTGTGAGCAGTGGGACACACGGGGTGTGAGCAGTGGGACACACGGGATGTGAGCAGTGGGACACGCTGGATGTGAGCAGTGGGACACACGGGGTGTGAGCAGTGGGACACGCTGGATGTGAGCAGTGGGACACACGGGGTGTGAGCAGTGGGACACACGGGGTGTGAGCAGTGGGACACACGGGATGTGAGCAGTGGGACACACGGGATGTGAGCAGTGGGACACACGGGGTGTGAGCAGTGGGACACACGGGATGTGAGCAGTGGGACACACGGGGTGTGAGCAGTGGGACACGCTGGATGTGAGCAGTGGGACACACGGGGTGTGAGCAGTGGGACACACGGGGTGTGAGCAGTGGGACACGCTGGGTGTGAGCAGTGGGACACACGGGGTGTGAGCAGTGGGACACACGGGGTGTGAGCAGTGGGACACACAGGGTATGAGCAGTGGGACACACGGGGTGTGAGCAGTGGGACACACTGGATGTGAGCCTTCCGTCCGGTCGTAGGCTGGTGGCCTCCGGGCACTGGTGGCCACAGAGTACGCTGCCCGGGAGGTGTGACAGCTCTAGGACATGTTGGGATTTCCTCAACCCCACTGCGAACAATGAATCCACGTCTCTGTGCCCAGAGAGCGAGGGTGTTGTGACATGGGGTGCTCTGAGGTGCCAGGTGTGTGACAGCCCCCGGGGCGGGCCGTGTCCCCTGGCCGTGTCCCCGGGGCTCGGTCGCCCCCCGGGCTCAGCCCCGCTCCTGCCATTCCCCGCGGTGCCCACCAGAGGTCGCTGCGGGCCAGCGCCGCGCGCGCGGGCGGGAGCGGGGGCGTGGCCACACGGGCGCCCTTTGGCTCCGCCTCCAGGGCGTGGCCCTCCGGCGCTCGGCCCCGCCCCCTGTCAGCGCGCGCGCGGCGGCGCCAGGGCCCGGTGCGTAGGGCGGCGCGCGGGGGGGGGGCGGACGAGACCACCACGGCTGCGGGGGGGTTTGCGGGGCTGTCCCGGCACAGACACAGCGGGGTTTTGCGGGGGGCACCGCCGCGAGAAGGCGGCGGAGGGACGGAGCGGGCCGCGGAGATGGCAGCGGAGGCGGCGGGAAGGAGGGTTACCCCGGCAGGGCGGCCCGGGACCGGCGGGGTTACCCCGGGAACAGACCACTGAGGGCGGGGGGACTGGGGCTGTCCCGGGCGAGACGACTGCGGCGGGGGGGGAGGCTGTCCTGGGAGAGACCACTGCGGGGCGGGGGGGGCAGAGGGTTCCGGTAGCCGGTGCGCGGCCGCAGCTCGCGGCGGTGCCGGGATTCCGGGATAGCCGGGACAGCCGGGATACCGGGATAACCGGGACACCCGCCGCCCCTCAGCCGGTGCCGATGCCGAGGAGCAGCTGACGGCGGCGGGGACGCGGAAATGGAGCCGCGGCCGGGCCGGGCCGTGCGGGCGCTGTGCGGCCTCTTCCTCCTGCTCGTCCTCCTGCTCCTGCAGCATCCCGGCCGCGCCGAGCGGGCCCCGGGCTCGCACCTGGACGACTCGGCCATCGCAGGTGAGCCCTACCCGCCCCGTTCTGGGCCATTCCTCGGGGTTCCGGGCAGGAGCTGCGGTGAGCCCGCTCCGGACCTGGTAACATTCCCGGTTTGTTTCCGCGGCTCCTCGGGTCAGAAGTTTTCAATTTCAGCTCAGTTGCAATGTTGCGCTCTTGGGTAAATGGCATCGACTGGGACCGCTTGGCGGGATTTGAGATTATTCATGTTATTTAACTTGTTTACGCTGTGGGAATGAGAGCCTGGCAGGGAGCTCGGGATGGTGCCGAGAACCCCGGGGTTTGTTGGGTTTTGGGGCCGTTCCCTCTGTGGGACCCCCAGGCAGGAGCGATCCCACCCGAGGAGCACAGGCAGCCCAAAAACCAACCATGGGCACTGTGCTTGCCCCTTCCCATCCCCTCCACCCCAAAACCAACCATGGGCACTCTGCTTGCCCCTTCCCATCCCCTCCACCTCCAAACCAACCCTGGGCACTCTGCTTACCCCTTCCCATCCCCTCCACCCCAAAAACCAACCATGGGCACTCTGCTTGCCCCTTCCCATCCCCTCCACCCCAAAACCAACCATGGGCACTCTGCTTGCCCCTTCCCATCCCCTCCACCCCCAAACCAACCCCGGGCCAAAGGGAAGCCAAGCCCCGGGACCCGGTGCGTTTCCCCCGTGCTTTTCCCGGCTGGTGGCATCTCCGTGGGCTCCGTGTCCTTGTGGCAGTGCCCGAGGTCAGCTGGACCTGGCCATAGACCCGGCTGTGAGCCTGGGCCGGGCCGGGACCCCCAGGGACAGCCCCGGAGGGCACAGGGAGCCGGGAGCGGCTCCGGGTGCCGGGAACGCCGGGCACAGGGAATGGGGAGCACCGGGAATGCCGAGCCCTGCTCGCTGCTCCGGGCCAGGGGAGACAGGAGAGGTTTCCTTGGGCTGGGCTACAGGGAAAAGGGTTTGGGTGATGTCGGGGTGTTGGTGTTGGGATGGAAGGTGGCGCAGGGAAAGGTTTGGCTGTGTGTGCGTTGTTGGGAGCGGGGCAAGGAGCGGCTGTGGGATCGGCAGAGCCTGGTGTGTGAGTCCTGGGGCTGTAGGCATCAGCAGAGCCCGGTGTGTGAGCCCTGGGATCAGCAGAGCCCGGTGTGTGAGCCCTGGGATCGGCACAGCCCGGTGTGTAATTCCTGGGATCGGCACAGCCCGGTGTGTGTGAGCCCTGGGATCGACAGAGCCTGGTGTGTGATTCCTGGGATCGGCACAGCCCGGTGTGTGTGAGTCCTGGGATCGGCACAGCCCGGTGTGTGTGAGTCCTGGGATCGGCAGAGCCCGGTGTGTGATTCCTGGGATCGGCAGAGCCCGGTGTGTGATTCCTGGGATCGGCACAGCCCGGTGTGTGATTCCTGGGATCGGCACAGCCCGGTGTGTGATTCCTGGGATCGGCACAGCCCGGTGTGTGCGAGCCCTGGGATCGGCACAGCCCGGTGTGTGTGATTCCTGGGATCGGCACAGCCCGGTGTGTGCGAGCCCTGGGATCGGCACAGCCCGGTGTGTGATTCCTGGGATCGGCAGAGCCCGGTGTGTGTGATTCCTGGGATCGGCACAGCCCGGTGTGTGATTCCTGGGATCGGCACAGCCCGGTGTGTGAGCTCTGGGATCGGCACAGCCCGGTGTGTGATTCCTGGGATTGGCAGAGCCCGGTGTGCGAGCCCTGGGATCGGCACAGCCCGGTGTGTGAGCCCTGGGATCGGCACAGCCCGGTGTGTGTGATTCCTGGGATCGGCACAGCCCGGTGTGTGTGAGCCCTGGGATCGGCAGAGCCCGGTGTGTGTGAGCCCTGGGATCGGCAGAGCCCGGTGTGTGTGATTCCTGGGATCGGCACAGCCCGGTGTGTGTGATTCCTGGGATCAGCAAAGCCCGGTGTGTGATTCCTGGGATCGGCACAGCCCGGTGTGTGCGAGCCCTGGGATCGGCACAGCCCGGTGTGTGATTCCTGGGATCGGCAGAGCCCGGTGTGTGTGATTCCTGGGATCGGCAGAGCCCGGTGTGTGTGAGCCCTGGGATCGGCAGAGCCCGGTGTGTGATTCCTGGGATCGGCACAGCCCGGTGTGTGTGATTCCTGGGATCGGCAGAGCCCGGTGTGTAATTCCTGGGCTGCTCCCTCCCAGCCAGGGATGGGCTCTGTCTCTCGCTCCGGCTGTCCCCACAACCAGGGGCTCCTCACCCCCTCTGCCTGGGCTGCTCCTGCACCCTCGGGCCGGTTCACATCCAGTGTGCTCCACTAAGGAAACTGGATCTCTGCAGTCCTTCTGAAGCGAGGTTTGTGCCTCCAAGGAATTTCCAGCGCAGTTATTTTTGGAGGCCCTGCAGAAGTGTGGCAGCCTGGGTGATTCAGCTGCTGGCTCTGCTCTTGGCGAGCGGAGGCAGCCCCGGGCTCCCAAAAATCTGCTGGAACGGCTGTTCCTGCTGGACACTGCTGTGGCTCGCTCTGGGCCGTGTTCTGGTCACTGCAGCCTCCCCAGCCCTGCAGGGATTCCTGGCTGGAGCCCCAGTGGGCAGGGATGGGTCGGGGGGTTGGTGTCCCCTGCTCCGTGGGGCTCAGCTCCGCGCTCTCCCGGCCCTCGGGCTTTGGGCTGCTGGAGCTGTCGCTCCGGTTCACAGCAGGCAATGTCCTCAGCCGGCCCTGGAGGCTTTTCCTGCTGTTCTCCCTGGAAGCAGAAGGTGTTGGCTGCTCGGTGTGAGGCAGAGGTGAGTGCTGGACGCCGTTCTGAAAGCGAAAGCGCTGCGTTTCAGCGCGCTTTCCAACGTGCAAAGGTGCTTTTGAAAAAATCCTGCAACTCGAGTGGTGAAATGTCAGCCCGGGGAAGGTGTCTGCAGGGAGCTGCTGCACTTGTCGGGCTGCTGAACTCCTCTGCACACCCAGGGGATGCATCAGCAGCTTTTACAGAGGATTAGTGAATGATCCCCGCTCCTGGGGTGCATTTTTAAGCAGGAGTTTGAAACGGGAGGGTTTATCCATGCAGGAAAATCAGAGTTGGTGACTGAACCCTGGGGAAAACCAGATTTTCTCCTGGCTTTGACTCACTCCGAGGCCTTAATCTTTGCTCTGTAATCTTTTCCTGCCGGGATCAGGTGGAGCCTTGGTTCCCCTCGCAGCACAGGGGCCATTTCACAAGGTGTGGGGTTTGGAGCCCCCGGCCCTGCCCCGCGCAGGTTCGGGCTCCTGCTGCTGTCACAGGATGTGTGACCGGCCCCTCGGCATTGTTTGCACCCGCCCTGGTTATTTTTAGCCCGAATTTGTCAGGCTGCAGCCTGGCCCGGGACCTTTTCACACCCCCGAAAGGGTCAGGCGGGGCTCCTCGGGGACACACTGGACTTTCAGGGATTTTTTTTCTCCCTCTTTCTGCTCATTCGCTGTAATCTGGCCGTTGCCCAAATCAGCCGGGTTCTGGTCCTTTTTCTGGTCCTTTTTCTGGTCCTTATCAGAACATCCTGCAGGGTTTGTGGCCAATGTTTTCACATATTGTGGCCCATCAAAAACGTGACCCATTGTTTGGGTCTAAAGTCTTAAATTTAATCTGAAATACTCCTCTCAATTGGCTCTTCCTCTTTAAATCACACCACTGGAACCGGTCTGTGGGATTTAGGGTTATTTTTGTTTTAATTGGTTGCTCTCTGTGCAGCCCAGCACAGGTGGGCACTTCCAGGTGTGTTTGTGGGAGATCCAGGGAGAAGTGGCTGTGGGGATTTGGGTGGCTGTGGGGATTTGGGTTCATCCCTGGTCCCCTTCATGGTGACATTTCCCCTGCAGCTCCAGACCTGCCCATGGCCCTGCAGTGATGTGGGAGTGCTGCCAGTCTGCCTGAGCTTTATTTCAGTGTGTGTGGAATTCCTGGGCTCTGCATCCACAGGGATGTCTGGGGCCTCCCTGTGCAGGCACCCCAGAGGCAAGTCAGGGATCGTGGTGTGGATTTTCCCTTCCCTGCAGCAGTGCAGAGCTGGGCTCTGAGCCCTGTGTGGGGATTGGGGCATTTTTGGGTGATGTGGAGCTCCTGTGAGGGCTGGCACAGGTTTGGTGGCTTTTCCTCTTGCCACAGCAGCTCCTCTTCCTTTCTCCTCCTCCTGCCTCCCTGTCTCATCCCTCCATCACAACATTTCTTGAGTCATCTTTGCTCTTCTCCAAGTGGTTAAAAATCAGGTTAAAAACACTTGCTGGTAGTGTGGGTGTGCAGAGCTGGGGGCTGTGCCCAGGGCTGGGTCTGTGTGCCTGCAGCACCTGGAGCTGCCCCTGAGCCCAGGGCCCATCCTGGGGGACTAAGAACTCCACTGCAGAACCTCTGCCCTGGCAAGTGATGGGTTTGGGCTTGAACCTGCAGTGACAGCTTTTGGCACCTGGGCAGGAGCCTCAGGGGAGCCTTTGGGAGCTCAGGGATGGCTCATCCTGGACAGGCTGGGGCTCCATCCTTCCATGGACCTGTGGGGTTTATTCAGCAGCCTCTGAGCCCTCCTTGCTTTGACACAATGCCTCTTACAGGAGATTTTGCTGTTAATTCCTCCAAGGGATGCACGTTCACTGAGTAGAAGCTGCACCTGTGAGGAGCAGCTTGGGCTGGGCGAGGGAGGTGAAGCAGTTGTGGGAATGCTTGGAGAACTGTGCCAGGAATTAGTGGCTGTCCTTCCCCAGCTCAGCTGGAAGCCCCAGTGCATTGCATGGCCTTGGCTTCCTTCGGGAACAGAGCTCATCTCCAGGAACTGCCATTCTGAGAGCTGGAAAGTTTGTGTTTTGGCAGCAAGCTGGCCTCGTGTGGAGGAGGAGGAGCAGGGCTGACTGGGCAGCACTGGGGCTGCTGGGGAGCTCCTGGCTCCCTCCAGCTCATTCCCTTCCCTGCTTGGCCCAGAAACCTGGAGTAATGCTCTGCTGGATCGGAGAGAGCATCTTAATTTAATTTCTTGTTGGATGTATTTATTCATTCCCTTGGAAAGCAGCTCTGTCCGTGTCTGCCGTGCCCCTGGGGTGGTCCCTTCCCACAGGAGCTGCTGGGACAGTGCAGGGACACTCCTGGAGCTGCAGGGACAGTGCTGGGACACTGCAGGGACAGTGCTGGGACGGTGCTGGGGCTGCATCTCCTGCTCCAATGTGGGTTTTTGGGGTTGGCCTTTCCCCCAGTGAAAGGGGCAGGGATACACATCCACGTGGGCAGTCCAGGGCAGCAATCCTGTCCTTTCCATGCTTTGCTGGGTGCATGTGTGTAAATGTGGGATGGAGCAGTAAGTGTGGCAGGCTGTCCTGGTATTTAGGGGCTGCCCAGGGAGGTTTGCAGTGCCCATCCCTGCAGGTGGCACCTGGAGGTGGCACTCAGGGTGACAAGGTGGCCATGGGCACAGCTGGGACTGCCTGGGCTGGGAGGGATTTTCCAGCCTCAGGGATTTGGGGATTCTGGCCTTTGTTAGTAAAAAATCCCTTTCTGTGAGCAGGTGACTGGAAAGCAGCAGTTTTCCCTGAGGTTACCCCTGTCCTGCTGCTTGTCCCACTTGGAGGCTGTGCTGCTGGAGGAGGTGCTGGCAGTGACTTGTGTCCCTGGTGGTTCCAAGCCCAGGGTCAGTGCCAGGCCTGGACTGTGCCCAGCCTGGCATTCTGCTCCCCAGAGCCCTCATTGCACAAACTTATTAGTGCTAAGAAAGCTCTTTCCTTCATTAATTAGCTTTGCTTTGTGTCCAGAGAGGGAGAAATGAACTCCTGAGCAGGCAGCAGAGTTGTGGCTCTCCCTGGGCAGCTCTGGATTCCTGCTGGGAAGGAATTCCCAAAGGATTCTTTTGGGACCAGGATACTCCTGGCTGTGGGGAGCCCTGCTGGGCATCACTGGAGATCATCCAGGAGATGCTGCAAACAGGAGATGGGACCTTGGCTGCTCCTGGGGGGAGGTCTGGGCATCCCCCTGCCCCCAGCAGGGAATTACATCATCCCTGCTTGTGCCAGGCAGGTGCTGCTGGGCAGGAATTGTTCCTGAGGGTGGGCAGGGCTGGGTGGGATCTGGGGCAGGAATTGTTCCCTGGCAGGGTGGGCAGGGCTGGGTGGGATCTTGGGCAGGAATTGTTCCCTGGCAGGGTGGGCAGGGCTGGGTGGGATCTTGGGCAGGAATTGTTCCCTGGCAGGGTGGGCAGGGCTGGGTGGGATCTGGGGCAGGAATTGTTCCCTGGCAGGGTGGGCAGGGCTGGCACAGGGTGCCCAGAGCAGCTGTGGCTGCCCCTGGATCCCTGGAATGTTCAGTTCCAGGCTGGACACTGGGGGTGGACATTGGGGACAGTGGGAGGTGTCCCTGCCATGGCAGGGGTGGCACTGAGGGCTCTGAGGTCCCTTCCAGCCCCAGCCAGCGTGGGATGCTGTGAATAATGGGGGTTTTGGCTTCTCTCCTGCCTTCTCCCTGTTACCAGGTGCAGCCCTGGGCCTGCTGCTTTTCCCTCCCACTCTCCAGACTCTTTGCTGGAACCTGGGGAAGTTTCCTGTGGAGGCAGCGCTGTCCTGCTGAGTCCTCTGCTCTGCTGCCATGGCTCATCCAAGCTGGGCTCTCTGAACACTTTAATTTTCCCTCACTTGGTTTCCCAGCCCCTGCAGCCATCCCTGATTAATCCTGTGGCACCCCCAGAGCTGGGTTTGGTGTCAGGAGCTGGTGCTGGCAGGGATGAGGGGCTCTTTAATTAAAGCCATTGCTCTGTCACTGCTGCAGCACAGGGGAGCCCTGGGGAGCTCCTGCCTCACTCTGTGCCTGTGCCAGGGCCTGCCCACCCTGCCAGGAGCAATTCCTAATTCCCAGTGTCCCCTCCAGCCCTGCCCCTTCCCTGTGTGCTGTCCCTCCCTTGTCCCCAGTCCCTCTCAGCTCTCCTGGAGCCCCTTCAGGCCCTGGCAGGGCTCTGAGCTCTCTGCAATAATCCAAATAATGCAGTTAATGACAAGGAGTGATGGCAGCACTGTGTCCAGCAGCTTTTCCTGGCAGTCCTGGTTGACATCCCCAGCTCTGCAGCGGATGGAAAACCTTGAGAGGAGCAAAGGAAGTCATTAGGGAGCTGTGTGTGCTTCTGTCCCTGCCTGTCCCTGCTTGTTTTCCCTCCATGAAATAGTACCAGGATGCTTGTTTGTTTGGATTAGGGACCTATTTTTAAGTAACCCATTTTTTCCACTTTGGAAAATGCATTAACTCACTGTGTGTCATGGAATCTGTGGAGTTTGACTTTGGGATCCTCCAAGTGCTCCTTGGAAGTCTCTCACCAGCCTGAGTGCTTGTCTCTGGCACTATATCTATTTTTTTTTTTTAATATATATTATTATCTCCACCTTGCTGAGGTTTGCTGTGAGAGGCACTCGCAGGATCCACAGAGGCACTCCCTTGGAAGTGCCCCTTGTCCCACCAGGGAGCTCTGCCCATTCTCAGTTCCAGCACCCCTCACCTCCTCTGGGATTTGGGGATTGCTGATCCCAGCAGCTCTCAGCAAGTGGAAGCAGCAGCAGTGCAGGGAATGGGGATGTTGGGTAACACACACACATTTTGCAGGCAGAGACACTGTTTGTGTACCCAGAGTTTGCTTTTCCCTGAAGGAGTGAGTTTTAAGGTCAGTTTGATTCT
The DNA here is from genome assembly GCF_009819885.2 of Catharus ustulatus. NCBI lineage: Eukaryota > Metazoa > Chordata > Aves > Passeriformes > Turdidae > Catharus > Catharus ustulatus. The sequence goes on along the minus strand of NC_046222.1, from coordinate 124,301,153 downwards.
TCCCTGCAGGTTTGGAACTCCAGTGCCGTAAATTCGGTGTTCTGGGAGGATAAAAACACAATAAACAGGAGAACTTGAGGAATGTTCCTCTCCCAGTTACAAAGGAACAGCTTGCTGGTTGGAACAGCCTGCCCCTTCCCAGGCAAGGGAGGCTTTGGATTGCAGGAAAGGGAGGAATAATTCAGGATTAAAGCTGCTAAGCAATGTGTTTAGATCTGTAACAGTGCCAGGACATAATTAATGGGTGAGTAAGCCAAAGGGAAAAAACCTTACATTTCGACTGGATAGAGATGGATGGGGAACAGAAGCTAGTTTTTTGGGGGCAGAAATAACTCTGGAAGTATTCTGCTCTTAGGGGTACCTGGGTGGGTTTGTTCTGGAGGTTTGGCAGCTGGGAGGCAAAAATGCAGATTTGGCACTTGGTGCTGTCCCAGAGCAGCTCCAGGGGTGCAGGTGAGCTGAGGGGAGCTCGGGGCAGGCTGGGAGGGTTTCCCTCTCATCCCCTGTGTGGTGGCTGTTCCACCTGCTGGGCTGAGTGCAGGTGAGCTGAGGGGAGCTCAGGGCAGGCTGGGAGGGTTTTCCCTCTCATCCCCTGGGTGGGAAGGGTTTTCCTCTCATCCCCTGAGTGATGACTGTTCCACCTGCTGGGCTGAGCTCAGGGGTGCTGCTCAGGGAGGTGATCCCAGCTCAGGTCCCCCTGCAGCTTCCCAGTCTCCTGCTCTGGGTGGCATTTCTGGAGCTGGATGCACGCCCAGGGATGAGGTGTTGATGGGCTGATGGAAGGGCTGAGCACCTCGCAGTGTTCTGGGAGAGCAGTTGAGTGTTCCCAGGACTTCACGGTGGGTCTGGCCTGTAAATGCAGAATTTAGATGTTTTCTTTCCAGACCTGTGGAAAGGATCAGGAGGGAGGTTCTTGTCCAAGCCATGCTTTTGTCTGTGGGGTGTGTGGGTCCAGGTGGCTCTGCCTGGGGATCTGGGGTTGTGTTGTGCCAGAGCAGCCCCACCTCTGCCTTGTCCTGACACCCAGGGCATCAGGCTGTGGCTTCCCAGCTCCCTCCTGAGCCCAGGCTGGCACCAGTCCTGGGCTGGGAGGGACCCTGTGCTGCAGTGAGGTGGAGAGGTTCCTCAGGGGGTGCCACTCTGCAGCCTGGCCTGCTCAGCTCATTCAGCTGTGTCCTGGAGGGCTCCAAACCTGTGGGACTGGGAATGTGGAAGCAAAGCTGGAGATGGTTTAGTGGGAATGGTGACAGCAGCACACCTGGCAGAGGGGTCTCTTGGTGGGGCAGTGATGGGGGCTGTCACCATCTCATCCTATCCTATCCCATCCCCATCCCATCCCCATCCCCAGCTCTGCCCTCTGGTCCTGCTGCTCCCAGAGGTTTCTCCTGCACCACGCTATTTCCTGCAGATTTGCACTTTGGGTTTTGCAGATAAACAGATTTTCCTGTTCATTTGCTGTATCATTAACAAGAAAAGAGGGTGCAAAGGGACGTTTGGGGGCATTCAGTGCTGTTCTCCCACGCTGCAGGATGATTCCTAGAGAAGTTTTCCTGACAGCAATTGATGTGAGAAGTGAGGTTGCTGGTTAGTTTTTCACCCATCTTTTATTTTTCTTCTTGGGAAAGGAGAGAAAAAATGTTTCATGCTTGAAAGGGTGGGGCTCAGCCCTTGGAGTTTGTCAGGTGGAGCAGGAGCATTAATGGGAACGTCTGGCAGTGCTGTGCCATCCTGAGATGGGTATCTTCAAAGGGCAGGGATGGGGCAGGGCCCTCCCTGCCACCCTCTGAGCCTGGGGCAGGGGACAGGACAGAGCCTGGGGCAGGTCAGAGCCCAGGACAGAGCTCTGAGCTCGATGCTGGCCACAGCCTCCCCTTTGCACACAGAACTTGTCCAGCTGGTTTGTTTTTCATCCCGGGGCTATTTTCAGCTGCTCAGCCTAACAAGGTGAAATGGCTGAGATGCTTTCCTGCTCCCTAGGACTCTGCTGGGAGGAGGTATCCTGCTATCCTGCTGTCCCTCTGTCCCATTATCCTGCTGTCCCTCTGTCCCACTGTCCTGCTGTCCCTCTGTCCCAGCTCATCCCAGCTCATCCCATCAGTCCTTTGGCTCTTCACTGTGTTGGCACCGCTCAGGGTTTTGGAAGAGCCAGCACAGGGAGCCCCAAATGCCAGCCCTGTGCTGGCCCTGTGAGAGGCTGGGATTGGGATCATGGGGAGCACAGGGAGCCCCAAATGCCAGCCCTGTGCTGGCCCTGTGAGAGGCTGGGATTGGGGACGTGGGGAGGATCCAGGACAAAGCTGAGCTCTCTGTGGGGGAAGCAGCAGGACTCCAGGACCAGCACATCCCAGGGATGTTGGATGTGCTGCTCTGGGGTCCTGCCAGGAGCACTGGAACTGGGGAGGAGGTGGCCTGAGATGTAGGAAAAGGGGGCTGGGTTTGCTGGAGAGAACCATGGAATTATTTAGGTTGGAGAAGCCCTTGCAGAGGTCAGCTAAGCCATGTCCCCAAGTGCCACATCCACAGGGCTGTGAGATCCCTCCAGGGATGTGATTCCAGCCCTGCCCTGGCAGCCTGGCCCTTGTGTAATTGCTTTGGACAGAATTTCCAGGGAAGCTGCAGGGAAGTTCCCTGTTTGCAGCAGAGGAGGGAGGGAAGCTCCTGGCTCCTTTTCCCCTTTATGCTGCTGCTGGAGAGAGTATTTTCTGCCTGGAGGGTATAGAGTGTTTTTTCCTCATTAATGAGGTATTACAGAGGATCCAGAGGAGTCTGGGCTCGTCTTCCTGAGTCACCTGTGTGTTTGTGTTAGGATTTGGCAGGGAGCTTCCCTGGTAGCCAGAGCTATCCCTTTGGTAAACACAGCCCTTCAGTGCCTGTGGCTGGTGCTGAGTCAGCCCAGCCCAGCAGCAATAATCCAGAATTTCACCCTCTGACAGGATTTGTGGCTGCTCAGACCCCAGGGCTGCTGCTGGTGCTGCAAGAGCTGCACAGAATTGGTTTATAATGAGTTTGAAGAGCCAGACTGGGGCAATGCAGGGCTCTGTGCTGGTTTGCTTTGCTGGTGCCTCCTTGGCTCTGGGGGCAGGCTGGGGTTAGGAGGGATTGATCTGTGCCCAGCCATGGCTCAGCTGAGACCTGTGTGTCCTGCCAGGGGGAAGTGCTGCAGAGGTGACACTGCTGCTCCTGGGAAAGAAACCCCACAGTGCAGCCAGAGGCTGAGTGCTGAGCTGGGGCTGCTCAGGGGAGCTGAGAGAGGCACACTCAGCTTCCTTTTGTGCCTTCTGGGGATTTCTTGTTTCAGCTGATGTAGCCTGAAAACACAACACTGGGAAAGTTAAGGTTCTTTTTTCCCTCCCAGTGAAGTTGCCAAAACTCTGGGCAGATAAAGCTTCCAGCCAGGTGCTCTGGGGGTGGGGCTGGCTGGGATGGGCTCTGCTCTGCCCCAGCAGGGAGAGCAGCCCCAGAACCATCCCTGGGCTGAGCCCTCAGCTGAGCTGCTGAGCCTGGGGACCTGGCACAGGGAAAGGGCTGGAGCCCCTCTGGAGCCAGCCTGGGACACCTGGGGGTGACACCTGGACGGGAGAAGCTCCAGGGAGAGCTCAGAGTCCTGCCAGGGCCTGAAGGGGCTCCAGGAGAGCTGAGAGGGACTGGGGACAAGGGAGGGAGGGACAGCACACAGGGAATG